>NC_091282.1:225112265-225415295 GCF_032444005.1 Ranitomeya imitator
TGCAGAAGGTTCGTTATAGTAATGTAAAATGTAGGTGGAGGGGCAAACACAGACTACGGCATCATTGCCAGCATTTCCGCCCCAACCCTCCCCGGAACATTCACTTTGGGGCAGGAGTTACATTTTTTGCTCAGATGTCCCAGTAAATCCATGACAACTATGCTATAGACAAGGGCTGAACTGTTTCTGAAATAATAAATCATTATTGACAACCAGCTCACAATGTATATAGTAGGTAGGGCTACATAGCACATACACAATTTGATGTTGACGTATTCAATTCCATCTTTTTCTGTAAACTGTAAGATCTCAGAGTTTCAGCTTCTATATCTGTATATAAATATTACTAACATTGCTGATAAGCCTAAATATTCACACTTGAACAATTGGATTCCATAGTGAGGCAAGGTATTTAAAGGGGTTGTCCACATGTGAACAACAACAAATCACAGCCCTGGAGAGAGCAAATGCTGACACAGTGGGAACGGCACCAGCATGGGAGGGGAGTACAGGGTTTATTATTTTAGCAGTGCCGAATGTTTAAGTAGGGGTTGTCCTAGTAGTGGACAACCCTTTTAAATTTGCAATAGTCTCTTCACAGAGGAAGAGGAAATGAACTCTGGTGCCACCTATTGGGTGTAGCAATCCTAAAAGTGACATTGCCACATGACTTAAGATAAGAAACCAAACCAAATACTATTTGCAGCCATCTGCTTTAGGATTTTTTCTCATCAGTGCAATTAATAAGGTCTGAGTTAGCTAGGTGGCCTCTCACAGGCAGTCAAAGGGGGAATGTATAAGGAGACTTACAGGCCATGGAATCTGGCAGCTAGCCATATCAGACCTCCTGCCTTTCACTGATGAAGGGCAATCACCTTAAAAAATGTATCTGCAAACATATTACATAGTAACATAGTTAGTAAGGCCGAAAAAAGACATTTGTCCATCCAGTTCAGCCTATATTCCATCATAATAAATCCCCAGATCTACGTCCTTCTACAGAACCTAATTGTATGATACAATATTGTTCTGCTCCAGGAAGACATCCAGGCCTCTCTTGAACCCCTCGACTGAGTTCGCCATCACCACCTCCTCAGGCAAGCAATTCCAGATTCTCACTGCCCTAACAGTAAAGAATCCTCTTCTATGTTGGTGGAAAAACCTTCTCTCCTCCAGACGCAAAGAATGCCCCCTTGTGCCCGTCACCTTCCTTGGTATAAACAGATCCTCAGCGAGATATTTGTATTGTCCCCTTATATACTTATACATGGTTATTAGATCGCCCCTCAGTCGTCTTTTTTCTAGACTAAATAATCCTAATTTCGCTAATCTATCTGGGTATTGTAGTTCTCCCATGCCCTTTATTAATTTTGTTGCCCTCCTTTGTACTCTCTCTAGTTCCATTATATCCTTCCTGAGCACCGGTGCCCAAAACTGGACACAGTACTCCATGTGCGGTCTAACTAGGGATTTGTACAGAGGCAGTATAATGCTCTCATCATGTGTATCCAGACCTCTTTTAATGCACCCCATGATCCTTTTTGCCTTGGCAGCTGCTGCCTGGCACTGGCTGCTCCAGGTAAGTTTATCATTAACTAGGATCCCCAAGTCCTTCTCCCTGTCAGATTTACCCAGTGGTTTCCCATTCAGTGTGTAATGGTGATATTGATTCCTTCTTCCCATGTGTATAACCTTACATTTATCATTGTTAAACCTCATCTGCCACCTTTCAGCCCAAGTTTCCAACTTATCCAGATCCATCTGTAGCAGAATACTATCTTCTCTTGTATTAACTGCTTTACATAGTTTTGTATCATCTGCAAATATCGATATTTTACTGTGTAAACCTTCTACCAGATCATTAATGAATATGTTGAAGAGAACAGGTCCCAATACTGACCCCTGCGGTACCCCACTGGTCACAGCGACCCAGTTAGAGACTATACCATTTATAACCACCCTCTGCTTTCTATCACTAAGCCAGTTACTAACCCATTTACACACATTTTCCCCCAGACCAAGCATTCTCATTTTGTGTACCAACCTCTTGTGCGGCACGGTATCAAACGCTTTGGAAAAATCGAGATATACCATGTCCAATGACTCACCGTGGTCCAGCCTATAGCTTACCTCTTCATAAAAACTGATTAGATTGGTTTGACAGGAGCGATTTCTCATAAACCCATGCTGATATGGAGTTAAACAGTTATTCTCATTGAGATAATCCAGAATAACATCCCTCAGAAACCCTTCAAATATTTTACCAACAATAGAGGTTAGACTTACTGGCCTATAATTTCCAGGTTCACTTTTAGAGCCCTTTTTGAATATTGGCACCACATTTGCTATGCGCCAATCCTGCGGAACAGACCCTCGCTATAGAGTCCCTAAAAATAAGAAATAATGGTTTATCTATTACATTACTTAGTTCTCTTAGTACTCGTGGGTGTATGCCATCCGGACCCGGAGATTTATCTATTTTAATCTTATTTAGCCGGTTTCGCACCTCTTCTTGGGTTAGATTGGTGACCCTTAATATAGGGTTTTCATTGTTTCTTGGGATTTCACCTAGCATTTCATTTTCCACCGTGAATACCGTGGAGAAGAAGGTGTTTAATATGTTAGCTTTTTCCTCGTCATCTACAACCATTCTTTCCTCACTATTTTTTAAGGGGCCTACATTTTCAGTTTTTATTCTTTTACTATTGATATAGTTGAAGAACAGTTTGGGATTAGTTTTACTCTCCTTAGCAATGTGCTTCTCCTTTTCCTTTTTGGCAGCTTTAATTAGTTTTTTAGATAAAGTATTTTTCTCCCTATAGTTTTTAGAGCTTCAATTGTGCCATCCTGCTTTAGTAGTGCAAATGCTTTCTTTTTACTGTTAATTGCCTGTCTTACTTCTTTGTTTAGCCACATTGGGTTTTTCCTATTTCTAGTCCTTTTATTCCCACAAGGTATAAACCGCTTACACTGCCTATTTAAGATGTTCTTAAACATTTCCCATTTATTATCTGTATTCTTATTTCTGAGGATATTGTCCCAGTCTACCAGATTAAGGGCATCTCTAAGCTTGTCAAACTTTGCCTTCCTAAAGTTCAGTGTTTTTGTGACTCCCTGACAAGTCCCCCTAGTGAAAGACAGGTGAAACTGTACAATATTGTGGTCGCTATTTCCTAGATGCCCGACCACCTGCAGATTTGTTATTCTGTCAGGTCTATTAGATAGTATTAGGTCTAAAAGTGCTGCTCCTCTGGTTGGATTCTGCACCAATTGTGAAAGATAATTTTTCTTGGTTATTAGCAGAAACCTGTTGCCTTTATGGGTTTCACAGGTTTCTGTTTCCCAGTTAATATCCGGGTAGTTAAAGTCCCCCATAACCAGGACCTCATTATGGGTTGCAGCTTCATCTATCTGCTTTAGAAGTAGACTTTCCATGGTTTCTGTTATATTTGGGGGTTTGTAACAGACCCCAATGAGAATTTTGTTACCATTTTTCCCTCCATGAATTTCGACCCATATGGACTCGACATCCTCATTTCCTTCGCTAATATCCTCCCTTAAAGTGGACTTTAGACAAGACTTTACATAGAGACAAACCCCTCCTCCTCTCCGATTTTTACGATCCTTTCTAAACAGACTGTAACCCTGTAAGTTAACTGCCCAGTCATAGCTTTCATCTAACCATGTCTCGGTTATTCCCACTATGTCAAAGTTACCTGTAGATATTTCTGCTTCTAGTTCTTCCATCTTGTTTGTCAGGCTTCTGGCGTTTGCGAGCATGCAGTTTAGAGGATTTTGTTTTGTTCCAATCTCCTCACTGTGGATTGTTTTAGAAATGTTCTTACCTCCCTTCTGAGTATGTTTTCCTGGATCTTCTTTGTTCAAGTCTAATGTTTTTCTTCCCGTCCCCTCTTCTTCTAGTTTAACGCCCTCCTGATGAGTGTAGCGAGTCTTCTGGCGAATGTGTGTTTCCCAGGTTTGTTGAAGTGTAGTCCGTCTCTGGCGAGGAGTCCATCGTACAAGTAATTCACACCGTGGTCCAGGAATCCGAATCCTTGTTGTCTGCACCATCGTCTTAGCCAGTTGTTTGCATCAAGGATCCTGTTCCATCTCCTGGTGCCATGCCCGTCTACTGGAAGGATAGAAGAAAAAACTACCTGTGCATCCAGTTCCTTTACTTTCTTCCCCAACTCTTCAAAGTCTTTGCAGATTGTCGGTAGGTCCTTCCTTGCCGTGTCATTGGTGCCAACATGTATCAGAAGAAATGGGTGGACGTCCTTGGAGCTAAAGAGCTTTGGTATCCTATCGGTCACATCCTTGATCATCGCACCTGGAAGGCAGCATACTTCTCTTGCAGTTATGTCCGGTCTGCAGATGGCTGCTTCTGTGCCTCTCAGTAGTGAGTCTCCCACCACCACCACTCTTCGTTGCTTCTTGGCTGTACTTTTTGCTGTCACTTGTTGCTGTGTGCCCTTTTCTTTTTTGCTTGCTGGTATTGCTTCATCCTTAGGTGTGCCATCTTCATCCTCTACAAAGATTTGATATCGGTTCTTTAGTTGTGTGGTTGGTGATTTCTCCATGGTCTTCTTGCTTCTTTTGGTCACATGCTTCCACTCATCTGCTTTTGGAGGTTCTCTGACACTTTTTTCACCTTCTGTGACCAGTAGAGATGCTTCTGTTCTGTCTAGAAAGTCTTCATTCTCTTTGATGAGTTTCAAAGTTGCTATTCTTTCTTCCAGACCCCGCACCTTTTCTTCTAAAAGGGCCACTAGTCTACACTTCTGACAGGTGAAATTTGATTCTTCTTCTGGTCGATCTGTGAACATGTAGCACATGCTGCAGCTCACCATGTAGGTTGTCACATCTGCCATGTTGCTCCTAGATCCTGCTGACTTGCTGTGTGTTTTCCTTCTTGTGTAATCTACTCAGCCAAGCTCTCTTGCAATAATGTCCTACAGGCAAAAATTCGTTTGGTGATGCTTTCCAATCAGCTGGTCCCGGCTGTACCCAACGATCTTCTAGCTTAGGGAGACTCTTCGCTTTTCCCAGAAGGCACCTGGAATATGCAAATTAGCCTCCTCAAGCTTGAATCCCTGGTTTATTGTCTGGTATGTTTATTTATCCTAAGTAAAGCTATGTTCACATGACCAGTAATCATCACTTCGCCTTACAGATCGCTACTGGATCTGTTCTATGTTCACATGTCCAGTAATAATCAGTTAGAACGGATCCAGCAGCAATGCATTATCTGGCTAAAATCGATTTCAACTGGATCTGTTTTTAGAACATTAAAGTTTATGGAAAATGGATCTGTTAAATTGCCATCCATGTTTCTTTCATTTGAAAAGGATCTGTTTTTTGCTTACTGGGTCAGTTTCAAATGGAACAAAATGAATGGCTATTTAATGGATCAGTTTTCCATAGACTTCAATGTTAAGAAAACAGTTTAAATCACATTTTTTTTGGTAGACAAAAAAAGTGATGTATGAAAAACTTTTTTTGTTAATGGATTGCTGCCGGATCTGTTCTCACTGGTGATTACTGGACATGTGAATGTAGCCTAACCTGGCAAGACTTGTTAAAGGATCAATGTTGACTTTTAGGCTATGTGCACACATTGAGGATTTGCCTCTGGAATTTTTTGTGCGGATTCTGCATCTCTTGGCAGAAAACGCAGATGCGGATTTGATGCGTTTTTTAAGCGGATTTTGTGCGGATTTCTTGCGTTTTTACCCCTGCGGATTTCTATAATGGAATGGGTACAAAAACGCTGCAGATCCGCACAAAAAAAGTGACATGCTCCTTCTTTTAATCTGCAGCATTTACGCACGGAATTTTCCACACCATTAGCACAGAATTTTTTTTCATTGATTTACATTGTACTGTAAATCACTTGCGGATCTGCAGCGTTTCTGCACGGTAAAAAACGCGGCGGATCCACATGAAATCTGCAACGTGTGCACATAGCCTTAGGATTGCTACTTCCAATAGTTGCAGTCCTTTCAAGAGGATATTTGCATATTTAAATTCCCAGAGAAGTATTACATAGCCTACAAGTCTCCTTACGCCTGCTTGCTTGGCACTTTCCACACGGAGAAGTGTTCCCTCAGACCCACAAGGCTGGGTATTATCAGTCATTGGGCTATGACAGGGCTATAGATGGCATCAGAGAAAGGAGGAGACAATATTACAATAAGGAATTCAGCAAACACCAGCCATATTCTTCAGGTAGATAATGAGCGGAGGATGGGAACAGGACATGATGACCATCAGCTCCTAATGATCTAAAGCTCTCTGCTAACCCTATTAATGCAGGACTAGGCTTTGTTGCCATAGAGACCTACAAAAAAGCCACATCAGCATACATAAGATGTCACAGAGCTTAGGGAGGCTTTGCGACCCTTTGCTTCATTATAAAGATGAAGCTTCATTTACCGATTCCCTCGGCGAGTCAGAAAATTCACCAGCTACACCCCCAAGGCTTATTAACACCACAGCAGCACAATCATCATCACGGATCTTTGAGGTATTTTTCTGGGATTGGTAATACAATTTAGGAGGTGCATAAAGGTACCTTCACACATAATGATTTCGTTAACGATATTGTTGCTTTTTGTGACGTAGCAACGATATCGTTAACGAAATCGTTATGCGTGACAGCGACCAACGATCAGGCCCCTGCCGGGAGATCGTTGGTCGCTGGGGAATGATCAGGACCTTTTTTTGGTCGCTGATCACCCGCTGTCATCGCTGAATCGGCGTGTGTGACGCCGATCCAGCGATGTGTTCACTGGTAACCAGGGTAAATATCGGGTTACTAAGCGCAGGGCCGCGCTTAGTAACCCGATATTTACCCTGGTTACCATTGTAAAAGTTAAAAAAAAAAAACACAGTACATACTCACATTCCGATGTCTGTCACGTCCCCAAGCGTCAGCTTTCCGCACTGACTGTCAGCGCCGGCCGGCCGTAAAGCAGAGCACAGCGGTGACGTCACCGCTGTGCTCTGCTTTACGGCCGGCCGGCGCTGACACAGTGGACGCCGGGGGACGTGGCAGACATCGGAATGTGATTATGTACTGTTTTTTTTTTTGTTTTTGTTTTTAACTTTTACAATGGTAACCAGGGTAAATATCGGGTTACTAAGCGCGGCCCTGCGCTTAGTAACCCGATATTTACCCTGGTTACCCGGGGACTTCGGCATCGTTGAAGACAGTTTCAATGATGCCGAAGTCTTTCCCCTGATCGTTGGTCGCTGAAGAGAGCCGTCTGTGACAGCTCCCCAGCAACCACACAACGACTTACCAACGATCACGGCCAGGTCGTATCGGGAACAATGTGTGAAGACAGGTAAGCGCAGTCATAAACATCATTCACATATAAATACCAAAAGACTGACAGGCACATCCAAGCTAGTGTGAACAGGTGCATACCAGGAGCAGCTACCTACATATACATTATACAAAAAAAAGTTGCACTCTATCGTGCTAAAGCATGTCAATGTGAAGTACATGAGATATGAATAGCAATACGGCTTCTGAATACTAGGAAAAAATGAGACGCTTAGCACATAACTTGGCCAATTCATGCAAGCCCATCAACCAAAGTCAAGGTGCTCTAGTGATGAGCGAGTGCGCTCGTTACTTGAGTTTTCCGAGCATGCTTGGGTGTTCTCTGAGTATCTGGGGTGTGCTCGTAGATTATATTTGTGTTCCCGCAGCTGTATGATTTGTGGTTGCTAGACAGCCTGAATACATATGGGGATTTCCTGTTTACTTATTGAAAAAATGACTAAGTATGGAATGGACAAGGCAACTGTAAGGTAGATTCATAACTGGCTTAGTGATCGGACCCAAAGAGTGGCCTTAAATGGCTGCACATCCAGTTGGAAGAATGTCTCAAGTGGGGTACCACAGGGTTCTGTCCTGGGCCCTGCATTGTTCAACATTTTTATCAATGATTTAGATTTAGGGTACACTAATTAAATTTGCTGATGACACAAAGCTAGGAGGGATAGCGAATACTAGAGAAGAGAGGATTCAAAAAGATAGAAATAAACTGGAGCAGTGAGCAGCAACTAACAGAATGTTTTTTAACAAGGAAAAATGCAAAGTGCTACATCTGGGCAATAAAAATTAAAAAAGCATATACAGAATGGGAGGAATAGGCCTAAGCAACAGCACAAGTGAAAAAGACTTCGGGTCTACTAATAGATCATAAACTGAACATGAGTCAACAGTGTGATGCAGCAGCAAAAAAGGCAAATGCAATTCTGGGATGTATTAACAGAAGCATACAGTCTAGATCACGTGATGTCATTATTGCCCTCTACTCCGCTTTGGTCAGACCTCATCTGGAATACTGTGTCCAGTTTTGGGCACCACATTCTAACAAAAACACATCAACAAACTGGAGCAAGTTCAGAGAAGAGCGACCAGAATGGTGACCGGTCTGCAAACCATGTCCTATGAGGATCGATTACAGGATTTGGGAATGTTTAGCTTGCAAAAAAGAAAACTGAGAGGAGACTGAATAGCTGTCTACAAGTATCTCAAGGGACCCAGATTAGATATTAGAAAAAACTTTTTGACAGTTAGGGTGATCAATGAGTGGAACAGGCTGCCACGAGAGGTGGCGAGTTCTCCTTCAATGGAAGTCTTCAAACAGCGGCTGGACAGACATCTGTCTGGGATGATTTGGTGAATCCTGCTTTGAGCAGGGGTTGGACCAGATGATCCAGGAGATTCCTTCCAACTCTAACATTCTATGATGTTATGATTCTAATATGAGTACCTCTCTTAAGCTGATGTCTGAATTCCTGGGTAAATGTGGACACCACTCTCAGCAAAGCCTGCATTTATGGGTAGGTAGGATCCTGCTGTAATTAAAACCACCACATGTAGATGGGCGGAGTGCTCAGTCATACAAATAACAAAAGACTGACTGGCACATCCAAGATGGTGTAAATAGGTGAATACTAGGAGACGCCACCCCATATGAACACCATTCACAGCCCAGAGAAATTAAATGTTTCCATGCGATAACAGCTTGGAATTGCCGCCTCTTAGGGTACCGTCACACAGTGCAATTTTGATCGCTACGACGGCACGATTCGTGACGTTCGAGCGATATAGTTACGAGATCGCAGTGTCTGACACGCTCCTGCGATCAGGGACCCCGCTGAGAATCGTACGTCGTAGCAGATCGCTTGAAACTTTCTTTCGTCGTCTAGTGTCCCGCTGTGGCGGCATGATTGCATGGTGTAACATATATCGTATACGATGTGCGCATAGTAACCAACGGCTTCTACATCGCACATACGTTATGAAATTATCGCTCCAGCGTCGTAGATTGCAAAGTGTGACAGCAGTCTACGACGCTGGAGCGATATTCTTACGACGCTGGAGCGTCACGAATCGTGCCGTCGTAGCGATGAAAATTGCACTGTGTGACGGTACCCTTACTGATCAGCCAGAGAGAGGTAAATAGAACATACAAAGGAGAAAGCTGGGGCAGATACTGGGGAATTTAACAGAAAAGAGAGAGATCAATGAGACAGAGTGGACAGTTTGAGGTCAAAACAATATGATCGAATATAAATGTAAAGGTCTTCCACAAAAAAATCCCCACATGGGAAATAAGGGTACCGTCACACAGTGAAATTTTGATCGCTACAACGGTACGATCCGTGACGCTCCAGCGTCGTAACAATATCGCTCCAGCGTCGTAGACTGCTGTCACACTTTGCAATGTACGACGCTGGAGCGATAATTTCATGACGTATGTGCGATGTAGAAGCCGTTGGTTACTATGCGCACATCATATACGATATATGTTACACCATGCGATCATGCCGTCACAGCGGGACACTAGACGACGAAAGAAAGTTTCAAACGATCTGCTACGACGTACGATTCTCAGCGGGGTCCCTGATCGCAGGAGCGTGTCAGACATTGCGATATCGCTCGAACGTCACGGATATATCGCTCGAACGTCACGAATCGTGCCGTCGTAGCGATCAAAATTTCACTGTGTGACGGTACCCTAAGACACAAGATTCAGGTCTGAGACAGGCGGTCAGGTGAAATGGAAAAATGACTTCAAATAGTCTCTGTATCCACGCACGGAAAACTTTATTCTGGTGAGTCAGACACTATCCTCGTCACTGTACGAACCTGAATAAAATAGGACAAGAAACATCTCTTAGGGTACGTGCGTCTTTTATCTGCCTCAGGTTCCAAAAGACATGAAGTGGTTAAAAAAACTGAGTGGATAATTCTTCAGGAGTCTTCCGCTATTTAGACACTCTATACTTACGCAAGTTAATGGGAAGGTTCAAACTACATACAAAATATGCCAGCACAAAAAAATGCCACAAAAAGGAGGAAAAAAGTGAGAAAAATAAACAATGGTGGCCAAAAACATTGAATTAGCTCTCAGGAAACAACCTAAATGCTTTTCCTGAAGCTGTTTCCACCTGGGAAAAAACAAACAAAAAACATTGTGTGTATATACCCTTATACAGGTCCTTCTCAAAAAATTAGCATATAGTGTTAAATTTCATTATTTACCATAATGTAATGATTACAATTAAACTTTCATATATTATAGATTCATTATCCACCAACTGAAATTTGTCAGGTCTTTTATTGTTTTAATACTGATGATTTTGGCATACAACTCCTGATAACCCAAAAAACCTGTCTCAATAAATTAGCATATTTCACCCATCCAATCAAATAAAAGTGTTTTTTAATAACAAACAAAAAAACCATCAAATAATAATGTTCAGTTATGCACTCAATACTTGGTCGGGAATCCTTTGGCAGAAATGACTGCTTCAATGCGGCGTGGCATGGAGGCAATCAGCCTGTGACACTGCTGAGATGTTATGGAGGCCCAGGATGCTTCAATAGCGGCCTTAAGCTCATCCAGAGTGTTGGGTCTTGCGTCTCTCAACTTTCTCTTCACAATATCCCACAGATTCTCTATGGGGTTCAGGTCAGGAGAGTTGGCAGGCCAATTGAGCACAGTAATACCATGGTCAGTAAACCATTTACCAGTGGTTTTGGCACTGTGAGCAGGTGCCAGGTCGTGCTGAAAAATGAAATCTTCATCTCCATAAAGCATTTCAGCCGATGGAAGCATGAAGTGCTCCAAAATCTCCTGATAGCTAGCTGCATTGACCCTGCCCTTGATGAAACACAGTGGACCAACACCAGCAGCTGACATGGCACCCCACACCATCACTGACTGTGGGTACTTGACACTGGACTTCAGGCATTTTGGCATTTCCTTCTCCCCAGTCTTCCTCCAGACTCTGGCACCTTGATTTCCGAATGACATGCAAAATTTGCTTTCATCAGAAAAAAGTACTTGGGACCACTTAGCAACAGTCCAGTGCTGCTTCTCTGTAGCCCAGGTCAGGCGCCTCTGCCGCTGTTTATGGTTCAAAAGTGGCTTTACCTGGGGAATGCGGCACCTGTAGCCCATTTCCTGCACACGCCTGTGCACGGTGGCTCTGGATGTTTCCACACCAGACTCAGTCCACTGCTTCCTCAGGTTCCCCAAGGTCTGGAATCGGTCCTTCTCCACAATCTTCCTCAGGGTCCGGTCTCCTCTTCTCGTTGTACAGCGTTTTCTGCCACATTGTTTCCTTCCAACAGACTTACCATTGAGGTGCCTTGATACAGCACTCTGGGAACAGCCTATTTGTTGAGAAATTTCTTTCTGGGTCTTACCCTCTTGCTTGAGGGTGTCAATGATGGCCTTCTTGACATCTGTCAGGTCGCTAGTCTTACCCATGATGGGGGTTTTGAGTAATGAACCAGGCAGGGAGTTTATAAAAGCCTCAGGTATCTTTTGCATGTGTTTAGAGTTAATTAGTTGATTCAGAAGATTAGGGTAATAGGTCGTTTAGAGAACCTTTTCTTGATATGCTAATTTATTGAGACAGGTTTTTTGGGTTATCAGGAGTTGTATGCCAAAATCATCAGTATTAAAACAATAAAAGACGTGACAAATTTCAGTTGGTGGATAATGAATCTATAATATATGAAAGTTTAATTGTAATCATTACATTATGGTAAATAATGAAATTTAACACTATATGCTAATTTTTTGAGAAGGACCTGTACTTTACAACCTGGGAACCATCAGATGGAGGGAGTTGGATAAACAGCAGCAAAATGAAAAGTCTACATTTATGACAAGTCTAAAATGACTTATTAAGAATTTGCCCACTCAGACAACCTTTATTTATTATTATAGGGGATTCCCAGCAACTATAGTACCACCACCAGCGAAACATCACTGCACACTTTCCATTACAAGAGTGCCATGGTTATGTCAGGCCCTTCAAAAGGAGTGATGATCTGTGTAGCTGTCCAATGGTCTGGCATATAGAGAGGTTTTAATTGGAGACCCCGCCCCATCTTAATAAAAAATAAAAATTATATATATATATATATATATATATATATTTGTCTAAGCGGTACTTCCGTATGTCTGTAACGGAAATCCCACGTCACAGTCCGGCCGAGAATTAGTCCCTCCCTACTTCCGTCCAGTCAGTGCCCAGCGCACGCTCCATAATCCCCTCCAGTCAGCGCTCACACAGGGTAACGGACCGCGTTATGCCGCGGTGTAATGCACTTCGTTAACACTGCTATTAACCCTGTGTGACCAACTTTTTACTATTGATGCTGCCTAAGCAGCATCAATAGTAAAAAGATCTAATGTTAAAAATAATAATAAAAAAAAAAATCTGCTATTCTCACCTTCCGTTGTCCGTGCGGCTGCCACCAGCTTCCGTTCCCAGAGATGCATTACGAAATTACCCAGAAGACTTAGCGGTCTCGCGAGACCGATCAGTCATCTGGGTAATTTCGCAATGCATCGCTGGGAACGGAAGCTGGCGGTAGCAGCGCGCGCATCGTGACAGCTTCGCTGGACGCCGGTGGGTGAGTATATAACTATTTTTTATTTAAAAAATTGTTTTTAACAGGGACATGGTGCCCACACTGCTATATACTACGTGGGCTGTGTTATATACTACGTCGCCAGTGTTATATACTGCGTGGGCTGTGTTATATACTACGTCGCCAGTGTTATATACTGCGTGGGCTGTGTTATATACTATGTGGCCTGTGTTATATACTGCGTGGGCTGTGCTATATACTTCGTGGGCTGTGTTATATACTGTGTGGCTGCTAAATACTATGTAGCCTGTGTTATATACTGCGTGGGCTGTGTTATATACTATGTGGGATGTGTTATATACTTTCTGGCAGGACCATTGCAAGTCTATGGGTCCATGAGAGAAACGCACATCACACGGATGGCATCACTGTGCTGTATGTGTTTAACATTGCAAAATATAGGAGAAGTTTTGTAGTTTAATTCTTTCTTTAACTTTACCAGAAAGCTGCTGATGAAACACGTATAAACACGGACATGTGAAAGAGGCATTAGGCAGCGGGAAGCCGGTTATTAATCAGCATGATGTCAGCAATCACGCCCCGTCAACAGTATAGAGCAGAAGAGAAGCAGATGCTCTGTCAACTAGAAGCCACTGATTCACCGGCAGGAGCGATCTGTGCTATTTTTTCAGCTTCATAAGAATAGGATTTTTAAAGTCCTACATGCAAGAAAAGTCCAATCCACCCCCAGGTAACTAGATACACATTCATTGCTTTTTATTGTCAAGTGCAAATGCAAATAAGGGCTTGTCTGAGTGGGATCCAACAAAACATCGGATTGCACAAAGCTATTCTATGGGGACATGCACATGCCCGATTTTTTTCCTGGGATCAAGCAAGTACGAAAAAAAAATAGCAGCATGCTAGCGTTTGATCCAAGATTCGAGTCGCACTCGGCCAACAAGTCAATGAATCCGTGGAAAACATTGGACTGCACACGGATGTCATCTGAGAGCAGCCCGATTTTCACGAACTGACAGCATGGAGAAGACGGAGAATTTTTTTTCCATCTGATCAAGTTATCACCTGTCCAGTGGATAGGTGACAGTGGAGTTCACTCAGCTGGCAAGCTCCAAAAGAGCGAATGCCGACACCACTGGAATGGCACCGGCGGGGATTATAGGTATTAATTTTTTTACTTGGGGGAAACATAGGGTTTGAGAATTGGTTGTCCCAGTAGTGGACAGACACTTATATGTCCATGAGTCCACCATCAGGATGACACTGAACAACAATGGTGTGCAAGGCAGGAAAACAAGGAGAAAGCCACTGCTCTCCCAAAGTAACATTGCTGCCAGTGCCTGAACTTTGCTAAAGATCACCTGGAGAAGCCAGAAGGCTACGGTACCAATGTTTTGTGGAAGGATGAGACTAAAATCGAGCTTTTGGTTTAAATGAAAAACGCTATGTTTGGAGAAAGAAGAACCCTGAATTATAACATGAAAACTTCAAGCCATCCTTCAAGCACGGTGGTTGTAGCATGATGTGTTGGCCTCTTTTGATCTAGGCCAGCAGGCTTTGCCATGATTTGATGGAACAATGAATTTGGAATTTTATCAGCAAATTGTAAAGGAAAATGCCAGGATACATATCCATGAGTTGAAACAAAACAACCACTTTTAAACAGGCCCATAGAACACATACATGGATAATATGGGTCAACTTTACACTGCTTTTAAACCTTATAGTGTAGATAAAATTGCTAATATTTTGACTTTTACCATATTTGATATTTTATATTAAACTATTAGAGAGCACATTAGACCCTAGTCATTGAATATAAGCAGTTTCCTATAGAAAGATTATCCCCTACTGGGATTTATTGTGATGCATGGCATCGTATTGGAACAGTCTTAACATCAAGCTTTTGAGACGATCACACTAAAAGGGGATTATACAGCAGGAGGGAAATTCAAGCTTCTAAACCCTTGAAACACGATAACAGAATTTAAAAAAGTGGAGAGTAATTATGAATTTTAACACGCCGGGAGGGATCTGTCAGATGATGATGTCAGCCTATATTTAAAGAATACCTTTCTCCAAATTTTTAATGTTGAACTGGACACAGATGTAATAGTGGTTGCAAACAAGAAAAATAAACTTTTTTTCTCACCTTTCCATTGCAGAGATTTTAGCAAGGGATTTGGCACCTAATGAGTTAACTATCTTTAAGTCCAAGTGGGAGTCAGATAATGTTCACTGGGGGCGTGTACTTCTCCCTGTATCACATTGTAATCTCATTGGAGAGATATTCCAAGTTGCTGTGAGCACAACAGACATTAGTATGATTACTGACATCTTTGAGCTCTCATCTTTGGACAGGTAGTATGGAGGGAGAAACAGTACTGCAGAGGTGCTATGAGAGGAGATCTGTCAGAAGGGTTTGTAATGTGACACAGCTAACCTCAGCTGTGCTGCCCCTCCCCTCACACGGACTGCTCTGGCCTTATCTGAAAAGTTTTAGTGCTCTATTCTCAGGTTTTTCTAATAATGCAAGATCTTAGACCAGGAAATCAATGCTGTCTGGCTGTCATAACATCACACACTGAGAAACTGCTCTAAGGTATTATGGAGGCTATCTCTTTTTCTCCTGTGTGCTGCTGCCTGCTTATGATTGGACAAAATCATACTGGGGGATGAAGCACAACGCCCCAGTGAAAACGATGATAATGCCCACTTGGGACTTTTTTTTACTCTATTTTTATTGAATTTTGAGAGAGAGGTAATACAATCACAAGGCACTGAATATGCTGAGATAGCAAATCAACAACAGAAAAATAAAAAATAATGTTTTAGCATCAATAAAAACTATCATAAAGAAAGGGAAATCATATCTTAACAGTAAAATCATTGGGGTAATCCAAGACAGGAGCACAAGTTCCGCACTAAAGGAATAGGATTTAAACTTTCATGACAACACAAATTGAGTAAGAGATCTTAGCCATAAGAATAACATTAAAAAAAAGTGTGAGGGTCCCATTTTTTTTTAATTCACTTTCTCCCAAACCTTTTTACAGTAATGCCAATAGTCTAAGACTACATTTGAAGAAGAATGCACAGATACAGAACCTCTAAGACATACTTTATCCTTCTCACACTCCTTGCTGATTGAACCCCTAGACCAACCTGCCACCCATTTCCAAATCCAATGGGAGGCTGATTTGGGACTTTCTCTATGGAAAGAACAGTGGAGGCGCATCTTCACTTTAAAGGTATGTGCACATGATCAGTAAACACTGCGGGTTGAACACTGCATACTTGTGCAGCGTCCAGATGTTACAGCATAGTGGATGGGATTTCAAGAAATTCCATGTCCACTATGCGTCCAGAGATGCCCGCGGAGACTGACATGGAGCGTGTCTCTCCAGACCGCAGCATGTAAATTTCTCTTGCGGAGACATGAGTTTCCGCAAAAGTAATTTCACCCATAGATTGCATTGCATGCGGTGAATCCGCACGGTTCAGTGAACAACTGCGGCTTCACCTGCGTTCAATAGACAGCAGCACTTTGGACGCAGCAGACATGCTCTGCGTCCAAAGCACTTCCAATTCCTGATTGTCTGCACATACCCCCACACATAAATCATCTATTTGCTCTCCTTTTCATGAGGCTGGTTATAAATTGCTGTCTTGGTGTTATGGAGTCCCAACTCGCCTACACTATTTTCTCTGAAGCCAATCCCATGTATTGGAGATTTGGAGAAGGGGAAGGTGACTGATACATACTTTTTGATCTTGCAAGCTCCTTACTACTTTTTGGGAAAAGTTGCACCTAGTGTTGCGCAAATTTACAGACCTTACAATTGACCTAAAAACCCAGCTCTTGTCCTTCTCAATCATTGCAACATTCACATAAAAACATATTGGCACTCTATATTAACCCCTTCATGACCCAGCCTATTTTGACCTTAAAGACCTGGCCGTTTTTTGCAATTCTGACCAGTGTCCCTTTATGAGGTAATAACTCAGGAACGCTTCAATGGATCCTAGCGGTTCTGAGATTGTTTTTTCGTGACATATTGGGCTTCATGTTAGTGGTAAATTTAGGTCAATAAATTATGCGTTTATTTGTGATAAAAACGGAAATTTGGCGAAAATTTTTAAAATTTCACAATTTTCACATTTTGAATTTTTATTTTGTTAAACCAGAGAGTTATGTGACACAAAATAGTTAATAAATAACATTTCCCACATGTCTACTTTACATCAGCACAATTTTGGAACCAACATTTTTTTTTGCTAGGAAGTTATAAGGGTTAAAATTTGAGCAGCGATTTCTCATTTTTACAACAAAATTTACAAAACCATTTTTGTTAGGGACCACCTCACATTTGAAGTCAGTTTGAGGGGTCTATATGGCTGAAAATACCCAAAAGTGACACCATTCTAAAAACTGCACCCATCAAGGTGCACAAAACCACATTCAAGAAGTTTATTAACCCTTCAAGTGCTTCACAGCAGCAGAAGCAACATGGAAGGAAAAAATGAACATTTAACTTTTTAGTCACAAAAATGATCTTTTAGCAATAATTTTTTTATTTTCCCAATGGTAAAAGGAGAAACTGAACCACGAAAGTTGTTGTCCAATTTGTCCTGAGTACGCTGATACCTCATATGTGGGGGTAAACCACTGTTTGGGCGCACGGCAGGGCTTGGAAGGGAAGGAGCGCCATTTGACTTTTTGAATGAAAAATTGGCTGCACTCTTTAGCGGACACCATGTCGTGTTTGGAGAGCCCCCGTGTGCCTAAAAATTGGAGCTCCCCCACAAGTGACCCCATTTTGGAAACTAGATGCCCCAAGGAACTTATCTAGATGCATAGTGAGCACTTTAAACCCTCAGGTGCTTCACAAATTGGTCCGTAAAAATGAAAAAGTACTTTTTTTTCACAAAAAAAATTTTTTAGCCTCAATTTTTTCATTTTCACATGGGCAACAGGATAAAATGGATCCTAAAATTTGTTGGGCAATTTCTCCTGAGTACACCGATACCTCACATGTGGGGGTAAACCACTGTTTGGGCACATGGTAAGGTTCGGAAGGGAAGGAGCGCCATTTGACTTTTTGAATGAAAAATTATCTCCATCGTTAGCGGACACCATGTCACGTTTGGAGAGCTCCTGTGTGCCTAAACATTGGAGTTCCCCCACAAGTGACCCCATTTTGGAAACTGGACCCCCCAAGGAACTTATCTAGATGCCTAGTGAGCACTTTAAACCCTCAAGTGCATCACAAATTGATCCGTAAAAATGAAAAAGTACTTTTTTTCACAAAAAATTTCTTTTCGCCTCAATTTTTTCATTTTCACATGGGCAAT
This sequence comes from Ranitomeya imitator, assembly GCF_032444005.1. Classification (NCBI taxonomy): domain Eukaryota; kingdom Metazoa; phylum Chordata; class Amphibia; order Anura; family Dendrobatidae; genus Ranitomeya; species Ranitomeya imitator. The sequence goes on from NC_091282.1 coordinate 225,130,561, forward strand.
AGGATAAAATGGATCGTAAAATTTGTTTGGCAATTTCTCCCGAGTACGCCGATACCTCACATGTGGGGGTAAACCACTGTTTGGGCACACGGCAAGGCTCGGAAGGGAAAGAGCGCCATTTGACTTTTTGAATGGAAAATTAGCTCCAATTGTTAGCGGACACCATGTCGCGTTTGGAGAGCCCCTGTGTGCCTAAACATTGGAGCTCCCCCACAAGTGACCCCATTTTGGAAACTAGACCCCCCAAGGAACTTCTCTAGATGCATATTGAGCACTTTAAACCCCCAGGTGCTTCACAGAAGTTTATAACGCAGAGCCATGAAAATAAAAAATTATTTTTCTTTCCTCAAAAATTATTTTTTAGCCTGGAATTTCCTATTTTGCCAAGGGTAATAGGAGAAATTGGACCCCCAAATGTTGTTGTCCAGTTTGTCCTGAGTACGCTGATACCCCATATGTGGGGGTAACCCACTGTTTTGGCGCACGGCAGGGCTCGGAAGGGAAGTTACGCCATTTGGCTTTTTAAATGGAAAATTAGCTCCAATCATTAGAGGACACCATGTCGCGTTTGGAGAGCCCCTGTGTGCCTAAACATTGCAGATCCCCCACAAATGACCCCATTTTGGAAACTAGACCCCCAAAGGAACTAGTCTAGATGTGTGGTGAGCACTTTGAACCCCCAAGTGCTTCACAGAAGTTTATAACGCAGAACCATGAAAATAAAAAAAAAAAATTATTTTCTCAAAAATGATTTTTTAGCCTGCAATTTTTTATTTTCCCAAGGGTAACAGGAGAAATTTGACCCCAAAAGATGTTGTCCAGTTTCTCTTGAGTACGCTGATACCCCATATGTGGGGGTAAACCACTGTTTGGGCACACGTCGGGGTTTGGAAGGGAAGTAGTGATGTTTTGAAATGCAGACTTTGATGGAATGCTCTGCGGGCGTCACGTTGCATTTGCAGAGCCCCTGATGTGGCTAAACGGTAGAAACCCCCCACAAGTGACCCCATTTTGGAAACTAGACTCCCAAAGGAACTTATCTAGATGTGTGGTGAGCACTTTGAACCCCCAAGTGCTTCACAGAAGTTTATAACGCAGAGCCGTGAAAATAATAAATACGTTTTCTTTCCTCAAAAATAATTTTTTAGCCCAGAATTTTTTATTTTCCCAAGGGTTACAGGAGAAATTGGACCCCAAAAGATGTTGTTTTGTTTCTCCTGAGTACGCTGATACCCCATATGTGGGGGTAAACCACTGTTTGGGCACACGTCGGGGTTCAGAAGGGAAGTAGTGACTTTTGAAATGCAGACTTTGATGGAATGGTCTGCGGGCGTCACCTTGCATTTGCAGAGTCCCTGGTGTGCCTAAACAGTAGAAACCCCTCACAAGTGACCCCATTTTGGAAACTAGACCCCCCAAGGAACTTATCTAGATATGTGGTGAGCACTTTGAACCCCCAAGTGCTTCACAGACGTTTACAACGCAGAGCCGTGAAAATAAAAAATCATTTTTCTTTCCTCAAAAATGATGTTTTAGCAAGCAATTTTTTATTTTCACAAGGGTAACAGGAGAAATTGGACCCCAATAATTGTTGTGCAGTTTATCCTGAGTATGCTGGTACCCCATATGTGGGGGTAAACCACTGTTTGGGCACATGTCGGGGCTCGGAAGTGAGGGAGCACCATTTGACTTTTTGAATACAAGATTGGCTGGAATCAATGGTGGCGCCATGTTGCGTTCGGAGACCCCTGATGTGCCTAAACAGTGGAAACCCCTCAATTATACCTCCAACACTAACCCCAACACACCCCTAACCCTAATCCCAACTGTAGCCATAACCCTAATCACAACCCTAACCACAACCCTAATTCCAACCCTAACCCTAAGGCTATGTGCCCACGTTGCGGATTTGTGTGAGATTTTTCCGCACCATTTTTGAAAAATCCGTGGGTAAAAGGCACTGCGTTTTACCTGTTGATTTACCGCGGATTTCCAGTGTTTTTTGTGCGGATTTCACCTGCGGATTCCTATTGAGGAACAGGTGTAAAACGCTGCGGAATCCGCACAAAGAATTGACATGCTGCGGAAAATACAACGCAGCGTTTCCGCGCTGTATTTTCCGCACCATGGGCACAGCGAATTTGGTTTTCCATAGGTTTACTTGGTACTGTAAACCTGATGGAACCGTGTGCACATAGCCTAATCCTAAAGGTATGTGCACACGCTGCGGAAAACGCTGCGGTTTACAGTTCAATGTAGACCTATGGGAAACAAAAATCGCTGTATACATGCTGCAGAAAAACTGCACGGAAACGCAGGGGTTTACATTCCGCAGCATGTCACTTCTTCGGATTCCGTAGCGGTTTTACAACTGCTCCAATAGTAAACCGCAGTTGTAAAACCGCAGTGAAATGCGCAGAAAACCCGCGGTAAATCTGCAATAATTCCGCAGCGGTTTAGCACTGCGGATTTATCAAATCCGCTGAGGAAAAATCCGCAGAGGACCAGAATACATGTGCATATACCGAAACCCTAGCCCTAACCCTAGCCCTAACTCTAACCCTAGCCCTAACCCTAATCCCAACCTTAGTGGAGACGGACTACACCTCAACAAACCTGGGAAACACACATTCGCCAGAAGACTCGCTACACTCATCAGGAGGGCGTTAAACTAGAAGAAGAGGGGACGGGAAGAAAAACATTAGACTTGAACAAAGAAGACCCAGGAAAACATACTCAGAAGGGAGGTAAGAACATTTCTAAAACAATCCACAGCGAGGATATTGGAACAAAACAAAATCCTCTAAACTGCATGCTCGCAAACGCCAGAAGCCTGACAAACAAGATGGAAGAACTAGAAGCAGAAATATCTACAGGTAACTTTGACATAGTGGGAATAACCGAGACATGGTTAGATGAAAGCTATGACTGGGCAGTTAACTTACAGGGTTACAGTCTGTTTAGAAAGGATCGTAAAAATCGGAGAGGAGGAGGGGTTTGTCTCTATGTAAAGTCTTGTCTAAAGTACACTTTAAGGGAGGATATTAGCGAAGGAAATGAGGATGTCGAGTCCATATGGGTCGAAATTCATGGAGGGAAAAATGGTAACAAAATTCTCATTGGGGTCTGTTACAAACCCCCAAATATAACAGAAACCATGGAAAGTCTACTTCTAAAGCAGATAGATGAAGCTGCAATCCATAATGAGGTCCTGGTTATGGGGGACTTTAACTACCCGGATATTAACTGGGAAACAGAAACCTGTGAAACCCATAAAGGCAACAGGTTTCTGCTAATAACCAAGAAAAATTATCTTTCACAATTGGTGCAGAATCCAACCAGAGGAGCAGCACTTTTAGACCTAATACTATCTAATAGACCTGACAGAATAACAAATCTGCAGGTGGTTGGGCATCTAGGAAATAGCGACCACAATATTGTACAGTTTCACCTGTCTTTCACTAGGGGGACTTGTCAGGGAGTCACAAAAACACTGAACTTTAGGAAGGCAAAGTTTGACCAGCTTAGAGATGCCCTTAATCTGGTAGACTGGGACAATATCCTCAGAAATAAGAATACAGATAATAAATGGGAAATGTTTAAGAACATCCTAAATAGGCAGTGTAAGCGGTTTATACCTTGTGGGAATAAAAGGACTAGAAATAGGAAAAACCCAATGTGGCTAAACAAAGAAGTAAGACAGGCAATTAACAGTAAAAAGAAAGCATTTGCACTACTAAAGCAGAATGGCACCATTGAAGCTCTAAAAAACTATAGGGAGAAAAATACTTTATCTAAAAAACTAATTAAAGCTGCCAAAAAGGAAACAGAGAAGCACATTGCTAAGGAGAGTAAAACTAATCCCAAACTGTTCTTCAACTATATCAATAGTAAAAGAATAAAAACTGAAAATGTAGGCCCCTTAAAAATAGTGAGGAAAGAATGGTTGTAGATGACGAGGAAAAAGCTAACATATTAAACACCTTCTTCTCCACGGTATTCACGGTGGAAAATGAAATGCTAGGTGAAATCCCAAGAAACAATGAAAACCCTATATTAAGGGTCACCAATCTAACCCAAGAAGAGGTGCGAAATCGGCTAAATAAGATTAAAATAGATAAATCTCCGGGTCCGGATGGCATACACCCACGAGTACTAAGAGAACTAAGTAATGTAATAGATAAACCATTATTTCTTATATTTAGGGACTCTATAGCGAAAGGGTCTGTTCCGCAGGACTGGCGCATAGCAAATGTGGTGCCAATATTCAAAAAGGGCTCTAAAAGTGAACCTGGAAATTATAGGCCAGTAAGTCTAACCTCTATTGTTGGTAAAATATTTGAAGGGTTTCTGAGGGATGTTATTCTGGATTATCTCAATGAGAATAACTGTTTAACTCCATATCAGCATGGGTTTATGAGAAATCGCTCCTGTCAAACCAATCTAATCAGTTTTTATGAAGAGGTAAGCTATAGGCTGGACCACGGTGAGTCATTGGACGTGGTATATCTCGATTTTTCCAAAGCGTTTGATACCGTGCCGCACAAGAGGTTGGTACACAAAATGAGAATGCTTGGTCTGGAGGAAAATGTGTGTAAATGGGTTAGTAACTGGCTTAGTGATAGAAAGCAGAGGGTGGTTATAAATGGTATAGTCTCTAACTGGGTCGCTGTGACCAGTGGGGTACCGCAGGGGTCAGTATTGGGACCTGTTCTCTTCAACATATTCATTAATGATCTGGTAGAAGGTTTACACAGTAAAATATCGATATTTGCAGATGATACAAAACTATGTAAAGCAGTTAATACAAGAGAAGATAGTATTCTGCTTCAGATGGATCTGGATAAGTTGGAAACTTGGGCTGAAAGGTGGCAGATGAGGTTTAACAATGATAAATGTAAGGTTATACACATGGGAAGAAGGAATCGATATCACCATTACACACTGAATGGGAAACCACTGGGTAAATCTGACAGGGAGAAGGACTTGGGGATCCTAGTTAATGATAAACTTACCTGGAGCAGCCAGTGCCAGGCAGCAGCTGCCAAGGCAAACAGGATCATGGGGTGCATTAAAAGAGGTCTGGATACACATGATGAGAGCATTATACTGCCTCTGTACAAATCCCTAGTTAGACCGCACATGGAGTACTGTGTCCAGTTTTGGGGGGGGATGGGAGAACTACAATACCCAGATAGATTAGCGAAATTAGGATTATTTAGTCTAGAAAAAAGACGACTGAGGGGCGATCTAATAACCATGTATAAGTATATAAGGGGACAATACAAATATCTCGCTGAGGATCTGTTTATACCAAGGAAGGTGACGGGCACAAGGGGGCATTCTTTGCGTCTGGAGGAGAGAAGGTTTTTCCACCAACATAGAAGAGGATTCTTTACTGTTAGGGCAGTGAGAATCTGGAATTGCTTGCCTGAGGAGGTGGTGATGGCGAACTCAGTCGAGGGGTTCAAGAGAGTCCTGGATGTCTTCCTGGAGCAGAACAATATTGTATCATACAATTATTAGGTGTGTAATGACCAGAGGTCCGAATAAGATCCAGTGAGTCACAAACCAAGACCAAGGCAGAAATCTCCAACGGTATTTACTCAAAGGCAAATTAATCAAGGTAATATGGAGAATATTAAGGCAGATGCACCCCAAAGATACACTAATTCAGCAGCAGCTGAAATCACTGTGCCACTCCAAGGTCTCCTGAGAACTGTGTACTACAACAGACTAGTAAGAAATTTACCTAACAGGCAACTAAAAAACAGGAACAAGTGTAAATTGAATGTAGTGTTATTAAGGGAGCCCCTGGAATGGCACATTGAGTATAACTTACACAACTCTAATATAAGATACACCTCTAAAGTAACAATTTAACACTCTGAGCAGAGATACCCGGGTATCTATAACTATGGTACCGTATCCTGAGATAGATTTCCTCTCAGGCAGGAATCCGCACAGGCTGCAGCCAATCCTTATCTTCAGCGCCAATAAGTTACAGCAAACTCCTCTTGTCTTGTCGGCCGATGCCGAGCCCAAACGCCGGGGACTTAGTTAGTGGTCTCACGATGTAGTCTCTGCTTCTGTAGCTCCTAGGAATGCTTCCATGACAATCCGTCCGTCTCTGTATCAGCAGTCTGTCCAGACTTGTTCCTCCACTCAATGCACAGGGAATCCACAGACTTCCAAATTCGTACTGGGTTCTTAGCAAAGTCTCCGTCTTTACTTAGATAAAGGGTTAGCTCCTCTCCAGGAAACGTTAGCAACACAAGTCTCTCACAGAGTTAAACAAAAGGTTAGCTCTTTTCCAGGGGAACGTTAGCAACAAAAAGTCTCTCAAAAGCTTCTTTTCCTCCAAAAACACTTGCAGTAAATCCACACAGTCTCTTTTTAAGATCTCACAGCAGCTTCTCCTTTTCTTCCCGCCTTTTCTCTCTCAGCTCTCACTTCTCACTTTCACTTTACACTCGAGACACTAGACCCCACCCAGCAGCACACATTGTCTCTGGGAGGTCTGTCCTCTGCTGCAACAGGCAAAAACCACAGGGTCCTAGTGCCCTCTCAGTGGGACTACAGTTCACCCTCTTACATGCCACCCCACTAGAGGTTGGCGTCCTCGACATACCTTCCCACTCAAATTCATCTTGAGCATATCGCTGAGGCGGTATTCCTGCCGTAGATCGTGTAGTTCTCCTGAGTCCTACATCAACAGGTGCCACCTTAGAGGGAGCTAGAGTCTCTTCCGTGGTCGTGTTAGTGGGCGTAAGTGGAGTTGTCTCCTCCTGCGGCTCGATGTCCTGTGATACAGCGTCAGGACCAAGCAGTTGACCTGATGCACTCTCCTCAACAACATCCTCCATATCCCCAACATTCTCATCACCCGAGGCCAGATCGGTCACAGGGGGCAAATAAGCAGGCGCAGGAGTAAACACACCATCAAACTCAAGATCATTCAGAGCTTCCGCCCCTTGGAACATGGCCTCTGGCTCTAGGGGAGTAGGCGCCGAATCTTCAAACCAGCACCGTTGTAACATGTTACGATGCAAATTACGGGTTGGCCCCCCTGTCCCCACCGGTTTGACCTCGTACACTGGAATCTCAGGGTTCACCTGTTTTTTTATCAGATACGGTATCGCCTCCCATCGGTCACTCAGCTTTCCTGACCGTCGTTTTGTCCTCACCAACACTCTGTCCCCCGGAGAGAACAGCTCTGTTTGTACAGGTCGCGTGTCCTTATGGACCACCTGTCGAAGGCGGTCGCCCACCACCTGATGCACCACCCTCAACCGCCGCCGATGCTCTCGTACCCACTCGGATGCAGTCCGAAGGGGGGCGGAGGAGGGATCTGGCATGTTCAAATCCTCAATGTCTCGGCCAGGTCTACCAAACATCAACATGTGTGGTGAGTAACCAGTAGTACTGTGCACCCTGTTATTGTAAGCCCACATCAATTCGGGGAGATACTCAGGCCAGCATGTCTGTTGCTGACTCTCTAAGGACCTCAACATTTGCAACAGGGTCCGATTAAAACGCTCACACGCCCCGTTACCCTGAGGGTGGTAAGGCGTTGTTCTCGACTGCTCGATACCATAGAGCTGGTGCAACTCTTTCATCAGCGTCCCCTGAAAGCAGGCCCCTTGATCTGAATGTATTCTCTGCGGACACCCGAACACTTGGAAGAAATGTCGGCACACTGCCTCAGCCGCCGACTTGGCCGTCTGATCTCTTGTCGGCACCGCTACAGCATACTTGGTAAAGTGATCTGTCATCACCAGGCAATAGGAGTACCCTGACGTAGAGTACCCTATCAACACGTAGTCAATCATGAGTAGCTCCAGTGGAGCTGAAGTCTTAATAGACTGTGTGGGAGCCCGCTGCTCAGGGCTTTTGTTGAGCCCACAAATTCGGCACTGCCGACATGCGTCGGCCACCATCCCTCCCAACTCAGGGCAGTAGAGGACTCGCTGCAACCACTGAAGTGTCTTTTCACTTCCAAAATGGGCCCCCTTCTCATGCGCCTCACGAGCGACCACCGGCCCCATCCCCACAGGAATTATCAGTTGGTACCGATGCTGCAGCTCCGATGGCAGGTACACCTTACGATACAAAAGACCTTGCTCCACACACAATTTATCCCATTGTCGAAGGAGTTTCATTCCTTCCATGGACAACTGAGCCTTGTCCTCTGCACTGGGCCAGGCCTTGTTTTGTACCCAACGGCGCACAAGTGCAATGTCCGGACACTCATCCTGGACTCTTGTCCAATCTGAGGGTGTTTTACCCAGTACACAGGGCATCCCGGTGGCCACCCCACTTGAGTGTACCACACTTTGGAAGATAGGTATCTGCCCCAAAGCTGGAGTTTCAGTGTCCTCAAGTTGTTCGTCAACATCTTCCCCGGATGACCCAAGGGGCACCCTTGACAATGCATCTGCATTGCCGTTCTCTCGACCAGAGCGAAATTTAATGCGGTAATTGAACTTGGCCAGTCTGGCGACCCACCGCTGCTCCAACGCCCCCAGTTTTGCATTCTCTAAGTGAGCTAGCGGGTTGTTATCTGTCATGACTAGCACCTCAGCTCCTGTTAGATACTCGGCGAAGCGTTCTGTCATTGCCCACACCAGGGCCAGCAATTCCAGCCGGAATGAGCTGTAGTTAGCCGGATTTCGCTCGGAGTCTCTTAAAGATCTGCTGCCATAAGAAATCACTCGTTCTCGGCCGTCCTGCACCTGTGCTAGTACTGCCCCCAACCCATGAAGACTACCATCGGTATACAACAAAAAAGGGGTGTCAAACCGGGCGTAGGCCAGCAATGGGGCACTCGTTAGGGCGGTTTTCACTCTATCAAATGCCTTTTTCTGTAGGGGCCCCCATGGAATGGGGCGATTTCGAGGACCCAGCGCTGTCCCTCTCAAAAGTTCATTCAAGGGACTCACCACTTGTGAGAATTTAGGCACAAACCGCCGATAGTATCCTGCTAGGCCCAGGAAGGCCCGCACTTCTCGCAGGTCACAAGGAGGTGGCCACTCTTGTACTGCCTTAATCTTACTGGCTAAAGGTAGTACCCCGTCCGGGGTCACCAGATGCCCCAAATATTCAATCTGGTTTCGTAACAGTTGACTTTTTTTGGCTTTATTTTCAGGCCGTAGCTCTTGAGCCGCCGGAGAACTTGACGCAGCTTCTCCAGATGATCTTCAAATGAGGTTCCGAACACCACAATGTCGTCTAGATATATCAGGACTGATTCAAAATTTAGATCGCCCAAGCAATGTTCCATCAGGCGTTGGAAGGTTCCTGGGGCGGTAGCGAGGCCAAAGGGCATCCGATTGAACTCAAAGAGCCCCATTGGCAAGACAAACGCCGTCTTGGCCCGATCTTTTTCAGCCATTGGGACCTGCCAGTACCCGCTTGCCAAATCCAACGTTGAGAAATACTTGGCCCGACCCAGGGCCGACAGGGATTCTTCAATACGGGGTAAAGGATATGCGTCCCGTACGGTGTGGGCATTCAATTTCCGATAGTCCACACAAAATCGGAGTGTCCCATCCTTCTTGCGGACCAAGACTACAGGGGCCGCCCAGGGACTCCGGCTCTCTCGGATCACTTGGTTGTCCAGCATACTGGCCACCATGCTCTTCACCTCTTGATAGAGCGCCGGAGGAATTTGACGATATCTTTCTCTAATGGGTGGAGTATCCCCCGTTGGAATCTCATGCTCAATCGTCTGGGTACACCCAAAGTCCTCTCCATGTCGGGAAAATGTCTCTTGATGTTCCCACAAAACTCTCTCCAACCGCTCCAACTGCACGGGGGTCAGCTTCTCCCGATCCACTCCCATCTGCTCCATGATCACATGAACATTCCATTCCTCCGTAGGAGGTTCAGTCCGGCCTACCTCGACCGCGAATGTCCAGGATGACTGTTGGTCTGGTCGCAATTCGAACCCTGCATTTTCCGGCACCTTCTCTGCCGGCACAAACAGTTCAGCCAGTATGGTCCCAGCGGGAATTGCAACAGCTTCATCTAAAACATTGATGCATCGGACCGGCACTCGTCCATTCTTCACAATCGCCAAAGACCGGGCCACATGTACCTTGGCAAATGAGGAACCCTCTCGGGCGGGCTCAAGTAGCACTTCAAGCCCATTCAATCTCTGTGCAGCTCCCACAGGCAGCATTAAGAGTTCCTCTTGTCTGGGTCCCAGCAGGATCGGGGCCCTCGAAGTCACTCGGACCCGGCCCACCCGGCCACCTGGGACCGCACTTTTCAGCAAGTCGCAACTCAGCACTAGACGGTGTAGAATTCTCTGTGTGGGTCGGTGTCTTGTCGCACGGGCCCAGTATCGGGGTCCTTCACTGGCATACATCTGGTGATTCAAATCTCGCAGCACGTTCATTCCGACCGTCACTTCCATCCCTCTTCTAGGGGGGTGATCCACCAGTACTACCCCTTTCTGCCCCAGCTCTTGACCAAACATTTTTAGTTGCATCCACACGATCCCTTTGACTGACAATTGACCATTATTTGCGGCGGTCAGTCGTATCACTCGGCCATCCTCGGGAATCACTAGTCGACTGAAGTATCTCTCATATACTTCTAGAGGCATTATAGTACATTCGGATCCCGTGTCAACTAAGCACCTCATCTTCCGCCCTTCAAACTCTGCTTCTATCACTGGACTACATGCAAACAAATCTTGTTCATTCCGTCGAGGGCTTTGTGTGGGTGGGGCCGCTGCTGCTTGCCCTCTCATGGCAGCGGCCGGAAGTTTAAAGCCGGCGACGGGGTTTCTGGGGCTGTAAGCACCCGGCAGTAACGCGAGATGTGTCCCTGGCGGCCACACTTCCAGCAGGTGATTGTTCCTCGTGGGCGAGGGCTTGACTCATTCTGATAGGACGACCCGGCCATTTGCGGGGTCACCGTTCCAGGGGGTGGGGCAGGAGGTTCCCGTGAGGGGGTAGAGGCGAGATCAACTGTCAGTTGAGACAATTTCAGCTTCAACTCCTTCACCTCAGCACGCAAAGCTTGTACCACGCTTACCAGCCCCTCTCCCCCCGACCCTGATGACACACCTTCCTCCAGCTGGGCACTGTTCACTGACCCCTCGGGAACATAGGCTGATTTCTCTTCCCTTTCCACTGCAGCTCGGTAAATCTGCCAGAAAGATAACTCTGGTGCAACCCGGGCCATTTCCAACAGCTTGTCCCGGAGAAGTCTATGGGCTAAACCGGTGATGAATTGGTCCCGGAGCAAGCGGTCTACCTCCCGGAACGCCCCCATGGCCCCCGGGTCTAGTCGCTGCATCTCATTCAACATCTCTTGTAAAATATTAGAGTACTGCATCAGGGACTCACACTCTCTCTGGGGACGATTAAAGAATAGGGACCGAAGCTGGGCCACACGCGCTCGGCCCCCCAAACTCCCCTCTAACAGTTCCAAAATCTTTTCTAATGTATCCCTCTCTGATTCTGGGCGCACCATCACCATACGCCTAATATCACCCTCCAGTGCATTTAATGCCAGCTCAGCGCGTAACGCGGGGGTCAAATTACACATGCGCAGAATACTCCGGATTCTCTCAGCCCAATCTTGCAACGCCATATTGCGCCCATCGTATTTCGGCATGTGCTGAAGTAAAGCTCCTACAGGCACATACCCTCCCGGAGTCGCAGCGGCTGCCAGGGGAACCCCAACCCCCGAGGAGGATGCGGATACAGCGGGGTCATTTCCACCCTCGCCTCCGTCCATGACAAACACTGGATCCTGCCGACTACGCCAAAAAATGTAATGACCAGAGGTCCGAATAAGATCCAGTGAGTCACAAACCAAGACCAAGGCAGAAATCTCCAACGGTATTTACTCAAAGGCAAATTAATCAAGGTAATATGGAGAATATTAAGGCAGATGCACCCCAAAGATACACTAATTCAGCAGCAGCTGAAATCACTGTGCCACTCCAAGGTCTCCTGAGAACTGTGTACTACAACAGACTAGTAAGAAATTTACCTAACAGGCAACTAAAAAACAGGAACAAGTGTAAATTGAATGTAGTGTTATTAAGGGAGCCCCTGGAATGGCACATTGAGTATAACTTACACAACTCTAATATAAGATACACCTCTAAAGTAACAATTTAACACTCTGAGCAGAGATACCCGGGTATCTATAACTATGGTACCGTATCCTGAGATAGATTTCCTCTCAGGCAGGAATCCGCACAGGCTGCAGCCAATCCTTATCTTCAGCGCCAATAAGTTACAGCAAACTCCTCTTGTCTTGTCGGCCGATGCCGAGCCCAAACGCCGGGGACTTAGTTAGTGGTCTCACGATGTAGTCTCTGCTTCTGTAGCTCCTAGGAATGCTTCCACGACAATCCGTCCGTCTCTGTATCAGCAGTCTGTCCAGACTTGTTCCTCCACTCAATGCACAGGGAATCCACAGACTTCCAAATTCGTACTGGGTTCTTAGCAAAGTCTCCGTCTTTACTTAGATAAAGGGTTAGCTCCTCTCCAGGAAACGTTAGCAACACAAGTCTCTCACAGAGTTAAACAAAAGGTTAGCTCTTTTCCAGGGGAACGTTAGCAACAAAAAGTCTCTCAAAAGCTTCTTTTCCTCCAAAAACACTTGCAGTAAATCCACACAGTCTCTTTTTAAGATCTCACAGCAGCTTCTCCTTTTCTTCCTGCCTTTTCTCTCTCAGCTCTCACTTCTCACTTTCACTTTACACTCGAGACACTAGACCCCACCCAGCAGCACACATTGTCTCTGGGAGGTCTGTCCTCTGCTGCAACAGGCAAAAACCACAGGGTCCTAGTGCCCTCTCAGTGGGACTACAGTTCACCCTCTTACAGGTGCTGTAGAAGGACGTAGATCTGGGGATTTATTATGATGGAATATAGGCTGAACTGGATGGACAAATGTCTTTTTTCGGCCTTACTAACTATGTTACTATGTTACTATTATTGTCCCTACCTATGGGGGTGACAAAGGGGGGGGGGTCATTTAGTATTTTTTTTATTTTGATCACTGTGAGGTTTTATCACAGTGATCAAAATGTACTTGAAACGAATCTGCCGGCCGGCAGATTCGGCGGGCGCACTGCGCATGCGCCCGCCATTTTGGAAGATGGCGGCGCCCAGGAAAGAAGACGGACGGACCCCGGGAGGCTCGGTAAGTATGATGGGGTGGGGGGGGAGCACGGGGGGTGGATCGGAGCATGGGGGGGTGGATCGCAGTGCGGGGGGGTGGATCGCAGTGCGGAGGGGTGGATCGGACTGCAGGGGGGTGGGATTGGAGCACGGGGGGGTGGATCGGACTGCAGGGGGTGGGATTGGAGCACGGGGGTGGGATTGGAGCACGGGGGGAGCAGAGCACAGGACGGAGGGGAGCGGACCACAGATCGGAGGGCTGGGGAGGCGATTGGTGGGGTGGGGTGGGGGCACATCAGTGTTTCCAGCCATGGCCGATGATATTGCAGCATCGGCCATGGCTGGATTGTAATATTTCACCAGTTTTTTTAGCTGAAATATTACAAATCGCTCTGATTGGCAGTTTCACTTTCAACAGCCAATCAGAGTGATCGTAGCCCCCCCCCCCCTGGGCTAAAGTACAACTCCTCCTGTCCCTGCAGGCCGGGTGAAATTACAGTTAACCCTTTCACCCGGCCTGCAGGAGCCCAATCCGGCCATGACGCATATGCTGCGTCACAGGTCGGAATGGCACAGGTTTTCATGACGCATACGGTGCGTCAAAGGTCGGGAAGGGGTTAAGATATTTATTTGCGACTGCTCATGCATGTATTCCTCTGCTGTGGAAAAAAAATCTGGAATGCAGATCCTCTACAGCAGACGAGGGCAAAGTGCATCCCACGGGCCACATCCGGCCCTCTGGCTGTTCCAGTCCGGCCTGGACCGAGACAGCCGAGGGGCTGACGGAGCACACCATGCCTGCTCGCTGTCTCCGCTGTCACTCTCCATCCATGCTCCCCATAAAGTGTCCCCATCTTAAGCAGTTCTCAGATTGGAGTAGTTTTGGGAAGTTACGGTAAGAGAGAGAATGTCACGTTTACATCTAACGGTAATACGATCCCTACATATTTTAGAGAGGAGTTGATCCATTCATAACTAGAGGCAGTTTTCAAGGGCAATATAATGGAGGAAGAAGTATTAATATTCAGGGCCTCTGACTTAGAGAAGTTAATTTTAAAGTTAGATAGGCGGAATTCTGCCATCAAGTTTGGAAGTGAGATGACCAGGTTGGTGATGAAGGAAAGCAGGTCATCTGCATATGCTGTGATCTTGTAAGGAGAGCCATCTATACCAGGGCCATAATGTTAGTATTAGACCTGATTACCTGAGGAAGGGCTCAAGTGTAAGTTTAAAAAATAAAGGCGATAGCAGGCACCATTGATGTGTACCGTTTCATATAAACTCCTGTGAGAAATACACACTTAGACTTAAAGGGAACCTGTCAGCAGAATTGTGCACAGTAACCTACAGACAGTGTCAGGTTGGCGCCGTTGTACTGATTACAATGATACTTTGGTTGATGAAATCAGTCTTGTGGTTGTTGTGTTATCATTATTTTCAGTTTTGAGTTAATGATATGCTCGTGCTCCAGGTCGGCATTCATTTATTTGTCTTGTGGTATGTTTTGGGGTTTTTTGAGGCATTTTAGAGCCAAAGGTCGCAGGTTTCGCAAAATACACCAAGGGAAGGCTGGAATGGATCTGTGTAAATTTTTTAAAAAGTTGCAATTGATGAATCAAGAGAAAACATCTGGAATTTGTAAACTCTGCCCACAAAATGGGAAAAAACAAACAAACAAACAGGTGAGCATATAAAAAAAGACTTAAAAAAAGGCACAGAAGACTAAAGTAGGTGCAAACAAAAATAATGGAGCGAAACACACAAAATTAGACTAAAATAGGCACAAAGGGCAATGATGAATCAGGGTCTTAGGCTGGGATCACATTACGTTTAAGCAGTCCGTTAGACAGACTGCGTTACACCGCGGCATAATGCGGTGTAACGCAGTCCGTTAACGCTGCCATTAAGCACTATTTCGGGTGCATCGCTTTCAAAATGGGCGTGCGCTAGCAATGTGCAGTCTTTGAGTGACGGACCCTCGGACGCGGGCTGCAGCGTTTCCGGGTACGTCACCACTAGCGCGGATAGATCATCTGCTAGCTCTATCTGCGCTAGCGCGATGGCATGTTGGCACTTGCGCTAACAGCAGCCCGTTTAATGCATGTGTTGAACGGGCTGCTTTAACGCAATGTGAACCCAGCCTAAGTATTCCTTCATGAGTGCCTAATAACATGCCCATCCCTGTAATAATCAGCATGTGCATAAGATTTCAGAAATCTTTTTCACTTTGCTGATACTGTAAAACACTAAGGTTTTTTCAGCAGCAAAAACATGCAGAAAAAAAATGATGTGCGAACAATCCCTAATACTGTTTATTGGCATTCTGATCAGCGGATTGCAAACTGATCTACATACAATGGATCTTAGAAATTATTGAGGACGCAAAGGAGAGGGATGAGAGGCCTTTCAAAAATTGTACTACATGCTGAGATACTTACCACAATGTACATAGCAGGGTTCCCCCTGAGGATATTCTGAATATAAGATGATGAAAATTAATGATAAAATTTCACTTTATACATCCGTGAAAGGAACTAAACTCGCGCTTCACTAACTAGATGTGATGAACTAATGTGCACAATTTTATTAATGAACTTACTAGCCAGCAGAGCGTGTTCTCTATATCAGACGTTCTGTCTGTTCTATTCTGAGTAAAACCCTCTAAGAATAGAAGTCTGGGACACTAGATGGTTAATAAAAACCTTTATGCTTTCCTCCAATAATGGAATTAAGAAATCTGCAGATTCTCTAACACACAAGGAGACAAACTGGCTGCACTGCTGAAACAAATCTGCTATAATAGACATTATTTCTCCCTAAAGGGCATGTAACGCCAGCACCGAAAATAGTATGAGCCGATGAATATGGCTTCTCCCTAGTGGTGCCAAGGTCAAAAATCCCAATATTTCAGGGGCCTGGGACACAGAGATATTGAAAGGTCTTACAGAATAGCACTAGAGACCATTCCTGTTCAGCCACTCCTATCAGGCAGGCTGACTGCTGTGTCCCCATAAACAATAATTAGTGCTAATAAGAAGTATCATTATGTGTTGGGGAGGGGCACAGCTATATGTAATAAATAACATGTAGCCATGTGATATATATTTGATTTTGCGATAGTTTTATTTTTCCCTTCTTATTTTTAGGGATGCTCCAATAATTATAATTGCCTTTATCGTCACTATAAATGGAATTCCATCCATATTTAAAGGGGTTGTCCATTACTAGGAAAACCCCTTCTTGATCTAAATGTTTGTAGTCAATCAAATAAAATAGCTTATACCTTACACTCCCCTCCCTTGCCGGGGCTGTTCCATTGGTGTTGGCACACACATTGTTATGGTTTGTTAGGTTGTTATGACATGTGAGTTCGGCGCCAATCAGCGCTGGCATCAGGCTCATGTGTCTATGGACAAATCAAACATCAATAAGAAGTGAGAGAGCAGCCGCAGCCCTGACTACCTCTTGATGTGCGATTTGTCCGAAGGCGGGGACAGTGACACCAGCACCGGGTTCATGTGTCATAACACCGGCACGAGAGCCCCGGGAACCTGCTGTGTCGGCGAGTATAGGCTGTTTTATTTTATCGGGGCCAAGTGTGGGGTGTGAGAAGGGGTTGTCCAAGTAGTGGACAACTTCTTTAATTACACTCTCTTAAACACAAGAGTTAAGACTGGGTATCAATGTCACTAATTGCACATATAATCTCTGCAAATTGTCTCTTCAGAGAGGAAGAGGACTAGAACTCTAGTGCCACCTATTGGAAGTAGCAATCCTAGCTGTCAATGTCGACCCTTTTTTTTTTGTTTAAATAGTTTTTTATTGAAAGCAAATGTGAACAATACAATTTATGCATTTTCCAGTATTTTGCAAAATTTTAACATTTTCCAAGCCCCCAACAATCCCAACAAAACCCAACCCCCCCCCTCCCCTGACAGCTCATACCCAGTTATACTTTTGTTACCAGTATTGATGGTTCTTTGAGCCATTTGACTCACTTATGTCCGCTTGTTCCTCTAGCACTCTCTTCCTTTCAGAGGCCCTTATCCTCCCATTTCCCATAACTACTCATCCCAGCTCGAGCCACGGAGACCACATTTTGTCAAATGTTTCTATTTTCCCACGTCTTTTATAGACCCCCTTTTCCAAATTGAGACCATATTTAACATAATTCAGGAATTCACCCCTTGTAGGCGGTTCCTCTTTGATCCAGTTCCTTGCTATTACCTTCCTTGCCATATATAATAGCCTAGCTATTGCTATCTTCCAGGTGTTATCCACTCTGATTTCCTCTACATGTCCCAGTATACACACTATCGGATCCCTCGGCACTCTGCATTTATACGCCCCTTCCACACGGCTCATTACCACCAACCAGAAAGCAACCAGTCTTGGACATGTCCACATCATGTGGTATATTCCTGCATTCTCAGTCCCACATCTCGGGCATTCGGAGTCAGCACGCAACCCCGCTCTGTGCAACACTTCCGGTGATTTATAGACTCTGTGTAAGATGTACAGCTGCGATAGTCTGTACGGCTCACTCAGTGACACTCGTGGAACCCACTCCAACACCGACTCCCAGGTTTCATCCTCCATTGGGCCTAAATCTCTTTCCCATTTCGCTCTCGCTTTTAAAGGGAAGTCTAGCAGATGTGCATGTAGAAGGTCCTTATAAAGGGTGGTAATGACTCCCCTTGTGGACCCTTCCCCACACACGTATTCCAGAACTATGTCCTCCTGGATCTCAATACCACCACCCTTGTTCTGAGCTTTAAAAGCATGTTTCATCTGAGCATATTGATATTCCCCAGTCGGTCTCAGTCCAAACTCCCCTTGCAGCTGCGAAAAGGACTTTAATCCTTGTTGTTGAATTATCTGAGCCACCAAGTGGATTCCTTTAGCCTGCCACTCCGCCAGCACTCCAAGGGCCGCAAACTCAACCAAATTATTATTAAACCATATCGGTGTAAATTTAGTCAGCCCCGTGACCCCCCGAATCTGTCGCAGTCTGGTCCATAATTTATATATCAAAAACATAGTTGGGTATAATTTCCCCAATGCATCCAAGGAACCATCCTCCAGACACTGCGCTACCGGTCGTCGGTCCGTCATCCCCTCCATCAAGTGCTGTACCGCACTGGAAGACGCCTCCCGCGCCCAGCCCTTCAAATGTTGGCTCTGGGCTGCAA
The DNA here is from genome assembly GCF_032444005.1 of Ranitomeya imitator. NCBI lineage: Eukaryota > Metazoa > Chordata > Amphibia > Anura > Dendrobatidae > Ranitomeya > Ranitomeya imitator. The sequence continues at coordinate 225,148,907 of NC_091282.1, forward strand.
GAAAATATAACTCAGGATTAGGTAAAGCCAATCCTCCATCTTCCTTGGGTCGCTGAAGCGTCTCCAGGCGAATACGTGGGCACCGCCTCCCCCATATCAGACTTCTAAATAGAGCATTAATCTGCCGGAATTTCCCACGTGGAATCCAAACTGGCGCATTATGTAGGACGTAGAGTAATTTGGGCATCACAACCATTTTAATGAGATTAACCCTACCTACCACCGATAAGTGTAATTTATTCCACGCATCCACTTTTGCTTTAAGAGCGCCCATGAGAGGTGTCAAATTCCTATATAAAAACTCTGTAACTGGCATCGAGATCCATATTCCCAGGTATTTGAAAAGGGATACTACCTTAAGCCGCCCCTCTCCCAATGGCTCACTTCTACTCTCCTCCACCTCATCCACCTCAAAGAGGACCGATTTATCCCAGTTTATCCTCAATCCCGATAAGTCTCCAAATTTCCCAACGATCTCGATAGCCCCCTTCAAGGCTTCATCCGGGTCCGCCAGGAACAGTAAGATGTCATCTGCATATAATGCAATCTTCTCCTCCACACTCCCATATCTGAACCCAGGGACCTCATCCGATTGCCGGATCTTGGCGGCCAGTGGCTCCACAGCTAAGGCAAACAGAAGGGGCGACAGTGGGCAACCCTGCCTCGTACCTCTGGCCAGCTTTATAGGCTGAGAAAGCTCCCCATTCACTCTAATTCTAGCTGTTGGTAGTGAGTATAACAGTTGAGTCCACGCCACAAATTGCGGGCCAATACCCATACATTTCAACACCCGCCAGAGATATCCCCACTCCACACTGTCAAACGCCTTATGGGCATCCAAGGATGCAATAACCCTTCGGCCACAATTGTCAGACTTCAGCTGCAGGTTCATATGCAGCCTCCGCAGATTAACCGCTGTAGATCTGTCAGGCATAAAACCAGATTGATCCGGATGTACAAGGTTAGCAATGACGCTGGACAAACGGGTAGCTAACACCTTGGCCAAGAGCTTGACATCGATGGTTAACAGAGAGATTGGCCGATATGACTCAGGCTTCCCCAGATCCTTATCCTCCTTCGGAATAACCACTATATTAGCCTCCCTCATAGATGCTGGGAGAAACCCTTGGCATCCAGCCTCCTCCAGTACTAACTTTAATCTGGGAATCAGCACTTCCTCCAAACTTTTATAGATTTCGGCTGGTAACCCATCAACCCCAGGTGCCTTCCCATTGGCCATAGACTTCAGCGCCCGACTCAGTTCCTCCTCGGTGATAGGGGCATCGAGGCTCACCCTATCCTCCTCACTCAATTTCGGAAGACCCAGACTCTCAAGGAAAGTCTCCGTTTCTCCGGCTGACTCATTGACCTTGGAGGAATATAAGTCCGCGTAAAAGTCCGCAAAGACCTTTATAATATCCGGTGTTTCAGATACCCTGCTCCCCCCATCCGAAACCAACGAGTGTACATACGAGGTACTACGCTGAGCCGCGGCTACCACCGATAGCATGTGTCCAACTGTCTCTCCCTCCTGAAAATAAGCCACCCTCTGAAACTCCCGCTTCCTTTCAGCTTTCCCCAGCAGAATCTTTTCCATACAATTTTGCGCTGTTCTCAATCTTTTCTCTGCCTCGGAAGTCCCCAGCACAACCATCTCGTCCTCCGCGGCTTTCAGCTCCTCCAACGCCACTCTCTCCGCTTCCCTCGTCTTCCTCTTACACCTACTAATGTCTCTAAATAGTAACCCTCTCAGGTACGCTTTCATTGCATCCCAAACGGTTAGAGCATCTGTACTCCCATCATTTAACGCAAAGAATTCCGTCACCTCCTTCCCTATACCGTCCAAGTCAATGCTCTGTAACCAGTTAGGATGGATCTTCCATTCTCTCCCGCTTGCGGTCCGTGTCCCCAACAACCTAACCTCTACCTCAATTGGACTATGATCCGAAAGGGCCCTCGGCAGATAACGCACCTCCCCCACCATTGTGTCCAACAGGCGATTACCCAGTGCCATATCAATTCTGGATAGCGTAGCATGAGCCGGTGAATAGCACGAGTATCCTCTCTCCCCAACATGTCTGACTCTCCATAGATCAATCATGCCTAATTCACGCACATAGGTTCCAAATGTTGTAGTGTGCCCCTCCGACCTATTCTGGGTGTTCTTATTTTTATCCTAAAAGTCATCACATATATTGTTCAAATCCCCAATAATTAAGATTGGCAGTGGTTCCCATCGTCCCACCCTCTCCAATACCTCCCTGATCTTCTTACTTGAATATGGAGGTGGAATATACATTGCCGCAACACACAATCTCACTCCATACAATATACATTGTATCACCACATACTGACCCTCAGCATCCACGCATACTTTCACCTCTTCATATTGCACTCCCACCGGCACCAACACTGACACACCTCTTGAGTACGTCGAAAAGGTAGAATGATACCCCTTCTGTATCCAACGTCTATTCAGTACGTCCACTTTCTCCTGTATCAAGTGCGTCTCTAGCAAGCATATCATAGAAGCCCGTTGATCCTTCGCATATTGCAAGCTCGCAGCTCTCCTAGACTTATCCGCCAGGCCTCTCACATTCCAGCTCAATATCTTAAAGCGGTCCCCTATTATGTGACTCATCATCTTTAGTTGTGTCGTTACTCCCGGTTCTGAGCTGTCTAACTTCCCTTCCCACCCTCACCCCACTCCCCCCTCCCCCACACCCCCCAATACTATACATTCTGCCTCTTATCAAGAGTGGGGCACCATCACCCATTGCGAACACTCTTGTTAACGTAACCTTCTCCTTCCGCCTCCCGCTACCGTTTATAACAGAATTCGGCGCAATTCTTAGAAGAACCATATAATTGAACCTGTATTGTATTACAACTGCAAGAAACTAAATAAACTTTTAGTACGCTGCACACCCTTCCTCCCTCGTACTTCTCCGCCGCATCAGCACTCCCAGTGCTTTCCCTGAGTAATATCCAACTCCACCCTCCAACCTTCACATTTCAATTACCAGTGTACTGTCAATCAATCTCTTTTTTTCCCCCCTTTTTGAAAGATTTAAGATATCTCCCGACCAACCCGCCTCACATTTTCAATTTCCTTTCCCTTTAAGTTTTTTAGCGTTAAGATCTATCCACTGGGTAGCGTCCTCCGGCGTCTGGAAAAAATGAATCTTATCCAACGCTACCACTCTCAGTCGTGCCGGAAACATCATGGAGTATTGCACTCCCAGTTCTCTCAGCCGTCTCTTGATACCCGTGAACATCATCCGTTGTTTCTGTACCAGGGCGGAATAGTCAGGGTAAATAGCAATTCTTTGACCTCCAATTGTCAGATCCGTCATGTCTCTAGCCTTCCTCAGGATAATGTCTCTGTCTCTGTAGTTTAGGATTTTGGCAAGCACGGTACGGGGACTTGCTCCAGGGACAGGTGGTTTCGGTGGGACCCTGTGGGCTCTCTCTACCGCAAATACTTTTGTCAGTGCTGCATCACCAAAGGTCTCAAGGAGCCAGCTTTCAATATACTCCGTGGGATTCCTCCCCTCAGTTTTTTCAGGGACACCCACTATACGAATGTTATTTCTTCTGGACCTATTCTCCAGATCCTCATTTTTTGCAGCTAGCTCCGATATTGTTTGAGCAAACTTCCTCTCCGCTTTCTGCAGCTGCACTATATGGTCTTCTGCAGTGCTCACTCTTTCCTCCACAGCCCCCACACGTTTGTCAATCTTTTGCAGGGCTGCATTTATCTGGGCTGTATCCCCTTTAACCTCCTGTAGCTGCTGGGTCAGGGATTGTTTGCAGGATGATACCAGTGCAAAGACATCTCTAATGGGCTCTGCTCCTGACTCCTTATCTTCAGGTCCCCCCGCTACCACCGCCATGTCACCATCCCCACTCTCCTGTTGTACCTCCTGCTCCTCTGCTGGGCTTTCCTCCTCTCCTTCTGTGTCTGTGTCCCCTCCGGCGTCCTCCTCTGCTTTTCCTGTGTTCCCTGCGGCTTCCACTCTAGCAAACTGCTGGAGCTTTGCCGCCACCGCCATTCTTTTCTGGCATGCCGCGTTGTCCTTCTCCGCCTTCTCCCTGGCGTCGGCGCCATCTTGGCCGGTCCCTGCCTCGCCGGCTCCGGCGTCTCTTTGTCTCCTCCTGGTCATGTTTGCCGATCTCGGGGCCGCCGCTATTCACCGCCGCACTCCCGGGACTCTCCTGCAGCCGGTAAGCGCTTTGAATCGCCGCTCAGCTGCGGCTTATCAGGATAAACTCAGCGTTAGCAGCGGGAGTGCTCTGTCACGCGTCCGCTTACATGGACGTTCAGGCCACGCCCCCAATGTCGACCCTTTAACGAGTCTTGTCACATGACTTAGGATAATAGCCAAACCAAAATCTCAATTTGCAGACACTGTGTTTCGGGGTACAAATACATATAATCTCTAGAAGGCAGGATCCACATATATGTGTTTCCGACTACGATGCACGGACTTATCGCAGGTCTCCAGATGTGAACTTACCAGAGTCATAAACATAAAATGTATGGGGCGTGATTACTCTAATCATCGTTATACAGACGGACAGCAAAACACAGATGTGGAAATCCGTCCATAAAACAAGTTAGGTGACATAGAAGGCTCGCTAAAAAATAGTGGCCTCACTTTTAGTTTTCCAATAAATCAATAGTACTAGTGGTGAAGATTAGAAACTTTGTATCTTATAAATAAAATGTCTCTTTCCCTACTTTTTAGTGACTTTTTGTCTCCTGCACTGATCAGTCACTCTGAAAAATTGCTCAAATCTGTCCGCAGTGAGGGATCCAATTATGTCTGATGCCTATAATAGTCTATGGAGAGGGGAAGGGGAGAAGTTGGTGAGAAACAAAAGCAAAAAGTCACAAAGATCCTCGGATTTTGATAAAGTGACCTTGTTATTACTTTGTGCAACTACCCTTTTGAATGAGTTCACAGGTACGGAGACATCACTGACTATTACATGGACATCCTGCCTGATCCACAGGCACTCGCTGTATTATCTCAGATAGGTATATTTGACTATGAAGCGCTCTGGGGTTTAAAAAAAACAACATACCGGTACTTTAAAAGCCACGGATTGAGTGATTAGTCGGAGAAGCGAATGGAGAAGGCAACTTCTTCCCGCCCACTGCTAGTGACTGACAGGTCTCTCCTTATACAGACACGCAGGGGGAAACCTGTCACTCCAAGGCAGCAAGCGGGGAGAAGCAGCCGGAAACCCACCTGTCCGACTAGTTTCTCGTACAACTCCGTCCCACAGTGTTTCAGAGTCAAACATTCCTAGCTGAAACCATACAGCCAGTGTCGATGGATCGGGCAGCATGTATCAGCTGTCAGGTCCACCTCAGTCATTAGCCGCTTGTTCTGCCCGCTCTTAATATTGCACGGTGACATTACTATGTGAGCATTATGCATGTTGTAGGACATAACAGAAGCGTCTCTGTGACATCACAATAAGCCGATCAAATATAAGATATATGGTTTATATGGTGAGGTTGAACCTAGGACCCAGAATAGAGATTACAGGGTTCTTTAGTACCAAATTGTTAAACTGAGGGAGGCTACAGGTTTTGCACCATCGCTTAGAACAGCGTTTCTCAACTCCAGTCCTCAAGACCCCACAACAGGTCATATTTTCAGGATTTCCTTAGTATTGCACAGGTGATAATTTCATCACCTGCTCAAGCATTAATTCCATCGCCTATGCAATACTAACCCCTCTGTGACCTTGGACGTACTATCCCGTCGAGGTGCCCTGGGCCTATCTGACCCTTGACGGGATAGTACGTCCTGCCCTTTAATGCGATACCGCGACTTAAGTCGCGGTGATCGCATTAAAATTCCGACGCCATCTCACCTGGGGGGAGATGGCCTCGGCATCCAGGGCATTGTCGCCGCCCACCCGCCCTCTCGATCGCTGTGATTGGCTGTTCAATTCTGAACAGCCAATCACAGCCATTCTCATTGTTTCAGCCAATCGGAGCGGCTGAAACAATGAGGTCACAGGCTAGAATCGAGTCCCGATGTACTCGATCCTAGGTCCGGTGCCTGGCAACGCCAGGCACCGGCAAGAACACACCGGATTGGCGCGATCGCCGATCGCATCGATCGCGCCAATCGCAGGGCACCGCGCGGTATTACCGCGCTGTGCCCTGCCGGAACCTGCGTGGATCGGTGCTCTAATAGCACCGATCCTAGGATAGGATAGGACACAGTGCAGGCCCAGCAGGGCCTGCAGGAGCCGATTGGCGCGATCGATGTCATCGTCGATCGCGCCAATCACAGGGCGCAGCGGCGATCACGCTGTGACCGCTCTGTGCCCTGCAGGTGACCTGGCTGTGACCTGCCTAGGATGGCGCGAACAGATCCGATCCTAGGCAGGTCACAGCCAGGTCACCAGGAAAGCTCTGATTGGTGGGATCGATGTTATGGTCGATCCCACCAATGACAGGTCACAGCAGCAGCATGACCGCTCTGTGACCTGTCTGTGTCACCTGCCTGACCTGTGTATGACCGCTCTGCAGGGTCCTCATTCTAGCTGAGGATTCCTACAGAGCGGTCATACTGCTGGATCTCCTGGCTTGATCTCTCTGCTGGATCTACCTTCTGTGCTGGGTATTGTGGTGCCACAGCAGCCTGTAGCACCACAATCCCTGCTAAAGAAAGAAGACAACTAAACGTAAGTTTAATCCCTGATCCCTGCCCAATCCCCGTTCATCCGTGCCCAATCCCCGTTCATCCGTGCCCAATCCCCGTTCATCCACCCCAATCCCCGTTCATCCGTGCCCAATCCCCGTTCATCCACCCCAATCCCCCCTTACCCCTCTTTTTACCCCCTCCACCCCCATTTGTGCCGCCTCCGTGCGCACATTTAGTAGCCGCCGAGCGTTGATTGGTGACGCAGTTCACCGATCAACGCTCGCGCTCGCTTTTTTTCCCTCGCCCCCGTTGCGCCAACTCCGTACACACATTCCGCAGCCGCCAAAGTTTGATAAGTGACGCAGTTCACTTATCAGAGTTTGTGCCTGCCGTTTTCCTTTTTTTTTTTTTTCACCCCCCCTTTTGCGCCACCTGACTACAACCGTACGTTTTGATCACTGATCCCTGCCCAATCCCCACTTCCACCCCCATCTCCCTTCCCCCTCTTTTTACCCCCCTTTGCACCTCCTTCCGTGCGCCCATTTAACAGCCGCCGAACGTTGATTGGTGACACAGTTCACCGATCAACGCTCGCGCTCGCTTTTTTTCCCTCACCCCCGTTGCGCCAACTCCGTACACACATCCCGCAGCCGCCAAAGTTTGATAAGTGACGCAGTTCACTTATCAGAGTTTGTTCCTGCCGTTTTCCTTTTTTTTTTTTTCACCCCCCTTTTGCGCCACCTGACTACAACCGTACGTTTTGATCACTGATCCCTGCCCAATCCCCACTTCCACCCCCATCTCCCTTCCCCCTCTTTTTACCCCCCTTTGCACCTCCTTCCGTGCGCCCATTTAACAGCCGCCGAACGTTGATTGGTGACGCAGTTCACCGATCAACGCTCGCGCTCGCTTTTTTTCCCTCACCCCCGTTGCGCCAACTCCGTACACACATTCCGCAGCCGCCAAAGTTTGATAAGTGACGCAGTTCACTTATCAGAGTTTGTGCCTGCCGTTTTCCTTTTTTTTTTTTTTCACCCCCCTTTTGCGCCACCTGACTACAACCGTACGTTTTGATCACTGATCCCTGCCCAATCCCCACTTCCACCCCCATCTCCCTTCCCCCTCTTTTTACCCCCCTTTGCACCTCCTTCCGTGCGCCCATTTAACAGCCGCCGAGCGTTGATTGGTGACGCAGTTCACCGATCAACTCTCGCGCTCGCTTTTTTCCCCTCAGCCTTTTTGCGCAACCTCCGTACACACATCCCGCAGCCGCCAAACTTTGATAAGTGACGCAGTTCTCTTATCAGAGTTTGTGCCTGCCTTTTTTTTTTTTTTACAGGTTTTTCTTCTCCTTTTAGCATTTTCTTTTCAGATAAGTTTGCACAAATCACTATCCCCCCACACATACACATACAGTTATCAATAAAGTGCACCCAATCACCATATTCACACAAAAATGTCCCGCTCGTCCCGTTCGTCCCAACAGCGCTATTCATTGGAGGAGGCATATGCTTTCCTTGCCTCCGACACTGATAGCGAGGGAGAGGATCCCACTTTTCTTTACTTTTCTGATTCTTCATCCTCTTCCTCCTCCTCCTCCTCTTCCTCCTCATCTTCCTCCTCGGGTCCTGCGGAACCACCACGCAGACGCCCCAGGACAGAAGATAAGGCAGCCCCCACCACTCCTGAACCAGCGCTCCCCACTGCGGAACCCACATGGACCTCGCCCCCCGAAAATTACGAGCCACTGATTCCTGATTTTGTGGCAGAATCAGGAATCAAGTTTGACACCACGGGCCTCACAGAAACAGACTTTTTCCAAAGTCTTTTTCTCTGAGGATTTTATTAACCTCATGGTGGAGCAAACTAATTTGTATGCTCGTCAATTTTTGGAGCAAAACCCCGGTTCATCATTTTCCAACTGGTCTCCTGTAGACGCAGTTGAAATTATGCAGTTTTGGGGCCTGGTCCTCCACATGGGGATCGTAAAGAAGCCAGAAATGCGGCAATATTGGAGTGTAGATGTTTTATATAACACTCCAGTATTCCGAATGGCCATGGTTCGGAGACGTTTTGAGGCCATCCATAAATTCCTGCATTATTCCGATAATGCACAGTGTCCCGCACGAGATGACCCCAACTTTGACCGTCTGTTCAAAGTTCGGCCGGTCATCGAACACTTCAACAAAAAGTTTTCTGAAGTGTACGTGCCCAAAAGGGACATCTGCGTGGATGAGTCCTTGGTCCATTTTAAGGGGCGGCTCGGATTCCGTCAATACCTGCCCAACAAAAGGGCCAGGTACGGAATCAAACTCTACAAGCTGTGTGAGAGTGCCTCAGGGTACATCCACAGGTTTAGAGTGTATGAAGGGAAGGACAGCAGGATTGAACCCCCTGAGTGTCCTCCTGTCCTGGGAGTGAGTGGGAAGATTGTGTGGGATTTGGTGCACCCACTGCTGGATAAAGGTTATCACCTCTACACTGATAACTTTTATTCCAGCATCCCACTCTACAAATCCCTCTCTGCGCGAGGTACCGCAGCCTGCGGTACTGTGCGCAAAAATCAGAGAGGCCTCCCAAAGATGCTACTTCGGCAGATGCTCAGAAAAGGTGAGAGCAAGGCCCAATGTAGCGACCACCTGCTGGTGGTCAAGTACAAGGACAAGAGGGATGTCCTTCTCTTGACCACCATACATGGTGATGGCAGAGCCCTCAGCACTGTACGGGGTACCTCTACACAGGTCTGCAAACCGGATTGTGTACTGGGCTACAACAAAAGCATGGGGGGGGTTGATCTCTCTGATCAACTCCTCCAACCATACAGCAACCATACAGTGCTTTGAGAAAGGCCAAGGTGTGGTACAAAGAGTTGGCCGTCCACATCGTACAAATGGCAATGCTCAACGCTTTCCTGCTGTTACGATGTGCACGCCACACCGATACGTCGTACCTTCAGTTCCAGGAGGTAGTGGTTAAGGCCCTGATATTTGGTACTCCGGAAGGAGAGGGCCCCAGTACTTCCGGAACTGAAGGTGCTCGTATCGTACCAGGCCAGCATTTTCCGGGGGTGGTCCCGCCAACCGGCAGAAAAGGTAAACCGCAAAAAAGGTGCCGAGTGTGTTACAAAAGGGGAATACGCAAGGACACCATTTATCAATGCGACACCTGCCCCGAAAAACCTGGCCTGTGTATGAAGGATTGCTTCAGATTGTACCACACCTCCATGCACTACTAATTTACTTTACAAGAAAGCGTACATTAGTTCCAAAAAGGGGGCACATCTAGATAAGTTCCTTGGGGGGGGGGTCTAGGTTCCAAAATGATGTCACTTGTGTTTTTTTTTTACTGTTTAGGCACATCAGGGGCTCTGCAAACGGAACATGACGACCGCAGACCATTTCTGCATTCCAAAACGTCACAACTTCCCTTTCGAGCCCCAACGTGTGCCTAAACAGTTTTTTCCCACATATGGCGTACCAGCGTAATCAGGACAATTTGGACAACAACTTTTGATGTCCAATTTCTCCTGTTACCTTTGGGAAAATTAAAAATTGGGGACTAAAATATCATTTTTGTGGGAAAAAATAGGATTTTTTATTTTCACGCCTGGGCATTATAAACTTTAGTGAAGCACGTGGGGGTTCAAATTTCTCACCAAACACCTAGATAAGTTCCTTAGGGGGTACAGTTTCCAAAATGGGGTCACTTGTGGGGGGTTTCTACTGTTTAGTTACATCAGGGGCTCTGCAAATGGAACATGATGCCAGCAGAACATTCCATCAAAGTCTGCATTCCAAAACGTCACTACTTCCCTTTCGAGCCCCAACGTGTGCCCAAACAGTAGTTCCTCCCCACATATGGGGTATCGGCGTACTCAGGACAAATTGGACAACAACTTTTGGGGTCCAATTTCTCCTGGTACCCTTGGGAAAATTAAAAATTGGGGACTAAAATATCATTTTTGTGGGAAAAAATAGGATTTTTTATTTTCACGCCTGGGCATTATAAACTTTAGTGAAGCACGTGGGGGTTAAAGATTCTCACCAAACACCTAGATAAGTTCCTTAGGGGGTACAGTTTCCAAAATGGGGTCACTTGTGGGGGGTTTCTACTGTTTAGTCACATCAGGGGCTCTGCAAATGGAACATGATGCCAGCAGAACATTCCATCAAAGTCTGCATTCCAAAACGTCACTACTTCCCTTTCGAGCCCCAACGTGTGCCCAAACAGTAGTTCCTCCCCACATATGGGGTATCAGCGTACTCAGGACAAATTGGACAACAACTTTTGGGGTCCAATTTCTCCTGGTACCCTTGGGTAAATTAAAAATTGGGGACTAAAATATCATTTTTGTAGGAAAAAATAGGATTTTTTATTTTCACGCCTGGGCATTATAAACTTTAGTGAAGCACGTGGGGGTTCAAAATTCTCACCACACAACTAGATAAGTTCCTTAGAGGGTCTAGTTTCCAAAATGGGGTCACTTGTGGGGGGTTTCCACTGTTTAGGCACATCATGGGCTCTCCAAACGCGACATGGCGTCTGATCTCAATTCCAGCCAAATTTAGCTTGAAAAAGTCAAACGGCGCTCCTTTCCTTCTGAGCCCTGCCATGCGCCCAAACAGTGGTTCCCCCCAAATATGGGGTATCAGCGTACTCAGGACAAATTGGACAACAACTTTTGGGGTCCAATTTCTCCTTTTACCCTTGAGAAAATAAAAAATTGGGGACTAAACGATCATGTTTGTGGAAAAAATAGGAATTTTTTTTTTCACGCCCGGGCGTTATAAACTTTCGTGAAGCACTTGGGGGATAAAAGTGCTCATGACACATCTAGATAAGTTCCTTAGGGGGTCTAGTTTCCAAAATGGGGTCATTTGTGGGGGGTTTCCACTGTTTAGGCACATCAGGGGGTCGCCAAACGCGACATGGCGTCCGATCTCAATTCCAGCCAAATTTAGCTTGAAAAAGTCAAACGGCGCTCCTTTCCTTCTGAGCCCTGCCATGCGCCCAAAAAGTGGTTCCACCTCACATGTGGGGTATCAGCGTACTCAGGATAAATTGGACAACAACTTTTGAGGTCCATTTTCTCTTTTTACCCTTGGGAAATTAAAAAGATTATTGCTGAAAGATCATTTTTGTGACTAAAAAGTAAAATGTTAATTTTTTCCTTCCATGTTGCTTCTGCTGCTGTGAATCACCTGAAGGGTTAATAAACTTCTTGAATGTGGTTTTGAGCACCTTGAGGGGTGCAGTTTTTAGAATGGTGTCGCTTTTGGGTATTTTCTGCCATATAGACCCCTCAAAATGACTTCAAATGTGAGGTGGTCTTTAAAAAAAATGGTTTTGTAAATTTGGTTGTAAAAATGAGAAATTGCTGGTCAAATTTTAACCCTTATAACTTCCTTGAAAAAAAAAAGTTTGTTTCAAAAATTGTGCTGATATAAAGTAGACATGTGGGAAATGTTATTTATTAACTATATTGTGTCACATAACTCTCTGGTTTAACAGAATAAAAATTCAAAGTTGGAAAATTGTGAAATTTTCAAAATTTTCGCCAAATTTCCGTTTTTTTCACAAATAAACGCAAGTTATATCGAAGAAATTTTAGCACTATCATGAAGTACAATATGTTACAAGAAAACAATCTCAGAATCGCTAAGATCCGTTGAAGCGTTTCGGAGTTATAACCTCATAAAGGGACAGTGGTCAGAATTGTAAAAATTGGCCTGGTCATTGACGTGCAAACCACCCTTGGGGGTAAAGGGGCTAAGGAAATCCTGAAAACATGGCCTGTTGTGGGGTCTTGAGGACTGGAGTTTAGAAACACTGGCTTAGACAGTCTTTGAAGTCTAGTTATTGATCTATACTGGTTTCCATAAGGAATAAAAACATACATGAAATTCTTTTGGTCGCCAATCACTACGATGTTCCGTTCTGAATCTTCATGAGCGCGATCCCATAGAAACATGGCTGCAGATAACACCTGGCAGATGTTATGAATGCCTAACACTTCTCGGCAAGATCTGAAACCATGGAAACTAACACATTTTGTCTCCATAGATCCAGTTGTTGCTAAATAATGTCACGTCTTGAATTTTCAAAATATCAGATATTCTAATGTCTGCGCGTCTCTCTGGTCCCATATGCGGCATTACATCAAAGTACGTAGTTTATGTTGTTTGAAAGTATGAAGAAAGCAGCATGTTCTACAGAAAAGCAAGTATCTCAGAGCCAAGAGACTAGGACGGCAGACGCCCCCCAATAAACAGTCACATATTCGGGATTGGAACTGAATCATTCTACTATCAAACCGCAGCGCAGATGTGTTTCCTATTACCTCTCTACAAACATAAACCAGATTGAAGCTTACACAGACAAGGCCTGGCATCAGCCTCATCCCTCCAAGCTGTTTTCTCTGAAATGCCGGAGTGTTTCGGAGTACAACCTGCGGTACTACTCCAGCCGTCCGGGAAGCCGGAATCCACTCATAGTTTCCCTTTAAAAAATGTAAAACTCTTTACTTCTGAGATTAATCATCTATAAAATCTTGAAAAAACGACAGGAAAAAAATGCATTATTTAAGTGTTATAATATCAAAAGTTTCGAATTCCTCGGCGTGGTTTACAAGCTTTGAAAAATGCAAACAAATCACGTGTGAAGGAAGCCTTAAGGCTATGTGCACACGTTCAGGATTTCTCGCAGAAAATTCCTGAGAATTCCGGACATTTTCTGCAAGAAATCCGCAAGAAAACCGCATGCGTTTTTGCCGCGGTTTTGATGCGTTTTTGCCGCGGTTTTGACGTGTTTTTGCCACGGTTTTTTCCGGACACTTCCCAATGCATTTTGGAGTGGGAAATCCGCAAAAAAAAACGGAAAATTAATGAACATGCTGCGTTTTTTGCCACGATGCGTTTTTTCGCGGAACAAAACGCATCATGTGCACAAAACATGCGGAATTCATTCTAAATGATGGGATGCTTATTGTATGAGGTTTTTTTGCGGTTTTATAGCGTTTTTATCGGGAAAAACCGCAACGTGTGCACACAGCCTCAGAGTAAACAGATATTCCGATATTAGAAGAAAAGAGTAAAGCAAACAACACTGGTTCTTTTTAGCTGCGGATTGGATGCTGCGTACAAGGGTCCAGATGTTACAGCACAGTGGACGGGATTTTATGAAATCCCATCTCCACTATGCGTGCCAACACGCACCCGGTGGCCCTGCGTTTACGGACACGCGGCTCGTCTTTTTAGATCGCAGCATGTCCGTTTACCTTGTGGCAACGCTCCACGCCGCTGATGGAGGAGCACGTGACCAGTCCTCTCCATCAGTCTCCTCCTAGTAAAAAAAAAACACATCACATTGTAAACTCGTTTTTCAAGTGGTGGAGGCTGATGGACAGGTCTGGTCACACGCTCCTCCACCAGCCGCCATTGTATGGACAGAAGAACTGTGAGGACAGCTGTACTAACAAGCGCAGGAGGAGAACCTGTCATACTTAGTCAAACAAAGTTATGTCCTCAACACATCTGTTAAAATAAAGACAGGGTGGCCGACCCCTAAACACTAGCAGATAAACTGTCAGTCTAGTGAATAACATCCAAAGAGTATTAATAAGTTGATTCATTTTTTACAATGGATAACTTGTATATGCATATAGCCAGAGGCTTTTTAAAAGGAGCAGATATAGCTATGTAATCCGACAGCAGCATAATATAGAGCAAGACCGCCTGATTACAACGATGTGTCACTTACTGGGCTGCTTAGTGCAGTTCTGATACAATCCCTGTTTTATCTGCTGTAGATGTAGCAGTGCTCAGAATGCTGAGCTGTGTATAACCCCGTCCTCACCATTGACTGGTAGCTTCCTGTGTACACTGTACATTGTTATCAAGCTGCTAATCTGTGGTGGGGGCGGGGTTACAGACATTAGCCTGACTGCTGTGCAAGTGAGACCTAGTCAGGCAGTGATAATCTCCTGCTGATAAAACACTAATTATATTGAAACCACAGCACACAGCCTAATAAGTGACACATCCCTGGAATCAGGCTCACTTGCCTTTCCTATATTATGCCGCCCTCAGATTAAGTGGTAAAAACCTCGACTGACTTCCAATAATTGACCCTATCTGATTTTCCTCTGTTCCTTGACCTTGAGTGTACATAACATGCTGATTTTATATAAGAGGCAATTAATGATTTGATTGGATGAGAGAAGTAATGTGCGCTATAACAAATCATTGCCGTTTGTATTTTCTCTGCGGGTCACAGGGTTGCTAATAGATTTTCATACTATGAGAATCCTCATTCCATCTTTCTCGTTGGGTCACAGTGGGTCAGCATTAGTGATTCAGACCTCCTTCTGTAGACAGACGCATGCCTCGAATCTGAAGTAACCTTATAAGAGTGGTATGTAGCTAAAACACAGGGCTTGCTTAAGGTATATGAGAAAAGAAAAATATACAAGAGGTTTTCCCATATTTTGAAGAGATGATATTACGCTAAGATATGACTCAAACCATGAAGAGGACTCAGCCCTCAGAGTTCCCTGCAAGGCAGTACTCGGCCATACGAAAAACTGCATGTGGCTACATAGGTGCATATCCCCACACGGCAGGTGGCCTGGGACCATGGTGCAGAAGAAAGACAGTGTAGGTGACACATCGCTACAGTCACTGGAGGTGCAGGAGGTGTGTTATGAACAGGTAATTCAGAACCACAATGGACCTTGAAGTTCTGAGCACACAAAGTGACCTGACAATTACCAAAACATAGGACGAGCTCTGAGACGTGGGAACTCTGCTGACCGCAATCCCTAATCCTATCACACCACACTAGAGGTAGCCGTGGATTGCGCCTAACGCTCCCTATGCAACTCGGCACAGCCTGAGAAACTAACTAGCCCTGAAGATAGAAAAATAAGCCTACCTTGCCTCAGAGAAATTCCCCAAAGGAAAAGGCAGCCCCCCACATATAATGACTGTGAGTAAAGATGAATGTACAAATACAGAGATGAAATAGATTTAGCAAAGTGAGGCCCGACTTACTGAATAGACCGAGGATAGGAAAGATAGCTTTGCGGTCAACACAAAAACCTACAAACAACCACGCAGAGGGGCAAAAAGACCCTCCGCTCCGACTAACGGTACGGAGGTGCTCCCTCAGAGCTTCCAGCAAGCAAGAAAAACCAATATAGCAAGCTGGACAGAAAAATATAGCAAACAAAAGCAACACAAGCAGAACTTAGCTTATGCAGGATAGACAGGCCACAGGAACGATCCAGGAGGAAGCAAGACCAATACTAGAACTTTCACTGGAGGCCAGGATCAAAGCACCAGGTGGAGTTAAAGAGAGCAGCACCTAACGACTTAACCTCATCACCTGAGGAAGGAAACTCAGAAGCCGCAGTACCACTCTCATCCACCAAAGGAAGCTCATAGACAGAACCAGCCGAAGTACCACTCTCGACCACAGGAGGGAGCTTGGCCACAGAATTCACAACAGTACCCCCCCCCCCTTGAGGAGGGGTCACCAAACCCTCACCAGAGCCCCCAGGCCGACCAGGATGAGCCACATGAAAGGCACGAACCAGATCGGCAGCATGGACATCAGAGGCAAAGACCCAGGAATCGATCCAGGAGGAAACAGGTCCAATACTAGAACATTGACTGGAGGCCAGGATCAAAGCACTAGGTGGAGTTAAATAGAGCAGCACCTAACGACTTCACAACATCACCTGAGGAAGGAAACTCAGAAGCCGCAGTACCACTTTCCTCCACCAACGGAAGCTCACAGAGAGAATCAGCAGAAATACCACTTGTGACCACAGGAGGGAGCTCTGCCACAGAATTCACAACAGTAGCCCAGGAACTTTTGCAGACTTTTCAGAGATGTCGGCTGAGTCCAATCATGGATGGCTTGGACCTTAACAGGGTCCATCTCGATAGTAGAAGGGGAAAAGATGAACCCCAAAAATGAAACCTTCTGAACACCAAAGAGACACTTTGATCCCTTCACAAACAAAGAATTAGCACGCAGGACCTCAAACACCGTTCTGACCTGCTTCACATGAGACTCCCAATCATCCGAGAAGATCAAAATGTCATCCAAGTACACAATCAGGAATTTATCCAGGTACTCTCGGAAGATGTCATGCATAAAGGACTGAAACACTGATGGAGCATTGGCAAGTCCGAATGGCATTACTAGATACTCAAAATGGCCCTCGGGCGTATTAAATGCAGTTTTCCATTCATCGCCTCGCTTAATACGCACAAGATTATACGCACCACGAAGATCTATCTTGGTGAACCAACTAGCCCCCTTAATCCGAGCAAACAAATCAGATAACAACGGCAAGGGGTACTGAAATTTAACCGTGATCTTATTTAGAAGGCGGTAATCTATACACGGTCTCAGTGAACCATCCTTCTTGGCTGCAAAAAAGAACCCTGCTCCTAATGGCGACGATGACGGGCGAATATGCCCCTTCTCCAAGGACTCCTTCACATAACTCCGCATAGCGGCGTGCTCAGGCACAGATAAATTAAACAGTCGACCTTTTGGGAATTTACTACCAGGAATCAAATCGATAGCACAATCACAATCCCTATGCGGAGGTAGGGTATTGGACTTGGGCTCATCAAATACATCCCGGTAATCAGACAAGAACTCTGGAACCTCGGAAGGGGTGGATGACGAAATAGTCAGAAATGGGACATCACCATGTACCCCCTGACAACCCCAGCTGGACACAGACATGGATTTCCAATCTAATACTGGATTATGGACTTGTAGCCATGGCAACCCCAACACGACCACATCATGCAGATTATGCAACACCAGAAAGCGAATAACCTCCTGATGTGCAGGAGCCATGCACATGGTCAGCTGGGTCCAGTACTGAGGCTTATTCTTGGCCAAAGGCGTAGCATCAATTCCTCTCAATGGAATAGGGCACTGCAAGGGCTCCAAGAAAAACCCACAACGCCTAGCATACTCCAAGTCCATCAAATTCAGGGCAGCGCCTGAATCCACAAATGCCATGACAGAATACGATGACAAAGAGCAGATCAAGGTAACGGACAGAAGAAATTTAGACTGTACCGTACCAATGGTGGCAGACCTAGCGAACCGCTTAGTGCGCTTAGGACAATCAGAGATAGCATGAGTGGAATCACCACAGTAGAAACACAGCCCATTCAGACGTCTGTGTTCTTGCCGTTCAACTCTGGTCAAAGTCCTGTCGCACTGTATAGGCTCAGGTTTAAGCTCAGGTAATACCGCCAAATGGTGCACAGATTTACGCTCACGCAAGCGTCGACCGATCTGAATGGCCAAAGACATAGACTCATTCAGACCAGCAGGCATAGGAAATTCCACCATGACATCCTTAAGGGCTTCAGAGAGACCTTTTCTGAAAATAGCTGCGAGCGCACCTTCATTCCATTGAGTGAGTACGGACCACTTTCTATATTTCTGACAATATACCTCTATCTCATCCTGACCCTGACACAGAGCCAGCAAATTTTTCTCTGCCTGATCCACTGAATTAGGTTCATCGTACAGCAATCCGAGCGCCAGGAAAAACGCATCGATATTACTTAATGCAGGATCTCCTGACGCAAAAGAAAATGCCCAGTCCTGAGGGTCGCCACGTAAAAAAGAAATAATGATCCTAACTTGTTGAACTGGGTCACCAGAGGAGCGAGGTTTCAAAGCCAGAAATAGTTTACAATTATTTTTGAAACTCAGAAATTTAGTTCTATCTCCAAAAAACAAATCAGGAATAGGAATTCTCGGTTCTAACATAGAATTCTGAACCACAAAGTTTTGAATATTTTGTACTCTTGCCGTGAGCTGATCCACACATGATGACAGACCTTTAATGTCCATCGCTACACCTGTGTCCTGAACCACCCAAATGTCTAGGGGAAAAAAAAGGCAAAACACAGTGCAGAGAAAAAAAAATTGTCTCAGAACTTCTTTTTTCCCTCTATTGAGAATCATTAGTACTTTGGGCCTCCAGTACTGTTATGATAAGGTAATTCAGTGCCACAATGGACATAGAGGTCAGAGCACATTCAGTGACCTGACAATAACCCAAAAACATAGAACGAGCTCTGAGACGTGGGAACTTTGCTGACCGCAATCCCTAATCCTCTCCAACCACACTAGAGGCAGCCGTGGATTGCGCCTAACGCTCCCTATGCAACTTGGCACAGCCTGAGAAACTAGCTAGCCTGAAGATAGAAAATAAGCCTACCTTGCCTCAGAGAAATACCCCAAAGGAAAAGGCAGCCCCCACATATAATGACTGTGAGTTAAGATGAAAAGACAAACGTAGAGATGAAATAGATTTAGCAAAGTGAGGCCCGACTTTCTGAACAGAGCGAGGATAGGAAAGGTAACTTTGCGGTCAACACAAAACCCTACAAAAACCACGCAAAGGGGGCAAAAAGACCCTCCGTACCGAACTAACGGCACGGAGGTACACCCTCTGTGTCCCAGAGCTACCAGCAAGCAGGAAAAAACAAATAGACAAGCTGGACAGAAAAAAACAGCAAACAAAATAGCAAAGCGGAACTTAGCTATGCAGAGCAGCAGGCCACAGGAACGATCCAGGAGGAAACAGGTCCAATACTAGAACATTGACTGGAGGCCAGGATCAAAGCACTAGGTGGAGTTAAATAGAGCAGCACCTAACGACTTCACCACATCACCTGAGGAAGAAAACTCAGAAGCCGCAGTACCACTTTCCTCCACCAACGGAAGCTCACAGAGAGAATCAGCAGAAATACCACTTGTGACCACAGGAGGGAGCTCTGCCACAGAATTCACAACAGGCAACCCCAACACGACCACATCATGCAGATTATGCAACACCAGAAAGCGAATATCCTCCTGGTGCGCAGGAGCCATGCACATGGTCAGCTGGGTCCAATACTGAGGCTTATTCTTGGCCAAAGGCGTAGCATCAATTCCTCTCAATGGAATAGGACACTGCAAGGGCTCCAAGACAAACCTACAGCGCCTAGCAAACTCCAAGTCCATCAAATTCAGGGCAGCGCCTGAATCCACAAATGCCATGACAGAATAGGAAGACAAAGAGCAGATCAAAGTAACGGACAAAAGAAGTTTCGACTGTACCGTACCAATGGTGGCGGACCTAGCGAACCGCTTAGTGCGCTTAGGACAATCGGAGATAGCATGAGTGGAATCACCACAGTAGAAACACAGCCCATTCTGACGTCTGTGTTCTTGCCTTTCAGCTCTGGTCAAAGTCCTATCGCACTGCATAGGCTCAGGTTTATGCTCAGATAATACCGCCAAATGGTGCACAGATTTACGCTCACGCAAGCGTCGACCGATCTGAATGGCCAAAGACATAGACTCATTCAGACCTGCAGGCATAGGAAATCCCACCATGACATCCTTAAGGGCTTCAGAGAGACCCTTTCTGAAAATAGCTGCCAGCGCACATTCATTCCATTGAGTGAGCACGGACCACTTTCTAAACTTCTGACAATAAATCTCTATCTCATCCTGACCCTGACACAAAGCCAGCAAATTTTTCTCTGCCTGATCCACTGAATTAGGTTCATCGCACAGCAATCCGAGCGCCAGAAAAAATGCATCAATATTACATAATGCAGGATCTCCTGGCGCAAGGGAAAATGCCCAGTCTTGAGGGTCGCCACGTAATAAAGAAATAATAATCCTAACTTGTTGAACTGGGTTACCAGAGGAGCAGGGTTTCAAAGCCAGAAATAGTTTACAATTATTTTTAAAATTCAAAAACTTAGCTCTATCTCCAGAAAACAACTCAGGAATAGGAATTTTAGGTTCTAACATAGGATTCTGAACCACTAAATCTTGAATGTTCTGTACATTTATAGCGAGATTATCCATCAAAGAGGACAGACCCTGAATGTCCATGTCCACACCTGTGTTCTGAACCACCCTGATGTAAAGGGGAAAAGAAAGACAGAACACAGTGCAAAGAAAAAAAAATGGTCTCAGAACTTCTCTTTTCCCTCTATTGAGAAGCATTAGTACTTTGGGCCTCCAGTACTGTTATGAACAGGTAATTCAGAACCACAATGGACCTTGAAGTTCTGAGCACACAAAGTGACCTGACAATTACCAAAAACATAGGACGAGCTCTGAGACGTGGGAACTCTGCTGACCGCAATCCCTAATCCTATCACACCACACTAGAGGTAGCCGTGGATTGCGCCTAACGCTCCCTATGCAACTCGGCACAGCCTGAGAAACTAACTAGCCCTGAAGATAGAAAAATAAGCCTACCTTGCCTCAGAGAAATTCCCCAAAGGAAAAGGCAGCCCCCCACATATAATGACTGTGAGTAAAGATGAATATACAAACACAGAGATGAAATAGATTTAGCAAAGTGAGGCCCGACTTACTGAATAGACCGAGGATAGGAAAGATAGCTTTGCGGTCAACACAAAAACCTACAAACAACCACGCAGAGGGGCAAAAAGACCCTCCGCACCGACTAACGGTACGGAGGTGCTCCCTCTGCGTCTCAGAGCTTCCAGCAAGCAAGAAAAACCAATTTAGCAAGGTGGACAGAAAAATATAGCAAACAAAAGCAACACAAGCAGAACTTAGCTTATGCAGGATAGACAGGCCACAGGAACGATCCAGGAGGAAGCAAGACCAATACTAGAACTTTCACTGGAGGCCAGGATCAAAGCACCAGGTGGAGTTAAAGAGAGCAGCACCTAACGACTTAACCTCATCACCTGAGGAAGGAAACTCAGAAGCCGCAGTACCACTCTCATCCACCAAAGGAAGCTCATAGGCAGAACCAGCCGAAGTACCACTCTCGACCACAGGAGGGAGCTTGGCCACAGAATTCACAACAGAGGTGGCATCACAAATCATCAACTTCCAGGCAAAGTCCTAAAAACCTGAGCAAGAAGAAAGACAGGCTGGTTTTAGTCTCCTTGGCAATAGGAGAGCCTCTTGTGCATGTGCGGTCCCTTCCCCAGTGAAATGAATGGGAGTTATGGAAAGCTTGGCACACCCAAACTGGAATTCCTCACAATTCTGTGAAGACCCAAAACCAAAAGCAAATGTACAGAGATTGATTTCTGATTACGGTAACTTATTCTTTTATCATGCTGATCTGAATTTGACATTAGGGAGATCATTTTTTGTTGTTTGCAGATAACTGAAAAATACTCATTGTGAATACCACAATTTGGTTTGTCTAATTAATGTGAATTATGAATGAAACAATAACTCAATTAAATAGAACTTGTCACTCAATTAATGCTGAGTAAACTACAGGCAGTATGAATCAGATTTTGGTTGCAGGATTGCAGCCAGGTATATTTTTCCAGAAACACTCCAGAGAAAAAAATCATGTGAAAGGCTGATCAGGGACTACAGGGAGAGAGACACGGGACTACAGGGAGAGAGACACGGGACTACAGGGAGAGAGACACGGGACTACAGGGAGAGAGACACGGGACTACAGGGGGAGAGACACGGGACTACAGGGGGAGAGACACGGGACTACAGGGGGAGAGACACGGGACTACAGGGGGAGAGACACGGGACTACAGGGGGAGAGACACGGGACTACAGGGGGAGACACGGGACTACAGTGAGATACACGGGACTACAGTGAGAGAGACGGGACTACAGGGAGAGACACGGGACTACAGGGGGAGACACGGGACTACAAGGGGAGAGACACGGGACTACAGGGGGAGAGACACGGGACTACAGGGGGAGAGACACGGGACTACAGGGGGAGAGACACGGGACTACAGGGGGAGAGACACGGGACTACAGGGGGAGAGACACGGGACTACAGGGGGAGAGACACGGGACTACAGGGGGAGAGACACGGGACTACAGGGAGAGAGACGGGACTACAGGGAGAGAGACGGGACTACAGGGAGAGAGACGGAACTACAGCGAGAGAGACGGACTACAGGGAGAGAGACGGGACTACAGGGAGAGAGACGGGACTACAGGGAGAGAGACGGGACTACAGGGAGAGAGACGGAACTACAGCGAGAGAGACGGGACTACAGGGAGAGAGACGGGACTACAGCGAGAGAGACGGGACTACAGGGAGAGAGACGGGACTACAGGGAGAGAGACGGGACTACAGGGAGAGAGACGGGACTACAGGGAGAGAGACGGGACTACAGGGAGTGAGAGGGACTACAGGGAGAGAGACGGGACTACAGGGAGAGAGACGGGACTACAGGGAGAGAGACGGAACTACAGCGAGAGAGACGTACTACAGGGAGAGAGACGGGACTACAGGGAGAGAGACGGGACTACAGGGAGAGAGACGGGACTACAGGGAGAGAGACGGAACTACAGCGAGAGAGACGGGACTACAGGGAGAGAGACGGGACTACAGCGAGAGAGACGGGACTACAGGGAGAGAGACGGGACTACAGGGAGAGAGACGGGACTACAGGGAGAGAGACGGGACTACAGGGAGAGAGACGGGACTACAGGGAGTGAGAGGGACTACAGGGAGAGAGACGGGACTACAGGGGGAGAGACGGGACTAAAGGGGGAGAGACGGGACTACAGAGGGAGAGACGGGACTACAGGGGGAGAGACGGGACTACAGGGGGAGAGACGGGACTACAGAGGGAGAGACGGGACTACAGGGGGAGAGACGGGACTACAGGGGGAGACACGGGACTACAGGGGGAGACACGGGACTACAGGGGGAGACACGGGATTACAGGGAGAGACACGGGACTACAGGGAGAGACACGGGACTACAGGGGGAGACACGGGACTACAGGGGGAGACACCGGACTACAGGGAGAGAGACGGGACTACAGGGAGAGAGACGGGACTACAGGGAGAGAGAAGGGACTGTCGCAACACAGCTGTTGGGTGACCCGGGACTCTTTCTCTGTCCCTAACACTAGGGGTGCCCTACCTTGCCTTGCTCCCTGGGATACTTCAGATGGTGAAGATGTCGGGGTCTCTGTCCTTGCCTTATTTCCTGAGTTAGCCCACCGTCTGTTTTCCCCCCTTCCCCAGGGAAGAGCATGCGCTACTGTGCACCGTAGTATACCAACCCGACAAACAAGGTACCACGGACAAGGGTTAACGGAAAACTCCAGGCATACAAAATATTCACTCACATGTAACAGAGGAATGCATTGGGGTGTGAAAGTTGTGGAATAAACCACAACAGAGAAGGATAAGGAATTACCACACATACAAACCAAGCAACAGTCACTGATAACTCCTTCAACTCTCCTTCTCATATGTGCTCCTCTACCACCAGCCATGCAGAAAATGCTAGCTCTGAGGATTAGTAACAGAGCCCAGATTATAAGGGGAAAAGGGGTGGCTAATCGAGCACAGCTGTGAGCACAGGGATTTCCAACATGGTCAATAAACCCTTGTTCTGACAGAAGAAATAAACCCATTTAAAATGAAGGAGAAGTGCTTCTTCTCAGCGCCGGAGTAGGAACAACCAGACGCTGCGGTCTTCTGGCTTCACACTGTCTCGGTAACCCCGCGACAGGGACTATAGGGAGAGAGACGAGACTAGTCACGAACCAGCCTCAACTAGAGCGGTACAAGGATAAACCAGCAAGAGGTGGCACCTAATTAGTCTCATCTTTAACTATAGTCCCCGGCTGGCCTTTCCAGCGAAGTATCTAACCCAAAATACTGTAGTATCAGTAAAGTGTTCTACTAGTCCGTTGTGGCAAGCGCCATTTTTTGTGCTATTATATGCTGTGGCAGTAGTGTGCGAGTATCTGACGCTAAAATAAGCTCAACAAACTTGGTGTAGGCCACATTCCCACACCAGTTTTTTTGTCAGTAAAGTCAGGGTCAAGATGCACATCTTTCTCTTATACATTTTTCTGTGTTCAGGTCCAGTCTTTTGCTGATGTACTGACCTAAATATGCCAATGTGAAAGTGGCTTTAGGCCATGACTGCACTTTTATAAAAAGCTGCTATAGCAGCGCCATGAAAACACATTATTGTAGCTTCAGACCAAACAAACCATTTCTAGTTTTTAATAATACAAGCATGTGTTCTCCATCTATGGACACCACACTATAAAGGTAATGTAAAGTATAAAAAAAGAAAATGTCCAGCTTTTCTGAAGATATGCACCGTGGTGCCACATTATTGCATTAACAGGGCTGTCCATCTGGTATAAAATAAGCCAGATGCTCCAACAGAACATAATTAATTCACCCTCAGATTTCAATGATCCAAAGTGGCAAGCGACAGAGCAGGAATAACCGGATATATGTAGGAAACATCTCCAATCAGCAGATGTCTACGAGTACTAGAGACGCAAGCTTGCCAGCGCACTAGAATAGTCTCATACATGACTAATATAGACTTTGTTTCCTGCTGAGCAGAAGAAACTGAATTCTAATTAAATGCGGAAAGAAAGATCATTCTTCTTTTGCCAGTATTTAGGAGTAGCCAAATAAAAATATGATATCAAATGTGATAATAGTAGGAATGTGAACACAAGGATATGTAGAATTTGGTTCTTCCCAGCCCTTAAAGTGAATGCAATAATATCTTTTTACTAGAGGTTACTTTGTAGATCGTTAAAGGTGTTGTCTAATGCTCAAAATATAGTAACAAAGTCTGATTGGCAAAGGCCAATCCATGCGACCACACCAATCACTAGAACGAATAAGCAATAGTGATAAGAAGGCGATGTCATATCCCAGGGAAGACATGGTCGGCCATTGTCTAGAATCCACTATCTCATCATTTGTGATAAGATTTTGTAGAGACTGTAATGATCATGAGTTAAGAGAAATATAAGGTTATTGTTAATGTATTGTAAAATACAATAATTAACTAAGATTACATCCGACTAGATGGAAATTACCATGAAAGAGATTCCGAACCACTTACAAAGCAAGCCTATAATTACCACTGTCTTCACTGCAATGTCCTATTTCATTGTTACAGTGAAGATGTGGTAATATGATTAACAAATAGCAGGAAATATTGAGCCCAAAACTCCTATACTTAATGCAATTACTGATATAACCCACTAGAATGGGTCAACTATACATTCTAGCAATTTCACAGGAATGGCATACCATCCAATTCACATCACTCAGGAGATGCTTGGAAGATGGAAATGGGCCCCTCACTTCTTGGCCCCTTGTGCGGCAGCACAGGTTACATCAATGATATGTCCGCCTCTAGCATGTCCAAATTAATTTTTATCCAAAATGCCATAATCTAATCTATTTTCTAATATACTTTAATGATAAAGTCGTCACCGTTCCCTGCACGCTGTGTATTCTGACACTCACTGTTGGTCTTAGCAGGTGATAAAGCACACTGTCATTGTGCACATCGTGCAGGGACTAGCGCTGCCCCTGATACGAGCGTCACTGATAACCCTTCAATTCAGTAAGGGGGTAAAGGCTGTGGCAGTGACTGCAGACTCCGACCCGACCTATACCATGAGACGCTTCATTTGAGTATCCCAGCATGCACTGTGATTCACAAACAAGGCTTCATCAAAAAGGAAAAAAAAAAGCAGATAGTGGAGATAGGGAGAAAAAGGGAATTTTTAATTGCAGTTCATCAGAAAATAGTTTATGGCAATCAATATATAAGAATTTAGGATGAGAATTAATTTGGATTTAGAACCTTCACTTTTAATACAAGTCAGAGCCATGCGACCAGTGTACAGATGTGTCCTTTCTTACATTCCTTCTTAGGCCAGTTTCACACATCCTGATATTTCCGGTACCGGAAAAAAGCGGTACCAGAGATGACAGTGACCGTGTGTGTAATACATAAGGCATATGTGTGACAACCGTGTGCCGCATCAGTACCACACGGACAGGCGCCAGGGAAGAAGCGGTACAGTAAGCGCTATACCTCGGAGCCAGGGACTGAAGACACTCTCATCATTCTCCTCTGCTCTACCGGTGATCAGTGCAAGCAGGGGAGAATTGTGTTCAAGAGATAGCTTGAACTGCTGTCATTGTTCAGTGTCTTCACAGCAGATCACCAATAAAAATTCTCACGGTGATCTGCTGTGAAGACACTGAGCTTGAACTGAAGTGACTTCATGACTGATTTTTTCCCTCAGTGCTGAGGTCACAGCAGTTCAGCCCTGCTGGGATCGCAGCTTCACAGACCGGCGGTAACCTCAATGATGTCACCGCTGGTCAATGATGCTGCGCTCGCAGCAGCTCATTCACCAGTGATTCTCAGCCTGGACGGTCGCATCTTGCCACCGTACAGGTAAAACTATTTATCTCCATGACATGGATTACAACGTGGGACAGAATGACAGAAAGGTGAGGGATATTGTTGTTTTTTATTTTACTTTTATTGCAGAAAACGAGGGCTTCAATGGCATTAGGCATTAGGTGAGTATAACTGTGTTTATAAATAAAAATGGAAAACTGTGTTTTGTTTTATTTTGTTATAAAAGACTTTATTCTGGCTGTGTCTTTATTTACCATGTAACTATACAAATAATAATGGATAGGTGTCTTATAGAAACCTCTCCATTACTAAGCCGTGGGCTTAATGTCACCTGACAATACAAATGTGTCATCAACCCCACAAATATGAACCCCACTTGCCACTGCTACAGGGCAAGTGGGAAGAGTCCCTTACCAGCCTGAGAATACCAGCCCCCAGCTGTCAGCTTTAGCAAGGCTGGTTGTCAAAAATGGAGGAGACCCCATGTCGTTTTTTTTTACTTATTTATTTAAATTTGAAAAAAAAGCATGGGGACCCCTCTATTCTTGATAACTAGCCTTGCTGAAGCTAACAGCTGACGGTTGCAGCCCCCAGCTGTGAGTTTTGTCTGGCTGGTTATAGAAAATAGAGGGGAACACATGCCTGATTTTTTTATTTTAATTATAGAGCAGGAGCTGGCTGATGAATACTCCCATCAGCTGCTCCTGCCCTCACTGTTATTAGCGCATGAGGTGTAGGCTGATGGGAGTAATAGTCACATGTCATTGCTGTCATTGTTATCACTTGAATATAACTCTCCTCATTCTTCCCTGCTCACGCTGATCACCAGCAGAGGAGAATGTCTTCAGCACTCGGTGCCAGGGAACAGCGCTTACTATAACACTTCTTCCCTGGCGCCGGTGCATGTCACACAGACGACATCCATGTGTGTCCTCCGTGTGCAGGACGTCTTGCCGCCAATGCTGATGTTAAAAAAACGGGTATGTCAGCGTGTTTTGCCCACGGACACACGGTCCGTGAAAACACACTGATGTGCACGTGTGTGTGTGTGTACATGTCTCCAGTAGGTGTGAGAACTGTCAGCACACGCCCTGGAGACACGTAAGTGTGAAAGAGCCCTTAGTTCAAGTTATCCCAAGATGACCATCTTTGTAAAAAAAAAAAAACTTCTGTATTACTCACAATGCCTGACATCACAAGTTACTGATCTTGGAACAGAGTAAGGACTGACACACCTATATGGACCCTGCAGTATCAGGGTCACAATTCTGAGTGTAGACTTATGCAGTATACAACCTGGGGGGTGTTCTCACACAGGCGTAATGGAGTGGGGAGCAAAATATGTAGTTTGCCAATGTTCTATGGCACTCACGACCAAGTGTCCCCATCTGCGGAGCGAACCGAGTAGGGCGGCAGTAAAAAATGGAGGAAGCATTTCTGGAGGGGGAAACCAGGTCAGGTTGTAGCAGTGGTGCAGTTATCAAATATAAAAGGCCAGAGTGGTAAGGCGGAAAGTCAGTTGGCCCCAGCATGAGAGACCGAGAGGATAAGTGAACGATGGAACGCAGAGGAGCATTGGAACATCGTTGGTTAACCACCAAAGCACAGACTTCATCCGTCAAGACCAAAGGCCCACACTCTGTTAGCCAAGACCTGAAGCCCATTCTTCACAAGTCAAGACCCGATATCCAGACGCAGCAGGTCAAGCATCAAAGATAGGACGCTGATCATTATATGAGGCCGGACATCTGCTGTGGTGACAAGGAGATGCGAGTGAACTGGGCCATTACTTCCAGTGTAGACATACGGTAAAGGGGGTGGGTCGGGGCCTCACTTCAGAAGGGACCAAGAGTGGCCAGTGTGAAGCACACATGCAAGGCACTAATTCAATAACTTTGAAGGACTTGCAGCCTAGCGGGGAATACAGATGATCCTCCCCCCCCCCCCCGTTAGTGCCAGTATAATAATCAGAAGAGCATATTACAGTAACGGGCCTATAATTGGGAGTGATGCCCATTGAGTCAAGACAGAAAGACATTAATAATCATTTAACTGAGAGATAACTAGATAGAACAGGATATTGTTATTATTATACTGTTAGTGATAGTGACAATAACAAGATTGTGTGACGGGTTATCCTATACCTGAATGAATATCTATTCCTATAGTTAAACTTTCATTCTGTGGTAGGAAAATAAATAGTTTTAGTTGACTAATTCGTATCATCATTAGCTGTGTTGTTGCATCCAATTAACCTGTTCACACATGCCTGAATTGTACATAGCCTTTTACAAAATATACTTTCTAGTAACATTTTACAATTTGCATATTATGAATAATCTGCATGAAAAATGAAGCAACTTTATAAGGACAATTACATTACATTACTACTCATCTACAGACTTCAAAGCTGCATTCACAATTCTGTAGGTTATCATTGGAAACAGTTAACAAACCTCTGGTCATGACCTTACAAGTGACCACTAAGGTTTATCTGGGACTATTTTATTTTTTCTTTGGATGTAAGAACTTTCAGGCAGGTAGGTGCTAACTACCTGCATGTTGGCCCCAGTGCTGATCTCTGCCAGCTCACAGTGGTCAGAGAGTGCTCCTGCTGGCAATTCTGCACGTCGACATAGCAGCTTCTTCTCTTCCACTCTGCTCTGTTGACGGTGCTTGAATGGCGGATGCCAAGCTGATTGACAGCCAGCTCACCACTGCTTAATGTCAGCAGCTATGCCCTGTTAGACCTTACAGCCCAGAAGATGGAGAGCTGATCCTGTTTAAGCAGTAGAATCTGGAGCAGTCTGATCGCTCCCCGCCTGCCCCAGGCAGAAGAAACAGGTCATTTATAAACTACCGGCCTTTCAGTATTAACTCCAGGAGAAAACAATAAAATAGTCCTGAATAACCCCTTTAACTGAAGAGCAATCAGGACATATTTTCTACATCACATTACTGTACAGAGCTTTGGATAAAAACTACATTTCCCAAAATTCTAAATTACAAGAGAAAACTCCAATGGAAGAAACGGGGAATGCTGCAGAATAGTGACTGGAGCTTTGGACTGGGTGCAAGCCATCTTAGAGTCTATCAGATGGTTTATCTCTTCTAATCTTTCTACAGCTCTGGTTTTAGAACTTCAAGACATTTGTAAACCTATACAAAATAACTGATTTATTAATGTAAAGAAAATCAAGTTTTTTTCTTTTGCACATTATCTGTTTCATGGATTGGTTCCAGTGCTGGCATCTTTCCTAGCTCTATACAACTAAACCCTACCTAACCTGCCCCATTGGCCCTGATGGACGGTTGGAACGTTAGAGCAGTCAATGTGATTTGTACTGGAATGTAGCAGGTGCGCTGCGTGCTCCCGGCCTGGCGCATGCGCAGTCCTCTCCCTGCAGTGGGCAACAACCTCAGTGACGTACTACTTGTCAGTAAGTTCATTGCCCAAAGAAGAGAGAAGACCCTGAACAATAAAACTTTTTATGTCGGTATTAAATCACACTCTCTAATGAAGGACCCTGTTGGGGCTTCATGCTGCCCGTTCTATCAATAAACTGATAACAGCTTCCCTTTAAAGAATATAAGTTGGCTCAGTGGTTAGCACTGTTGCTTTGCAGTGCTGGGGTCCTGGGTTCAAATCCCATCAAGGACAACAAATACAAGGAGTTTGTATGTTTGAGCATGTTTGCTCCCATGGTCCAAAGATATACTGATAGAGAAGTGAGTTTGTGAGCCCCAATGGGAACAGTGATAATGTCTGCAAAGCGCTGCGGAATTATGATGGCGCTATATAACAAAGCAAAATACGGTAAATAAGTAATGCATTCCTTAGCCAGAGGACATTCTGTTAAGAATGTTCTACAAGATTGTGGGAAAAGTGAAGTTTCCTGTAGTTGTTTTTCCCCCAACATTTAGACATATCGAAAAGTAGGGGAAACTGCATATTTTTCAAGTTTTTACATCGGTTATGAAATTTCTGTATAAACATGTTGTAAGAGAATTGCAACTCTACTGTGTTAACTCACCCCAAAGTAAAGGGGATGTTCGCTACCCCTTATGAATGACCCTGTGGTCCTGAGGAAAGATAATAGATCTATACTTACCTCCGAGACGATGCCATTGCTCCACTCTCAGCCCTGTCATGTTAATGTTATGCGGCCATTATGATGCATTGACAGTTTTGTCAAAGAGGAAGAACTGTGTTTCTTTACTTTGGACAAAACAGTAAGTGCTGCTGATCAGAGGCCACTGATTGCCTGCAGTGGTCACGTGACTTAATTTACAGAGTATCCCCTGACCAGTGGTTGACCCGGCTGAGAGCAGAGCAGCGGCACCAGTCTGGAAGGAAAGTATATTTTTCTCACTACACCCAGCACCCTGGGACCAATGATAAGGGGTTGTCTAGTACAAACGCGATTAGGCCTCATTCACACATCCATGTTCCACATACGAGTTCTATCCAATTTTTTCACGGAAACAACATGTTCCCATTATAATCTACAGGAGCTTCTCACAAAAATAGAATATCATCAAAAAGTTAATTTATTTCAGTTATTCAATACAAAAAGTGAATCTCATATATTATATAGAGTCATTACAGAGTGATCTATTTCAAGGGATTATTTCTGTTAATGTTGATGATTATGGCTTACAGCCAATTAAAACCCCAAAGTCATTATCTCAGTAAAGTATAATAATTAACAAAAAACACCTGAAAAGGCTTCCTAAGCATTTAAGAAGGTCCCTTAGTCTGTTTCAGTAGACTCCATGGGGAATACTGCTGACTTGACAGATGTCCAGAAGGCAGTCATTGACACACTCCACAAGGAGGGTAAGCCATAAAAGGTCATTGCTAAAGAAGCTGGCTGTTCACAGAGTGCTGTATCCAAGCGTATTAATGGAAAGTTGAGTGAAAGGAAAAAGTGTGGTAGAAAAAGGTGCACAACCAACCGGAATAACCGCAGCCTTGAAAGGATTATTAAGAAAAGGCCATTCAAAAATTTGGGGGAGATTCACAAGGAGTGGACTGCTGCTGGAGTCATTGCTTCAAGAGCCACCACACACAAGACGTATCCAGGACATGGGCTACAAGTGTCGCATTCCTTGTGTCAAGCCACTCATGACCAATAGACAACTCCAGAAACGTCTTACATGGGCCAAGGAGAAAAAGAACTGGACTGTTGCTCAGTGGTTCAAGATGGTGTTTTCAGATGAAAGTAAATTTTGCATTTCATTTGGAAATCAAGGTCCACAATCAGTGATGGTTTGGGGAGCCATGTCATCTGCTGGTGTAGGTCCACTGTGTTTTATCAAGACCAAAGTCAGCACAGCCGTCTACCTGGAAATTTTAGAGCATTTCATGCTTCCCTCTGCCGACAAGCTTTTTGTAGATGGAAATTTCATTCTCCAGCAGAACTTGGCACCTGTCCACACTGCCAAAACAAGAGTATCACTGTGCTTGATTGGCCAGCAAACTCGCCTGACCTTAACCCCATGGAGACTCTATGGGGTATTGTCAAAAGGAAGATGAGACACCAGGCCCAACAATGCAGACGAGCTGAAGGCTGCTATCAAAGCAACCTGGGCTTCCATAACAGCAGCACCACAGGCTGACCGCCTCTGTGCCACTCTAACATTAACACATTAACAGAAATAAACACTTGAAATAGATCACTCTGTTTGTAATGACTGTATATATATATATATATATATATATATATATATATATATATATATATGTCACTTTTTGTATTGAAGAACTTTTTGATGATATTCTAATGTTGTGAGATGCACCTGTATTTTGTTATTCACATGTCCATGTTTAACATGGACTGTGTGTTTGTACAAAACTTACAGAGACATGTTTGTTTCTTCCGGTATTCCGAATGAAAAGGGAAAATACAAGTCTAAGGATCCATGAAAAACAGGTACAGCACACAGATGGCAGGAGTGTACTGTCCTTGTGCCGTCAGTGTTTGATATTGCAAAGGATAGGAGAAGCTTTGTCATTTACCCATGAAAAAAAACCTGATGGCACATTGATGGAAAAACAGACATACGGATGGTACATTGATGGAAAAAAGGACACACTGATGGAAAAATGGACACATGGATGATATACTAATGGAAAAATATACACACGGATGACACATGGATGCACAAAACTGATGACACTGGTACAATTTTTTCACATCCATGGTTAAACAAGCATAGGCCTTTAGGCAGGTTTGAGTTATTAAAAAAAAAAATTGTTTTGTTTTTTTGCTGCAAATCAAAGAAAGGTCCCAAGTAAAAACTAAACAAACTAAAATCTCCCACCCTACCGAACCTGACTTATCTATGCTGCCATGGTGGAGACCTTTTAGATCTCTCACTACCTGCGTCCATCAGTGCAAGAAACCTCATTATCTACATGATGTGAGGTCATAATCCCAAATAGTACTACCCCTTGGCGTTTCCTTTAGTAGGGGGAGTATTCATGTGTAGGGAGGGCAGATCAGATCATGGCATCGCTAAGGCCACGAGCACACGGTGAGTATTTAGTATTTTACATCAGTATTTATAAGCCAAAATCAAGAGTGGGTGATAAATACAGAAGTGGTGACGTGTCTCTATTACACTTTTCCACTCCTAGTTTTGGCTTACACTGAGCTAAAACACTCAACGTGTGAACGTGGCCTAAAGAGTGTAAAGAAGTGCGGAGATCTCAACATCTATAAAGCGCCGGTAAGTGGGAATTGTGGGATAAAAGTATTTCTATCTTTGTGATTGTGATGTGCTGGACAATGTAGCATGGGCAGCTGTCATTCTGCGTATACCATATATAATGTTACATTGTGGCTGCAGGCGCACGCACAGGACTAATAATGCCGGAGTTCTCCTTTACATCTCCATAATCGCAATCAGTATCTCATGACATTGAGGATGACCTCCCATTTCTGTGCCACTTCCCCAATACATACTGGATAATGGCAAGAGGCTGAAAAGACGGCAGTCAGGCAGAATTAAAATGTCCTAACCGTCCTGTACATTTGCTGATCTTAAACCTCACAATCCTGCCTCCGTTATTGAGAAACAAGATGGACACTTTTAGTCTCCTGACGTAAAAGTTGTAGAGTGAATCATACCGCCTCGTCATGGTGCAAATCCCCCTCCACCTGCAGAGGTGCACACGGCTTCCCCCTCGCCTCCAGATTACCACATGACAGCTCGGAGGCCTGCTGCATAGTCAGCCAGTGTGTCCGAAGGAGAACATGGGAGCACAGACACATGCATGCTGCTCACATCCGCAAACTGGCCGCGGTCGGAGTCAATCATGCAATAACAATACCCGCAGGACATCACTGAGGTGCAGAGCCTGCGGCAGCAGGACGGGGAGCCACTAACCCTTCTTATACTTATTCAGACAGCCGGTGTTGCAGAAGGAACGAGCGGATGGCGACTCCCAGCAGCCCCTGCCCTTCATTCCCTCAGGAAGCTCGTGGCTGCAGCAGAAAAAGTCACGTTAACATTAAGGCGAAGAAGAAGAAGAAGGTCTAAAAAACAATGAAACAAAACGAATGTGTGAGCATGGCGTCCGCAGTCACCGAGCTGCACCGGGAGCTGCTGCAGCAGCCAGGAGATTCCTGCCACATGCTCTTATCAATGCAGCACAGCCATAGAAGTTACCGGGAACCACCAGCATGCAGCAGCGTCCAAGGCAACGTTTAACCCCCTACGTGCTGGGAGCCAATCCACACAGCTGGATGGAGAGCTCTAGACTAGAGAACGGGTCTGCTGCAAGCACCGTGCAGAAGAATATACACACAAATACTGTAAAAACATAAGGATAGATCACCCAGCAGGTTACTATGTGATAGAACACAATAATCATATAATAACGTGTCTATACGTTAGCAAGCGTAACACAGGGACACAACGCCAGCCACAATATTTTGCCCTACATTGTCTTGATGGCTTCTGCAGGTTTATTACCATCCCATTTGTCATAAGTTTTTTTTTGTTTTTGTGGTGTTTCTCTTCCATTAGAATTGTACTATAAAAAGGATCAAACTATCTCATATTACCAATATAAATACATCCCAAGTATACGCTCCCACCATGAGCTTTTGATGTTGCAGTTTTATACAGCTATTACGTACGTTAGGTTACTTGCATTTATTTTACATGCCTTTTTGGTGCTGTTTTTTTTGTCTCTTGTTGGTATGTCAGGTTTTAAATAAAGCTGCTTTGTTCTTGATACTTTCTGGTATTTGGCTTTGACAAAACTTTATTTATTTAGTCATGTGAACTTACTTTGAAAACACACACAAAAAAACGCATGTGCACTTTTTACCTGCGGATTTTCTGCATCTAATATAAGTCTATGGAGAAAATCTATACAGAAAACTCTGCATACTCGCAAGAGAAATTGAGATGTTGCAGATTTGAAACTCGCACCGCCGGTCAGTTTAGGTACAGTGGGCAGGAGGTTTCTAGAATCCCATCCACTTTATTGGAACTGAAAGTTGCTGCGTTTTTGACACAGAGAAAATACTTAGCGCCAAACACTTACCAAAAACTTATAGTGGCACACACCCGCAGGCCTCCTTCACACAACTGTATAAAATACTTACGTGAAAAACTTACTGGTGTCAGGGTTTTCCACCAGTGTGTCATTCGCGTGTCCGTGTTTACCATCAGTGTGTCCGTTTTTACAATCTGTGTCATCCGTGCGTTAGTGTTTTCCATCAGTGTACAAAAAGGAAAAAAAAGGCATGAACCGCACGTCCAAAAATCATAAGTTGATCTAAAGCCGCTAGGCAAAAATTTAAATAACAGAATATGAGGTTTTCAGTTTAACATTCTGATCAGACTGTATGAAGCCCACTGCCACATCACGGCAAACCTCGTAGTGGGTCCTACCGCCCTAACGGAGCGGAGCCGTGCGGCGACCACCGCCACAGTGGCAATGCACCAGCAGGGTGGACGGCATGTTGCCCCACAGCACCCATGCTGCGAGACTGAGCCCCCATGACTCCAGACCGCACCACTCCACCAGCACAAAGCCACAGCTACAATGGCCGCCACACAGCACTAGCGCCAAAATGAAAGGAGCACTGAAACTCACCTTCCTCCAGCTCTTCAGTGAGAGCCAAAAATGGGCTAGACCCCTTACTTTGCAGTCTCCTGCCAATTAAAATCACCTGTGCCAAATGGGAGGAGTGTTGGTCCAAGAAACAAACTAGAACATGCTTTGCACAAAAAGGAAAAAAAAAAGGCATGATCCTCCAAAAATCATACGTTGATCTAAAGCCGCTCCGTTAGGGCGGTAGGACCCACTACGAGGTTTGCCGTGACGTGGCAGTGGGCTTCATACAGTCTGATCAGAATGTTAAACTGAAAATCCCATGTTCAGTTATATAAATTTTTGCCTGGCGGCTTTACCATCAGTGTGTACATTTTTACAATCTGTGTCATCCATGTGTCAGTGCATTCCATCAGTGTGCCATCCGTGCGTCAGTGCTTTCCATCAGTGTGTCATCCATGCGTCAGTGTTTTCCATCAGTGTGTCATCCGTGCGTCAGTGTTTTCCATCAGTGTGTCATCCGTGTGTCAGTGCTTTCCATCAGTGTCATCCGTGCGTCAGTGTTTTCCATCAGTGTCATCCGTGCGTCAGTGTTTTCCATCAGTGTGTCATCCGTGCGCCAGTGTTTTCCATCAGTGTCATCCGTGCGTCAGTGTTTTCCATCAGTCTGTCATCCGTGCGTCAGTGTTTTCCATTAGTGTGCCATTCGTGTGTCAGTGCTTTCCATCAGTGTGTCATCCATGCGTCAGTGTTTTCCATCAGTGTGTCATCCGTGCGTCAGTGTTTTCCATCAGTGTGTCATCCGTGTGTCAGTGCTTTCCATCAGTGTCATCCGTGCGTCAGTGTTTTCCATCAGTGTCATCCATGCGTCAGTGTTTTCCATCAGTGTGTCATCCGTGCGCCAGTGTTTTCCATCAGTGTCATCCGTGCGTCAGTGTTTTCCATCAGTCTGTCATCCGTGCGTCAGTGTTTTCCATTAGTGTGCCATTCGTGTGTCAGTGCTTTCCATCAGTGTGTCATCCATGCGTCAGTGTTTTCCATCAGTGTGTCATCCGTGTGTCAGTGTTTTCCATCAGTGTGTCATCCGTGCGTCAGTGCTTTCCATCAGTGTGCCATCCGTGCGTCAGTGCTTTCCATCAGTGTGTCATCCGTGCATCAGTGCTTTTCATCAGTGTGTCATCCGTGCGTCAGTGCTTTCCATCAGTGTGTCCATTTTTACAATCTGTGTCATCCGTGTCAGTGCTTTCCATCAGTGTGTCATTCATGCGTCAGTGTTTTCCATCAGTGTGTCATCCGTGCGTCAGTGTTTTCCATCAGTGTGTCATCCGTGCGTCAGTGTTTTCCATCAGTATGTCATCCCTGCGTCACTGTTTTCCATCAGTGTGTCATCTGTGAGTCAGTGTTTTCCATCAGTGTGTCATCCGTGCGTCAATGTTTTCCATCATTGTGTCATCCGTGCGTCAATGTTTTCCATCAGTGTGCCATCCGTGTGTCATTGTTTTCCATCAGTGTGTCATCCGTGCGTCAGTGTTTTCCATCAGTGTGTCATCTGTGAGTCAGTGTTTTCCATCAGTGTGTCATCCGTGCGTCAATGTTTTCCATCATTGTGTCATCCGTGCGTCAATGTTTTCCATCAGTGTGCCAACCGTGCGTCATTGTTTTCCATCAGTGTGTCATCCGTGCGTCAGTGTTTTCCATCAGTGTGTCATCCGTGCGTCAGTGTTTTCCATCAGTGTGTCATCCGTGCGTCAGTGTTTTCCGCCAGTGTTTTCCATCAGTGTGTCATCCGTGCGTCAGTGTTTTCCATCAGTGTGTCATCCGTGTGTCCGTATTTACCATCAATGTGTTTCTTTGATATTACCTGTGATTATTTGTGAAAAAAATGGAAATTTGGCAAAAATTTAGAAAATTTCGTAATTTTCCATCTTTGAATTTTCATGCCCTTAAATCACAGAGATATATCACAAAATACTTAATAAGTAACATTTGCCACATGTCTACTTTACATCAGCACAATTTTGGAACCTTTTTTTTTTTAAAAGGAGTTGTAAGGGTTAAAAGTTAAAGAGAGATTTCTCATTTAAACACCACCATTTTTTTTCAGGGACCACATCACATTTGAAGTCACTTAGAGGGGTTTATATGATAGAAAATACCCAAAAGTGACAGGATTCTAAAAACTTCACCCTTCAATGTGATCAAAACCACATTCAAGAAGGTTATTAATCCTTCAGGTGCTTCACAGGAATGTTTAAAAAATTTGTTTTATTTTCCCAAGGGTAATAAGAGAAATTGGACCCCAAAAGTTGTTGTGCAATTTGTCCTGAGTACGCTGATACCCCATATGTGGGGGCAAACCACTGTTTGGGCGCATGGCAGAGCTCGGAAGGGAAGGAGCACCGTTTGACTTTTTCAACGCAAAATTGGCTGGAATTGAGATCGGGCGCCATGTTGTGTTTGGAGAGCCCCTGATGTGCCTAAACATTGAAACCCCCCACAAGTGACACCATTTTGGAAAGTCGACCCCCAAGGAACATATCTAGATGTGTGGTGAGCACGTTGAACCCCCAAGTGCTTCACAGAACTTTATAATGTAGAGCAGTGAAAATAAAAAATCATGTTTTTTCCACAAAAATGATCTTTTCGCCCCTAATTTTAAATTTTACAAGGGATAACAGGAGAAATTGGACCACAAAAGTTGTGGTGCAATTTTTCTTGAGTACGCCGATACCCCATATGTAGGGGAATACTACTTTTGAGGTACAGTGCAAAGCTCTGAAGAGGCACCATATTGGAGTTCAGATTTTGCTGGAATAGTTTGAGGGTGCCATGTCACAGTGACAGAGCCCCTGAGGTGCCAGAACAACAGAAACCCCATATATGTGAACTCATTTTACAATCTACTCTCCCCAATGATTTCATCTAGGGGTGCAGTGATCATATTGACACCACATGTGCCTCACAGATTTTTATACCACTGATTGGTGCAAACAGAATAAATTACAATTTTTACAACAAACTGAAGTTCACTTTATCCTGAGTGCCCCAATACCCTTCATGCAATCAGGAAATATTTTTTAGGCAGAGTGCAGAGCTCAAAAGGCAAGGGGCGCCAGATTTTACTGTTATGGTTTGCAGGTGCCATGACACTGGGAGAACCCATGAGGTGCCAGAACAGCAGAACCACCAATAAGTGAACACATTATACAAACTACACCTCTCAATGAATTCATCTGGGGGTGCAGTGATCATATCGACACCATGTAAGAATTTTATACCATTGGGCAATGAAGACAAAATAACTACATTTTTAATACCAACATTTTGTTTTAGCCAAAGAGTTTACATTTTCACAAAAAAAGTGGGTAAAAATGGCACCAAAATTTGTCCCACAATTTCTACTGAGCGTGGCAATACCCCATATGTGGCTGTACAGTATTACTTAGTCATACAGAGAGACACAGGAGGAACAGAGCGATATTTTCCTTTTCAAGTGAATGGGTCTGTGCACACATCAGTGTGTTTCCACGGACCATATGTGTGTGGGCAAAACACGCTGACATGTAAATTTTTTAATGTCAGCACAGGCCGCAAAACGTCCCGCACACATGCACATGCACAACACACATGGATGTCATCTGTGTGACATGCATCGGCACTGTGGAAAAAGTGTTACAGTAAGCACTGTTTACCGGCGTCGGGTGCTGAACACGGCTCTCATCAATTTTCCCTGCTCTGCCGGCGCAAGCAGGGAGAATGATGAGCAGGGGCGGATTATCAGAGGGTCAATATGGGCGGTAGCCCAGGGCCCAGTGGTCTGGGGGGGCCCTGGGCTACCGCACAGATTGACCCTCTGATGATCATCTGTGAATGCCGCTGCCGGCGGCCACCGCCGGCATTTATGTGCCCCTGCCGTAACCGGTGGGCAGAGAGAAGGGGCCCGCATCGGGCCCCTTCTCATCTGCTCACCGGGCCCCTTCCGGCGCTGCGGCGGTTTCCTATTGATGTGCGGGCACGCGCCCGCACGTCAATAGTTAACAACAGCCGCCAGCCAATTGGGGGCTGGCGGCTGATGTCGGCCGCAGGCGCACACGTCGCCGGCGTCTGACGTCATTGTCAGTCGCCGGCGAGTGTGCTCTGTTGGAGGGAGCTCGTCGCTGGAGCGAGGACAGGTGAGGAGACTTTGTTTTTTGTTTTTTTTTATAACGGTGGACACACTGAGGGCAATGCTGGAGGACACTGGGGCAGATTGCTGGAGGACACTGGGGCAGATTGCTG
Organism: Ranitomeya imitator; assembly: GCF_032444005.1. Taxonomy (NCBI): domain Eukaryota; kingdom Metazoa; phylum Chordata; class Amphibia; order Anura; family Dendrobatidae; genus Ranitomeya; species Ranitomeya imitator. The sequence continues at coordinate 225,189,183 of NC_091282.1, forward strand.
GAGGACACTGGGGCAGATTGCTGGAGGACACTGGGGCAGATTGCTGGAGGACACTGGGGCAGATTGCTGGAGGACACTGGGGCAATGCTGGAGGACACGGGCAATGCTGGAGGACACTGGGGCAATGCTGGAGGACACTGGGGCAGATTGCTGGAGGACACTGGGGCAGATTGCTGGAGGACACTGGGGCAGATTGCTGGAGGACACTGGGGCAGATTGCTGGATGACACGGGCAATGCTGGAGGACACTGGGGCAATGCTGGAGGACACTGGGGCAGATTGCTGGAGGACACTGGGGCAATGCTGGAGGACACGGGCAATGCTGGAGGACACTGGGGCAGATTGCTGGAGGACACTGGGGCAATGCTGGAGGACACTGGGGCAGATTGCTGGAGGACACTGGGGCAGATTGCTGGAGGACACTGGGGCAGATTGCTGGAGGACACTGGGGCAGATTGCTGGAGGACACTGGGGCAGATTGCTGGAGGACACTAGGGCAGATTGCTGGAAGACACTGGGGCAGATTGCTGGAGGACACTGGGGCAGATTGCTGGAGGACACTGGGGCAGATTGCTGGAGGACACTGGGGCAGATTGCTGGAGGACACTGGGGCAATGCTGGAGGACACTGGGGCAGATTGCTGGAGGACACTGGGGCAGATTGCTGGAGGACACTGGGGCAGATTGCTGGAGGACACTGGGGCAATGCTGGAGGACACTGGGGCAATGCTGGAGGACACTGGGGCAATGCTGGAGGACACGGGCAGATGGCTGGAGGACACTGGGGCAGATGGCTGGAGGACACTGGGGCAGATGGCTGGAGGACACTGGGGCAGATGGCTGGAGGACACTGGGGCAGATGGCTGGAGGACACTGGGGCAGATGGCTGGAGGACACTGGGGCAATGCTGGAGGACACTGGGGCAATGCTGGAGGACACGGGCAGATGGCTGGAGGACACTGGGGCAGATGGCTGGAGGACACTGGGGCAGATGGCTGGAGGACACTGGGGCAGATGGCTGGAGGACACTGGGGCAGATTGCTGGAGGACACTGGGGCAGATTGCTGGAGACACTGGGGCAATGCTGGAGGACACTGGGGCAGATTGCTGGATGACACTGGGGCAGATTGCTGGAGGACACTGGGGCAATGCTGGAGGACACTGGGGCAATGCTGGAGGACACTGGGGCAGATTGCTGGAGGACACTGGGGCAATGCTGGAGACACTGGGGGAAATGCTGGACATACTGGGGGAAATGCTGGACATACTGGGGCAGATTGCTGGACACACTGGTGGTAATATTCTGGACACACTGTCTGGGGGCAATGCTGGACGCACTGGGGCAGATTGCTGGACACACTGTCTGGGGGCAATATGCTGGACACACTGGGGGTAATATGCTGGACACACTGGGGCAGATTGCTGGACACACTGGGGCAGATTGCTGGACACACTGTCTGGGGGCAATGCTGGACACACTGGGGGCAATATGCTGGAGACACTGGGGCAGATTGCTGGACACTGGGGCAATATGCTGGACATACTGGGGCAGATTGCTGGACACAATGGGGGCAGGACTGGAGGCATGGGCAGAATGTAGACACGGGGCATGATTGGAGACACGGGGCAGAATTAAAGACATGGGGCAGGATTGGATCATGGGGCAGGATGGATACGATGGAGACATATGGGGCAGGATGTGGAGATCATATGGGGTAGAATGGATACTCATGAGGGCAGGATGCGAGAACATATGGCTGGAGCCAGGAATGAGACACACGGGGCCAGGATGTGGAATATTATTACCATAGGGGCTAATTAAGGGATATTATTACTGCAGTGATGTATTTATTTTATTTTTTGAGTATACTGTTTTAAATGGGGGTCGGTCCTGTTACTGTGCAGAGTGACACTATATCGCCTTTTTTTCTTCATGTGGTGTAATGTAGAAGTTGTGAAAAATTAAGTAATGTGTTCTGCAAGCAGAGCTCGAGATAACTGTGTTATTTCCTGCAGAAACGAGTCCTGGCTGGAAGAAATGATGGCGGTCTGTGCTGGCTGAAAGATGAAGGACTTCACCTAGAGACGTCACTGGTGAGTCAGTGTTACCTATACAGTGACACTATACACTGTATACTATATAGAGCTCCTGTGTATAATACCACCAGTGATCTCTGTATTACCTCTACACAGACACTGCATACTAAGTACAGATCTCCTGTGAATACTGGCACTTATGGTGATAGTATTGTGTTGTTGTTTTTTACTGATCAGTATTGTAGTATTCAGTCACTATGTGGTGGTAATATGTGGTCTGGAAATGGTGTTGTGGTATTTGTCCCTTGTATGTGATATTTGGTCACCAAGTGGTGGTAATATGTGGTCTTGACATGGTGCGGTGGTATTTGTTCCTTGTATGTGATATTATTCGATCACTGTGGTTGTAATTTGTGGTCTGGTCATGGTGCGGTGGTATTTGTTCCTTGTATGTGATATTATTGGTCAAAATATACCTAAATTGTATTGCAGATTCTAACAAATATTTAATAGGTTACAGTAGAGTAGGGCCCTGCCATTTTTCTGGAATAATCTGGTTCGGGTATATCATGACCCCCGTCACATGACCCCCGTCACATGACCCCCGTCACATGACCCCCGTCACATGACCGGGGGGGGGGGCCACAGTGTCTGAACAGCCCAGGGCCCTGGCTACCCTTAATCCACCCCTGATTATGAGCGTTACATTTAAATGATAAAATAGAAAGCAGGTGGCGGCTGATGAGACTATTACTCCCATCAGCCTATCCCTGCTGCTTCTAATAACAGTGACATTGGGAATTTAACAGCTGCCGCCTGTGCTATAAACAAATAAATGAAAAAAATGGCGGGTGTTCCCCTCTATTTTCTATAACCAGCCAGGCAAAACTCACAGCTGGGGTCTGGGGCAAAACAGATTACAGGACACCTGACCGTGATAGAGCTAAACAGGGAAGACTCTGAGAAATCATGCGGGACAGTGCGAAACGGGTACGTGCTGTGTGACAGGAAGAATAGTGCAGGGAAAGAGGAAGAAGGGTACTGCTTAGAACATGGTATTAATGCTGTTACAGAAATGGATGTGCTGTGTCCTGAAGTCAGTAAAGTTGTTAAATTGAAAGTTGCAATGGACTGTGTCTGTGTGAAATCGACTGAAGAGAGTTCCCTGAAGAAGAGAGGAGACTCTGAAGGAGTTGGACCTGGAGACACAGGTACACTTACTAAAAGAGCAGCAGGTATGCGGATTAGGAGTCATGGAGTGTATGTGAGGGGAGGCCAGGGTGTGATGGAGCGGAAGTCTGTGATGGAGCAGAAGTCCTCAGCCATGACTCCCCGCCTGGCCCACCCTTACATAACTATAGGATTAGTAATAGATAGGTGTCTTATAAAATAAGGTTACTATCCTATGGGAGTTGTGCTTACAATTGGCATGACTCCATGATAAGCATGGCTGGAACATCAAAAACCTCCCATCAGGTAAGAGATGTGGGTCTACGTGGCAGAAACCCTTTTGTCTCTGAGGCCATTGGAACAAGAAGTGAAAATGCATTTGAATTATCTGAAGTGAAAAAACCTAATGCCGGGTGCTGCTACCTTAGTAAATATAACAAACCTTATGAAAACCAACATCACACAACAAGATCTATAGGATAAAGCTATATCCCGTGATGTCAATAGACATAGACTGGAAATATGTCGCACAAGAACTGAGCAACAAAGAAAAAACCACGACAAAAAAACTTCCAAATACAGAAAATAATTAGCAAAACATTATTTTATTAAAGTGACCGGGTATAGATGACATAGGAGAACAAAGGGAGGGGGAAGAAGAGAGAGAACAACACCCTATCACACATGTCAGAGTTGAAACACTCACAGAAAAACATCACATTCCAGATAGGTAAATGGGTATGGACTTATTGTAAAGTGAACTGGCCATTATTGCACATAAACTCATATAGCCTAAAGAGGAAAATACAACACCCCTATATAGCGAATAGAAAGCCAAACGGCTAATATAATTACCAATAGAACCGGGGGTGTAACTGTGAGCGTCCTTCCCGACGCGCGTTTCGGCGGTGTAGCCTTTCTCAAGGGATACCAACGGGAGGGAAGTGCGGAGTATAAAAAGCCCCCCAGACCAATCAGATTCAAAGTACGCTACTCAGAGCGATTAGCCATATATGTGCGCCATATAACCTGTTAACTTCCGGTATCGTGCGATACCATGACCGCTTCCTGTGACGCGTGCGGTGCCATGGCAGCGGGACGCCGCGGCGGCGGCGTCAAGCACCGCGTGACAAGATGTCACGTGACCGTAGTCATAGTGCAGAGAGACGCCGCAAGCCGACGAGGGAGCCGGGTCCATGGCACGCATGCGTACTGCGGTAAGGAGATCGTAGGTGCCTGCAGACAAAGAGATGGTTTTGTGCAGGGAATTACCTTAAAGGGGTCACCACATTTAGGCAAGATGTAACGATAACCCAGGGCATATGTACGCCCCATCTTATCTAAGCACCCGGAATAGTATAGTTATAGATACAAAGCCAATAAATCACAAACAAGGACCATCAATCAAACGTATATAGCATATACATATAAGTATGGACACCTATATATAGACAAAGACCAATCTGTATATTAAATCCTAGGAGATATATATACAAAGCTAATTACATGAATATAATAAATCTTCCATGTGTTGTCGACAGCTTCGAAAGTCCATCAGGTGTTTAGATACGCATCATGCTTGTGATGGCCTTTAACTAACTGGCATAGAAGTGGCGTAGATACGAGACAGGATATTCTCCATAATGTATGAATCATGATGAGTAGAAAGAGACTAGAGGGGCTAAATAAAAACAATAAGTTAAAACCAACATAAAACACAAAACACATGCCCTCAATACATCAGCTGAGATTTTAAAGGAATGGTACAAAACTAATATTCTCATTTAACCCTTTCGGATGGACCGTGTCAAGTGTCCAGATCCATCTGGTTTCTTTTTGTGCAAGCCTGGAGCTAAATTTTCCACCCCGAATCCCCGGATCAATAGAGTCAATCCCCCTCACTCTAAGTGTGGAACTGTCACTGTTGTGGAACAATTTAAAATGACGTGGCAGAGTACGAAGCGTGGATGTGTCATCATGGCCGGCGGCCGCCTGTATGCCGAGTACATGCTCACGCACGCGCACCTTAAATTGCCGCGTTGTGAGCCCTATATAAATGAGATTGCATGGACACGTAGCAAAGTAAATCACATTCCGAGTGTTGCACGTAATGTGCTTTCTAATCTCGTATATCCTTGCTCCCGAAGAATTAGTAAAAGTGTCAATGCAATCGACATTAGAACAGGCGACACACCGGCCACAAGGCACACATCCACGCCTCGGACCCCTACCATCAATAAAGTTAAGTCTAGGATCCACTTGATAGTGACTTCTAACCAAACAGTCCTTGAGGTTCTTGGACCGCCGAATAACCACACTCGGAGTGTCAGGGAGAATCTTTTTGAGGATTGGATCTGTTTGTAGTATAGGCCATGCTTTTTCTAGACATTGTTTCATCCGAGAGAATTGGGCATGGTAGTTTGTAATGAACCGAATCTTATTAGAATTATTTTTTTGTTCATCACGAGTATACAAAAGGGATTGTCGTGTCGAGTATTTTGCCCTATGGTAGGCCCGTTTAATAGCCCGTCTACCATACCCTCTCTCGGAAAATCTGTTACACAGGTCTTTGGCCTTAACCTCAATGTCCGCATTATTCGAACAGATCCTTCGGAGGCGAAGGAACTGTCCGATAGGGACAGAATTAACCATATATTTAGGGTGTGAGGACGAGGCGTGCAGTAAGCTGTTGGTCGATGTCTCCTTCCTATATATGGTGGTTTGCAGCATATTGTTCCCATCCTTCCATACTGTGACATCCAAAAAATTAATAACATCTCTGCCACTTTGATAAGTGACAAAGATGTTCTTGTCGTTGGTATTAATAGTATTACTGAAAACTTGTAAAGATTCCAAGGTACCCTGCCAGATCAAAAAAATGTCGTCGATGTACCGCATCCAAATGGGGATGCGGTCCATCGACGAATGATCTGACAGGACGAGGTCCCTCTCCCACAGCCCCAGGAACAGATATGGAGGTAAATACCAGTGGAAATCAAGTTTATGGTAAAAAAAATTAAAAAAAAATATATATAAAACAACGCGTTTTGGTAGAGAATGTGAGTCTTCTTCAGGTATAGTAAGATATACACAAATATAATCACTTAAATTCAGAGTGAAAAGTGCTGAAAAATTGTATAAAGAACAAACCCGTAGGAACAATTGAAAGGAAAGCCACCGGCATCGCTGGATGCAACCGAGCCCAGTGGTCAAAGATGTAGGAAATTTACATAACACCCAAGAATCCTTTTGGATTTTTAAATTGCAATATCTAATGCCTAATGGACTTAACGCATTTAATACAACACACAAAATTTGTCAGTCTCACAATGATTATGTGTGTTGACTTTTTCAATATTCTCTTTCTTGATGTGGGTTTTTTCCCCTTTATTTGGATATCCACATTGCCAAACGTATTTTTTTTTGTCATCAAGACTTACTGATTGGTGTTCTTCATGTCAGTGATTGCATTTTCCTACATCTTCGTAAGTAATGACATTGGATCTCATTTCAGTATCACCCAATGTGTTTTTTTATCAAATACCAATGACTGTCTTTGTTCTAAGTTCTTCATCACTTCTTAAATGATTGTGTTAGCCCATATTATATTGAGTTAAAGAAGGTGCATATTCTGCACCGAAACGTATATATATATACAGTATATCTCACAGTAAGCTATATTTCCACCAGTATTTTCCTCCACGTCCTCCTAAGGTAGCAGTGCTCGATACTAGGCTGTTCCACTTCAGCCAATTCAATATGACATGATCAATAAGGAATATTTCTGAGGGATAATTCCAGGGCCTTGGATTTTTCTACTTTTAACCATAATATGGACATGTCTTGAGAGCAATTCTTAATGTAGACATCAGGACAAACTTCACTACATTTATTGCAAGCCCTATATCATAGGCTGAATGACCTAATGGAGAACATCTACCCTTGAAGATCTTTTTTCTCGTGTCTTCTATATCAGTCTAAGAATACAGAGTCTATATTAATTTAATTCTTTATTGTTAAAGTTAATTGGCAGCCAAATAAAAAAAACTTCTTAAGAAACCAAGCAAATGTTCAATTAATGAGACGGAAGTGCAGCTGGCAGTGCTTTGGTGTGGCTCTAGCTTCTTATCCCATGCCCAGAATAAACATGGTAAAGCTGAGCCAAAACTGTAGAAGTCTGAGATGACTAGAAAATGTAATGATCTACGAGTTATTTTAGGTAGTTATTCTGTAGTAATGGCAGCCTAAATGTACGATTTAGAGGGTAATATAGTAACATAGTAACATAGTTAATAAGGCCGAAAAAGACATTTGTCCATCCAGTTCAGCCTATATTCCATCATAATAAATCCCCAGATCTACGTCCTTCTACAGAACCTAATAATTGTATATAGTAACATAGTTAGTAAGGCCGAAAAAAGACATTTGAATATGGAACAGCCATGATTTCATTATCCATCCCAGTAGTTTTCCCACTGTAAGTAAAGACATATCCGCAGGTGGACACAGGGCAGGTGTTAATTTTGGGCATATGCTCACCATGACACATTATACAAGCCAGCAGGAAGCTTAACGATTTCCTCTTATATAACAATGGCAAATGCATTTAGATGCACGGGATAATAACCTAATGTGCATCTTGGGAATTATTGCAAGTGGAAATTATTCAAGTAATTTATAAAAGATCCCTGTATGTATCCGATCAATAGAGAAAATGACTTCATTTGCAGCCAGACACAATACAGTCAATCAGCAGCAGATACTATTGGATGGGTCAAAGATCAATAATAAATGCTAATGAGGAAAATTGGGAAGAGGAGTCACAGTGTCATGGACAATGTATGTTATCAACATATCAGCAAACATTTTCAGTGGTGATGCATTACTGTTTTGCAAAGATAACAGAAAATAAAGTGTAGGAGCTGATATTAGAGGTAAATATTCGTCCTACAAGAAGAGTCAATACTTCAGGCAACAGTTTATGATTCTGGGCCTACTGAGTATACGTCTGCCATAATTAAGAAGAAATGCTGTGTCGTCACGCCTATTGATCCATCCCGATTAATGGTGCCTTCCTTACAAAATGTAGTTTAACACTAGTTTGACACTGCTGAGTTTTACTCATCCTCCTACCCCTTCCACGTCCATAGGGTTTAATAAACTGTTTAAGCTGACACCTACAGTATTATGGTGGTCTGTCTTGCTTTGAACAAGAGGAGTGTGAGCCATTTTTCAGAGTAGATGATGCTATCAGGAGGGGGGGGGGGAGAGGAACAAGTGGCCCATATGCAGAGAAAGTATCATATTTTGCTAACAATAAAAAAAATGAAAAAATGACAACAGCACCATGGCCTTTGAAAAATGAGAATAGCTCATTGTTGAGCCAAAATGTCACACTATGTGGTGGTGATAAATCTACACTTTTCATTTTTTAGAAGATGCATCGGGCTTGAATGATACCAGATGAAGGGGTTGTGCAGTCACACTTATGGGATTATATTTCAATCAATAAGATATTTTGCATAAGTTGTTATACTCACTTGTACTATTGATTTATGATAACTTTGTTGAAACAACTGTGACCTTTTAACTCCTTCTGCAGATGTACGGCACAAGTTGGGAGCGGGGGTATGGAGCGGACTCACAGGCTTCATCGTTATTTTTCATTACTATTGTGTAGTTACTGTATGTTGGGTGACCCGACATGCAATGTCGGCAGATATTGGAGATAACATGTATCTTCAATAATTTGCTAAGATGACAAATTCTCATTTTAAGTGAAAAACTGTACAAGATCATTTCGACACTGCGATATGAGAGCTGCGGGATGAATGTCTGCTCCTAACAGATTTCCTTCAAAACACTTTGCTACATTTAACTTTTCTTCAGCATATAATGTATTCCGAGGTTACTCACCGCACATCAAGAGGGATGGCAATGAATACCAATAGCAGAAATGTCCTTTCATCACAAAGAACGATAAGATGATTTGCATTCTATGAAATCGAAATGGATGATACTTGGTTGAATAAGACATTTATTCATAAAGGGATTGTGAATATTTTAGATGATCCACATAGCAAATGTGATGCCGGTGGACTAATATTGTTCAATGAATTGCAATACACATCGTATTCTATCGGGAGCCAATTGTTCTGAGGCTCTAATGTTTATTGGCCTAAACAATGAAAGCGTCAGTGCTCCAGCCATGCTATGGACAAGAGTTGTGCTACTTTTGCCAAAAAAAAAAAAGAAAAGAAAAAGCTGTTATTTTTTTTATTTTCTTATATTTCTAGGTATAATATGTAGGATGCAAACATGGTTATGACAGATGGGTTCAGACAATTTGGTCAAAATATGCACTAAGAACCTCACAGTTATAAAATGGTAAACAATAAATATGCATAACATGTCATTTAGAATTATTAAAAGACTCTGATCCTATTCATTCAGTCGAGTCCGGATGCTCTGTAGGCCTCCCTGTTTTCCATGGCTTCTTTCTATTGCTTTGCGTTAATTCCAGTGCCATTCATGGTAGTAGCCAGCCAGTGGGCCTTTGATCTCCTGTTTCCCAATCTGATTAGCATCTCCTTTTCTATTGAATTTACCCTCATCACATGTCCAAAACAGGACAGCTTCTGTCTGGTGATCTTGCCTTCCAGGAACAACTCTGGTTTGTATGATCAAGAATATCATTGCTGGTGATCCAAGATGTCCATGGAGTTGGAACAAGTCTTCTCCAGCATCAAAAGTTCAAAGGCATCAATTTTTCTTCTGTCTGCTTTCGGGAGTGTCCACAACTCACAGGCATATTATAAAGTATTCCATGTCTGTATTTTTCTTGGCGCTTGTAGATTGTTGCTGGATTTTTATGTTGTTTTCCATTGCATTTCATGTGCTTATTTGAACTGGTTTGTAAAGGTTTATTGGTTAACTTTGTCTTTCGTATTCTACATTTCGGGGTAATGACTGCCTCTATCTTCCATTTGCATTCCCTCCACTGTCCAAGGCTAGTTTTCGTTATTTTAAAATAATGCTGAAATTATTTTGAAAATCTAGGTATCAAAGAGAGAGTTAAGTCTACTGTTATACAGGCACAATGTGTAAGGACGCTTCTTAGTCTGGTCGCCTTGTTGTGGCTGGTGGGCTCACACAATTTCAGTGCAATTGTACACAAAATGTGCGCGATGAACCTCAAAGTTACAAGCATAATACAGTGATATTACAACTTAAAATATTACACATATATTTAAGTGTTTGGGCAAAGCACTATCTTGGTGTTTGTACTGTGTACATCGCAAAGCAGTTGAGTGACCTACGGGACAGAAAATACCAGCTTATGGTGACTGCTCTACCAGCCAGTGATAAAGTGACAAATGTTGGAAAGTCATATAAAAATTCAAAACACCACAAAACAATTAAAACAAATATATTTTGATTTAACTACTGTATAATTTACTGATTATTAATTATTTTTAAAGTTTCAACTTTTTAGAATTTAAGACTTTGTGGGAAAGTTTATAAATTACTGCTTAAAAAAACAACAACCCGAACATCTAATATTGTTTGCTGTAAGCATCACCATGAATTTTATTGTACCTTTTTATCTTCACTAGGTCAATTAGAATTACCATACAACCTTCTGCTCCCCCAAGTTGGCATAGTTAAAATGGTAGTATATGCATAAAATTATTTTCACTCAGCATTTAACAAAAGACGTTTAGACCCTATAACCTCATCTGCCATTGTGTATGGCACTAGTAAATGACACGCTTTATAAAATTGAAAGTTTTGCAATATATTTTCAATAAAGATTTAGGCAAGTTTGACAACGCAGGTTGTCATGATGTCATAAAAAGCGAGTAGATAAATGGTATCATAAGCAATCGATACAGACAGTGTATGAAACAAGCTGAGAGTCTAGGCAAAAGCCAAGGAAAATGAAAAAGTTTCAGATGAATAATGCTTGTTCAATTTCATTCACTTCTTGAGCAACTTTACAAAATCGCTTTCTTTGAAAAGATGATATTGCCCATAATTGAAAGCATATCCAGCACAACTACAATCGAGTTTGTGATATACTTTGAAGCTTTTTATGCCTGAAATATCAGCCTTCATCAGAAACGTTTTAGCTATTTATAACAACTGTTCCGCTGAAGAAAGAAAAGTGCAATTAGTGCTAGAAAACTTTCTACGACGACGACTCTTCATCAGCTATTCTAGACCATTGTGAGTGATATAACATCTGGCATCACATAGAATTAATACCCAGGCTATTAGGACTGTCCTCAAATAGTGACTGTCCTGGCAATTACTTGTTGAGTATTATTAGAGAAGCCCTCCCATCTCTATTTTTTAATTAAATATATATATGCATGTAATATACTCACCTCCTGCTGCTCTCTCCGGTGCTCAGCGCCGCTCTTCTCCTCTTCTCAGTGACGTCACTGCACTTCACACTCTCCGGGCCACTCTATGCGTGAGACAGAAGTCTCTTTTACAATAAAAGTCTATTGGGCCTCGTTCTGATGCTCTAATGGCTTACATTGTAAAAGCCACTTCTGGTTCACACAGAGCACAGTGTGACCAAGACAGTCTGCAGATGGGTGACGTCACTGAGAAGAGGAGAAGAGCGGCGCTGAACACCGGAGAGAGCAGAAGTAGGGGAGTACAGCACCTGGTAAAAATTATGGAATCACCGGCCTTGGAGGATGTTCATTCAGTTGTTTAATTTTGTAGAAAAAAAGCAAATCACAGACATGGCACAAAACTAAAGTCATTTCAAACGGCAACTTTCTGGCTTTAAGAAGCACTAAAAGAAATCAGGAACAAAAAATGTGGTAGTCAGTAATGGTTACTTTTTTAACCAAGCATAGGGGAAAAATTATGGAATCACTCAATTATGAGGGAAAAATAATGGAATCACTCAATTATGAGGGAATCACCATGTAAATTTTCATAACCAAAACTAACACCTGCATCAAATTAGATCTGCTCGTTAGTCTGCATCTAAAAAGGAGTGATCACACCTTGGATGATATGGGGCTGCATGTCAGGTAAAGGCACTGGGGAGATGGCTGTCATTACATCTTCAATAAATGCACAAGTCTTTGTTGATATTTTGGACACTTTTCTTATCCCATCAATTGAAAGGATGTTTTAGTGCCAGGGGTTGTATATTAATCACTAACACTAAATTACATGCACATATAGACACATATAATAAAACAAAATATAGATGGGAGTGCTTATTTAATGACCTTCTCCTGTGATTATTCAACTAATTACATGAAGGTAAGAGGTCAACGTGTATCCCATTTGTATCTTTACACAGCTGTCACATAACTACACAGTCAATTTTAGGCTTCTTCTAGATATTTGCTATTTTTCCACATGCAGTGATGGTTCCTATTAATTATTTTCTTGTCTCTTGATTTCATACAAGGAAATCATGGAACAACCATGCATCATTCATACTGGGCAGTGAAATACTCAGATTCCCTGACCCCTTTCACGATCAGTGGGGTTTTCCCTTTTAAAGCTTTTATCCAAAGACTGCAACTGTAATTCATTCGTCATGAATATTGCAGACGTCCTCATCTTTCTCCTGCCTTACACTTATTGAATTTTGCACTCCAGTGAAAAAGTATTTTGAGACATATTAATATAACAAGATCCATAAAATGATTAAGGAAAATAAGTCTAGTATAACATACCGGCTACTCCAGAGAGAACGACATTTTCAGTTTCAGGTGCAGGATATTACATATTACAAGTAATAAAAAAAAGCGAAACTCAAATGCATTTAAAGAGATTTTTCCATGAATAAAAGTTGATTGTAATCAATAGATTTTGGAATAATAATCATTTCCAGTCATAAAGGTTTGCAGATGCGGCTACAATCACCACACAGCACACAGTGAGCGGTGACTGTAAGCATAAGCGGGCACATTGACTGACAGCCGTGTCTGCATCGTATCAGTGCAAAAAAAAACATGTGTGATCCTCGGTGGCCATACCTTACAAATGACAGGACTGAAAGGATCTGTTGCTAATGTCACATTGCCAGGACACCTTTTACAGGTCTTTTCACTCAAGTCCTACAAGTATCAAAAGAAAACCAAATCCAACAAATGAGTAAAAAAATATTTGACTTTGTATCTTCTTCTTTATTTACAAAATTACAATGTCACATGTTTGAGTTCCAAAAATATGTGAACCTTTGATTTCAGAATTTGGTGTGATCCTTGTGCAGTAATAACTGCATCTTAATGATTCTAGTAATTGTTGATTAGTCCTGCCCATCAGTTTGGAGAAATTTTAGTCCATTCCTCACTTCAAAATAGGGACAATCGGAATTAATTAAAATGTAATTTGTTCATGGGACAACCCCTTTTACTAATTTTAATGTTCATGAAACAACTGCTTATCTGAGAGAGGCCTTTAGTTACTTAAAAGTTACCTTGGGTTACTTTGTGACCTTGAAAACTATTATATGTCTTGCTCTTGGAGTGATGTTGGTGGGTTGTCCACTCCTGGTGAGTATAATAATGGTGTTCAATTTCCCCCATTTGTACATAATCTGTTTGACTGTGGATTAGTGGAGTCCAAATCTCATTTGTTCATGCGATGATACACTTCCTCAAGCACATGGAGGGAAGATCAGATTTTGATTGATCACAGATCGCCCACTCCCACTTGATTGTCATTCCAATGATTTAAAACACTAGTTAATTTCAGACAACTACGGAAATTCTAGGGGTTCACTTACTTTTGACACACACAGGCATGTATTTTTGGATCATTTTTCTCATTTAAAAAGGACAAAGTCTAAATTTTTTTTACTCATTTGTTTATTTTGATACTCTTTATCTCCTTTTATGACTTGTGTGAAAATGTAATGCAGTATTAGGTCAAATTTATTAAAAAAAAAAAAAGGAAAACTTTCATCACTCCTATATGCAGACCAGGGTGGAGTCGGAGTCGTGGAGTCAGAGCCCATTTTGGTGAAGTCGGTGTCATGGAAATTGAGGAGTCGGAGGTTTGGATTACTGATTCCACAGCCCTGGTAGGGCTGTGGAATCGGAGTTGCGGAGTCGGAGTTGGAGCCCTTTTTTGTGGAGTCGGTGTCATGGAAATTGAGTAGTCGGAGTCGAAGGTTTGGCAGATCGCATTACATACTGTTTGTTTGCAGCAATAAAGTCATCTAAATCCCTGTGAACACCAGTGTGTGACCTGCCTCCATGACACATAATTTGATCTACTAAAATCTGTAACCTTGGACCAGCTGTAACGCACATGTAAACCACTAATGAGCCCATATAAAGAGCCCAGGCACTCATGAATGATAAAGTAAGGATAAGTATTCTACATCAAACGCTTTATGTCTACACGAGCTTATGTCATAGGAATCATAATGTGGCTAGGGAACGTATAACAGCCATTCATCAGCTTCTAATAGACCAGTCACTAATACCCAGTTGCTATAGCAGTAAATTTAATAAGTGATAAGCAGAGATCTTGCATCTATGGATTAAAGGAAGTAACTCTACAAGGAGAGCATTTTGACGAATATATGCATCCAAATTGGAGGTAAACAAACCTTTACTAATAATTATATTATTATAACAATATTTATGGTATATATAATTCATGGCTGTTTATTTTGGCAGATAAGTGAAGATGTCGTGAGTCGGAGATAATTGATGGCATCTCTAACACCTAGATATAGAGGGTTTCAGCAGCAGGACATTGCAGTATGCTCCGACACCCCATTCTGTGAAATCTACACCCCATAGATAACACTATACTATCAGTTATAAATGCAGGCTTTCAATAAATCTCATTCTTGGTGTCTGACCTTGGCAAGCGATGAAGGGAGGAAGCGCTTTCTGGGAAGGCATGAGGCAGAGGTGACCGATGAAGTTCAGGCACATCGTTCTACAGGAGAAAGTCTCTATACAGCTTGTTTCTTATCATCCCTTTCCTGCTGACCAGGAACTGCTTACTCAACAGAGCAGACCGGTACTAGAGCAATTTACCTGTCATCCGGCCATCAAAACACAAATCCTTGTACACAGCCTAATGCCAGTCCACCAGTCAGTATGCCTGCTTATACGACAAGTCCCATACACATAAAAACAACACCTGGAATAAGAAATGACCAGTCCCAAACACATAAAAACAACACCTGGAGTAAGAAATGACCAGTCCCATACACATAAAAACAACACCTGGAATAAGAAATGACCAGTCCCATACACATAAAAACAACACCTGGAATAAGAAATGACCAGTCCATACACATAAAAACAACACCTGAAATAAGAAATGACCAGTCCCATACACATACAAACAACACCTGGAATAAGAATTGACCAGTCCCATACACATAAAAACAACACCTGGAATAAGAAATGACCAGTCCATACACATAAAAACAACACCTGAAATAAGAAATGACCAGTCCCATACACATAAAAACAACACCTGGAATAAGAATTGACCAGTCCATACACATAAAAACAACACCTGGAGTAAGAAATGACCAGTCCCATACACATAAAAACAACACCTGGAATAAGAAATGACCAGTCCCATACACATAAAAACAACACCTGGAATAAGAAATGACCAGTCCCATACACATAAAAACAACACATGGAATAAGAAATGACCAGTCCATACACATAAAAACAACACCTGAAATAAGAAATGACCAGTCCCATACACATAAAAACAACACCTGGAATAAGAATTGACCAGTCCATACACATAAAAACAGCACCTGGAATAAGAAATGACCAGTCCATACACATAAAAACAACACCTGGAATAAGAAATGACCAGTCCATACACATAAAAACAACACCTGGAATAAGAAATGACCAGTCCCATACACATAAAAACAACACCTGGAATAAGAAATGACCAGTCCCATACACAAAAACAACACCTGGAATAATAAATGACCAGTCCCATACACATAGAAACAACACCTGGAGTAAGAAATGACCAGTCCCATACCCATAAAAACAACACCTGGAGTAAGAAATGACCAGTCCCATACCCATAAAAACAACACCTGGAGTAAGAAATGACCAGTCCCATACACATAAAAACAACACCTGGAATAAGAAATGACCAGTCCCATACACATAAAAACAACACATGGAATAAGAAATGACCAGTCCATACACATAAAAACAACACCTGAAATAAGAAATGACCAGTGGCATACACATAAAAACAACACCTGGAATAAGAAATGACCAGTCCCATACACATAGAAACAACACCTGGAATAAGAAATGACCAGTCCCATACCCATAAAAACAACACATGGAATAAGAAATGACCAGTCCACACACATAAAAACAACACCTGGAATAAGAAATGACCAGTCCATACACATAAAAACAACACCTAGAATAATAAATGACCAGTCCCATACACATAGAAACAACACCTGGAGTAAGAAATGACCAGTCCCATACCCATAAAAACAACACCTGGAATAAGAAATGACCAGTCCATACACATAAAAACAACACCTGGAATAAGAAATAACCAGTCCACACACATAAAAACAACACCTGGAATAAGAAATGACCAGTCCATACACATAAAAACAACACCTAGAATAATAAATGACCAGTCCCATACACATAGAAACAACACCTGGAGTAAGAAATGACCAGTCCCATACCCATAAAAACAACACCTGGAATAAGAAATGACCAGTCCATACACATAAAAACAACACCTGGAATAAGAAATGACCAGTCCATACACATAAAAACAACACCTAGAATAATAAATGACCAGTCCCATACACATAGAAACAACACCTGGAGTAAGAAATGACCAGTCCCATACCCATAAAAACAACACCTGGAATAAGAAATGACCAGTCCCATACCCATAAAAACAACACCTGGAGTAAGAAATGACCAGTCCCATACACATAAAAACAACACCTGGAGTAAGAAATGACCAGTCCCATACCCATAAAAACAACACCTGGAGTAAGAAATGACCAGTCCCATACACATAAAAACAACACCTGGAATAAGAAATGACCAGTCCCATACACATAAAAACAACACATGGAATAAGAAATGACCAGTCCATACACATAAAAACAACACCTGAAATAAGAAATGACCAGTGGCATACACATAAAAACAACACCTGGAATAAGAAATGACCAGTCCCATACACATAGAAACAACACCTGGAATAAGAAATGACCAGTCCCATACCCATAAAAACAACACATGGAATAAGAAATGACCAGTCCACACACATAAAAACAACACCTGGAATAATAAATGACCAGTCCATACACATAAAAACAACACCTAGAATAATAAATGACCAGTCCCATACACATAGAAACAACACCTGGAGTAAGAAATGACCCGTCCCATACCCATAAAAACAACACCTGGAATAAGAAATGACCAGTCCATACACATAAAAACAACACCTGGAATAAGAAATGACCAGTCCACACACATAAAAACAACACCTGGAATAAGAAATGACCAGTCCATACACATAAAAACAACACCTAGAATAATAAATGACCAGTCCATACACATAAAAACAACACCTGGAGTAAGAAATGACCAGTCCCATACCCATAAAAACAACACCTGGAATAAGAAATGACCAGTCCATACACATAAAAACAACACCTGGAATAAGAAATGACCAGTACATACACATAAAAACAACACCTAGAATAAGAAATGACCAGTCCATACACATAAAAACAACACCTGGAATAAGAAATGACCAGTCCATACACATAAAAACAACACCTAGAATAAGAAATGAGTGCCGCAATGAATAACTTTTATTGGCTGATCTGTGATCATTTCCAATTATAATGGTCTTCTATTTAATAACTAATAATACCGTATGGAAAATGTAACAACTGATGTAAACTAAGCGGCCATCAGGATGACATGAGAAGAATACCAGTGTGAGCCGCTATGAAAACATCCTGATAAATCTCTGCCTGCGAGATCCTTTGTCTCGGTCGGTGCTGATCCCTGGAGCAGACACTGACGATCCCACATAACTGCCATGCTCCGCAGTTTCCGTTCTTTAATAGCTATACACAGTGACATAAATGAGAGGACATGAATAACACATACACATAAAAAAGTAGCTTACTTCCTTCTAGATGCTCTCACTGCGAACAAGGATGGAGGGAAGTGAAGAAGAGCCGTCATCACATCATTCAGATCTCCGAGACAAGATCTACCGTGAGGAAATAAGACATTTTCCCAATCCTTTCTCTGATGCACTCACAGAATTCCTGAGGAGAGACTGGGAGTCGTGTGTCCAGTCCCAGCTGGTCCTGGGCGAGAGCCAACTTCAATGGAGGAGCTGGTATCCCATACAACAGCTCAACAGAGCCACCCTCAGTCCAAAGCCTGGCGATGTCCTCCCTGCCTAAAGACCGGCTTCATTACTATGGATGACAACACATCCATACATAGCAACGTGTGTGCAGTCACTACACCGGTGTGCGCGCCCGCCTATATATAGCTGCATTATGGAGGTTTAATTGGTTTCTTCTGAGTCACAGCATGCAAAACATGACAATATTAATTATTAAGACATATGACATGAATACTGTACACAGCGCAGAGTACCTACAGGAAGGGCTTGAGGCCTGCCCATTATTACTGCTTCCTCCTGAAGTTTTCAGCACTGTGGACAGCATTCAGGTGAACTAAACCGTGGCCTCTACTAGGCATTTAGCAGGAACGTGTAATCAAAAACGAACTATTATTTAATAAGGTTTTGGAGTTAAACCTGTTTAAAAAATAAAATTAGAAATGTTGCGATTTTCACGCTGGCCACGGTTCGGCTACGTTCCCCCGATTCGGAATGAATAGTGTATATCCGCTGCCTCCAAAGCGTTGCCTTCTATTGAACGCAGGTAAATGTGCATGTGTTCGCACGCCGAGCCAGCATCTTTCCCGGCATGTGATGGCTGATTTATTCAAGATGTAAGCGGTGGCCGCTGAAATGCCTGCAGGAGCAGTTGTGACCACTTTGTGCCAGCAGTGATCGGCACCGAGCACACCAGGCATTTAGTCAGCAACGATCTTGGTTAGCAACCAAGGCCCATAGTAAAACAAATTAAATAGTCCTGGATGACCCCTTTAAGAATCACATCAATGTCAAGCTGAACAAAGAAGTAATATCTATTTCTAACATAAAAAATATTTCTCATGCGCTTTATAAAGAACCATGATTAACATCTACAGTAGTATGTCCAGACAGAATATCCCGATCATACATCCACAGACGGATTACTCGGCACGCCAACTGTTACAGTGCAGATATTTATTCTTATACAATCCAAATAACACTTGTGTGACGTTTTGTTCCACAATACCGGACCTTTGGATTGCATCTACTGTATTTCAATGCTGTTGTCGATTTATTACTGTATTTTTAATTAGGTTGATGCGGATCTGACTTTTGTCTTTACCCAGTTTTCAGATGTAAACCCACGAAACCGACCAGTACTGCACAGCTCCATTGAATGTGCAGTGGCCGCTGCCGAGTACTGCAGAACAGCACCCCAAGCTCTTGAATTCTCCTGTTCTCTGCTATAAGAGCTGTTCTGCAGGACCCGGGAATGGCCACTACACATTGAATGGAGCGGTGTAGTACAGCTCTGTACTGTGTGTTTACATATGGCTTCCAATCTTATAACAGCTGGGTAGGGGCCAGGCGTTGGACCACCGCTGATCTGATTTTGATGACCTATCCTATAAATCCATAGGATAGTATAGCTAATCAATATATTCTGACTGGACATCCTGTTTAATATTAAGAAGAAAGTAAATGAACAATCATCTCAAGAGCACTGAAACGTGGGCAAGTAACCTGCTGCAATCATAAGTGCATCCAACATATACCTTCGCTGCAGGGCCAAATACTGTCTACTATATAATTGTCTAAGGGTTACTTCCGTCTGTCTGTCTGTCCTTCTGTGTGTCTGTCTGTCACGGATATTCATTGGTCGCGGTCTCTGTCTGTCATGGAAATCCAAGTCGCTGATTGGTCGTGGCAAAACAGCCATATTTCCTCATTCAAAATGGGCCTGTGGAAATAATTTTGCTCCTGAAGCTAGAACAAGGTCTGTAAAGGTCCTAGCGCTAAAATATAAATGATACCTATTTTTTAGTAATCCGATGTGCCAGTGCAGAGAAAACATGCTTTGAAGCTGTAGGAGTGGTGGAGGTGATGTTCTTCTCCTTGATACCCCTAATAGTTAAATATGTTTTGTTGCATGTTGTCAAGAGTAACACTCACTGAGGCTCCATTCTAGCGTAGGTAAGGTTAACTCTAACGGCCAGCCCAGTTTGGAAGGGGGAACTGAGAGTTAGTGATAAATTCAGGAAGTGTCAATGGCAGTTAGGAGAAGTAGTGAGAAGTGACAGCAGAAGTCACAGGCAATAGGCTGCTAGGGACAACGTGAGCCTAATACTCGGGGCAGTTAATTGCCAAAAATACCCTTCTGTTTGATTCTGTCTGGTGGCCAGGGAAACCTCAAGATGGATGCCGGGGACTGTGGATGCACTCAGCCTGTGAAGATACCGGGAAAGATTAACTCAAACTCTAGGAGGCGGGAGGTGATGCAATCCAAATGCACTGCTAGTGGTGGAGAACAATTCATAGTGCTAGAGAGGACAGCAAGAGGGACACAGTACCCATACTGAAAACCAGGGCTGAAGTTGTGTCTGGTACCTGTGGGGAAAGACGACAACCCGTTGGGCCTTATCCATTATGACTGTTTGTAAAGACTGCCATTTGTCAAGTAAAAGTTTGATTGTTTTTATGAATCCTGTGTCCCCTGGATTGATTTCTACCAAGGTTCCAGAAGAGGAACACCTGGAGGCAATGGAGACCTGAGGGCCAGAAGTAAGTGTGATGCACCCCACACACAGCAGCACATCGGGACAGGGACTCGTGCTGTTTGTAGAGTGCCAGAGCAGCAGCTTGCCCACAACTACCTCTCTTTGGAACTTTGCAAAGTCAAATGCAAATTAGCAAGGAAGTGAGTTTACTCAGAATGCATCAACACGCTCCCAATGCACCGATGGGCTAATTTGCATGTGGCTTCAATGCTTGATTTTTCAGCATTGACAGGTATCATTTTTATTGTAGTAGTATCCACACAGCCATAAAGCTAATTTCAGTAGTAAAATCATCCTCAAATCAACAGTAACTACCACATATACCTCTTTAGGCGATGAAACTCTTCTAAGATATATCTCAAACTCCCAAGGCATCCAATCAGATATGATGAATAATATGGCACTTTATTTTAAGGTTGTCCACTACTTTAGCATTGATGACCTATCCTTAGGATAGGTCATTAATGTCTGATCAGTAGAGCTCTGACACCCGGCAACTGCGCCACTTGTGAAATGCCCACTTGTGCAGCTGGCCTTCTTCTGATAGTGGCCATGGCAGGGTACTACACATCCGCCTCCAATTCAAATCAATAGGAGGCAGATGTATAGTACACAGCCATGGGCACTATCAGAAGATGGAGCAGCTCCACAAGTGACTACCTCCAAATGGCGGCCGCCACTGCCGACACCGTGAACAGCTAACCGACAAAGGTGTTAGACCCTGACTGATCACACGTTGAGGACCTATCCTAAGGAAAGGTCATCAATGCTAAAGTAGTGGACATCCTCCTTAAATACCACCTATTTCTTTGGCCTGAGGGAAGTTTTGACGCGTAAAATAGACACCACCGTATTATTCACCATTGAAATCCTTGAGAGTTTGAGCATCTAAAGATTATCCTATACTCTGTCCATTATGAGTGGCCACCTCGCCAGCATTAACCGTTTGTAATCTTGACCTCCTACACAGGCCCAGCTACCCATTCTTTGTGTTGTACCCACAGCAGCACCTTAATAGTTGGGCCTCCAGCCGCTCACTATACTACTGCTGGTTACCAGCTTACCCAGATGTATTAACCCTATAGGCGCCCATGTGCTTTTCTACATCACTGTCACATATATGTAGCTTTGACTGCTGTAGTTATGTGTGATGTGGTTCAGCTGAGGCTTGACCGGCTTTCCTTATTCCTCAGTTATATAAATGAGTCCGGACTTTGTAGAGAGCTCATCTCTTCTTAGGTCACACAATAAAATCGATATTTTGCCTCTAGAGAGATTAATATATGGAGCAGTGAAATAATCTTCCATCTGCTCTTCTGCTCCAGCCTCAGAAAATATAAGCCACTCTAAACCTTGTCAGGATGTTATTTTTCTACTGTTCAGATTTGTTTTGTTCATTGCATTTAAGCAAGTGTAAGGCTACTGGCATGTTCATCATAGTACATTGTCTATTGTGCAGGATTAAAGGGGGGTGGGCACATCTTCTTCAGGAGCTCATCCATCTTCTGCCTCCTGACTGCCGGGGGATTCGGACCTGCGGTATGGTTGTGCTGCTAGCCTTAACTGAGCCCTCTCCCAGCTGCCATTAGAAGCAGCTTTGCCTCCTCAGCATGGGAGAAGCACAGGGGGACTATAGCTGGTTATATCCAGCTATCCATCCAGCTTCAAAGTGGCTCTTGTAGGCAGTCTGAAACATACAGGTATGTGCTCCTTGCCTGGGCAACCGGCCACTCGGAGACTGCAGAGGTAGTCAGTAACCTAGGCAGCTAGTTGTATACAATAGAATTAAAAATCCCTCTGTTCTTGAGAATAGACATGATTTTTGGTAAGAGGTAAATCGCAAAGGTGCTTGTTTTTACAAGCACTTTGCAATTTTACCCATTAATGAAGATGAGACAACCTCTTTAACTAGTCATAGTGGCTGAGCAAGGAAACATTTTGTAGATATTAAACGGGTTGTCCGGTCTTAAACTACAAGTCTGAAGTCACTCTATGTGACAGCAGACTTGTGAATCCTCACATTGTGCACACTGCGCACTGTGAGGACTTTCCGATGCTAGTGTGGGCGGTCATGTGACTGCAAGCTTGTGAATCCTCACATCGCGCACACTGTGCACTGTGAGGACTTTCCGGTGCCAGTGTGGGCGGTCATGTGACTGCAGGCTTGTGAATCCTCACATCGCGCACACTGTGCACTGTGAGGACTCTCCGGTGCCAGTGTGGGCGGTCATGTGACTGCAGGCTTGTGAATCCTCACATCGCGCACACTGTGCACTGTGAGGACTCTCCGGTGCCAGTGTGGGCGGTCATGTGACTGCAGGCTTGTGAATCCTCACATCGCACACACTGCGCACTGTAAGGACTCTCCGGTGCCAGTGCAGGCGGCCATGTGACTGCAGGCTTGTGAATTCTCACATCGCGCACACTGTGAGGACTTTCCGGTGCCAGTGCTGGGAACGGGCGGTCATGTGATGGCAGATATGCGATATGCATGCTCCCGGCCACATTGTGACTACATGGGAGTGGCCTCACTCAATACAAATGTACTGAGACCGGAAACAGTCTAGTTGGAAAGGTCGGGAGCATGCATATCACATAGCTGTAGTCACATGACTGCTCGCTGCCAGCACCAGAGAATCCTCATAGTGCGCAGTGTGCACGATATGAGGATTCACATAGAGTGACTGCAGACCTGTAGCTTAAGACCGGACAACCCCTTTGACATTACAACACCTACAATTTACCTAGTGTGCATATAACAATATAACAATGTATAGTTCATGGTGTGACGTCACACTTTACATTATACCTACCTCCAACAAATATAAATAACAAGTAAATAAATGTATACATTGTATCCAGCTGGCTCAAAATGGACACACCCTTTAAACCTGTAAAACCTAGTGCACCTAGTACACTCAACCCCTTCCATTTATTAGTTATTGCGCAGAGGGTTTTACTACGGAGCTTAATTTAATTCCGCTATGCATTTTATGGGCAAGTTCATGAGCTGCCGCAGCTCCCTACCTTAAGTATATGTAATATAATCTTACGAGACGACTGACGAGAGAGCTCCCGGACAAAATAGACTTTAAGAAGGATTGGGGTCAAGGAAAATCAGAACACTTTAAAAAAAAAAAAATAATAATTGAAAAATGCTCCTCAATAAAGCACTTTATACTGATTAAAACAGAGATGTTCTGTAAGAAACCATATGTAGAATTTGTTTTTAATGAAATATGGAACTAAAGTGAATAAAGTTTTTGGAAACCAAATTCACGTGCTATAGTAAAAATGTGTCCTGTACTTCCCAAACAAAAGCATTGTGACAATATTATAGCGGGATTTAACACTCGTCAACTGGAAGTGTAAATTTTTTGCCCCATTAAAAATAAAACAATTAAAATAAATACACATTTGGTATCGCTGAGTTCAGAAATGTCCAATCTATCAAAATATAAAACAAATTAATATGAACGGTAATCGGTGCAACAAGAAAAAAAATCAAAACACCAGAATTACTTATTTTTTTTGCGGCCACAACATTGCAATGAAATGCAATAGGAGTTGATCAAAACATTGTATGTACCCCAAAACGGTATCAATAAAAGCGTCAGCTCTGGGTGCAGAAAATAAGCCCTCATATAGTTTGTTATCTGTGTACTCATACTGACCTGTGGAATCATATTGCCAGGCCAGTTTTATCATATAGCAAACATGGTAAAAAAAAAAAAATCTATCGTGGAATTTGACTTTTTTTGCAATTTCAATGCATTTGGATTTTTTTTGTTTTCCAGTATACTATATGGTAAAAAGTACAACTTGTCACTAGTGTTGAGCGATACCGTCCGATACTTGAAAGTATCGGTATCGGATAGTATCGGCCGATACCCGAAAAATATCGGATATCGCCGATACCGATATCCGATACCAATACAAGTCAATGGGACATCAAGTATCGGAATGTATCCTCATGGATCCCAGGGTCTGAAGGAGAGGAAACTCTCCTTCAGGCCCTGGGATCCATATTAAAGTGTAAAATAAAGAATTAAAATAAAAAATATTGTTATATTCACCTCTCCGGCGGCCCCTGGACATCAGCGGGAGGATCCGGCGTCCGGCACGGCTTCTTTCTTCAAAATGCGCGCCTTCAGGACCTGTGGAATGACGTCCCGGCTTCTGATTGGTCGCGTGCCGCCCATGTGACCGCCACGCGACCAATCAGAAGCCGCGACGTCATTCCTCAGGTCCTAAAAGGCGCTTATTCTAGGACTTTAGCTGAGGAATGACGTCGCGGCTTCTGATTGGTCGCGTGGCGGTCACATGGGCGGCACGCGACCAATCAGAAGCCGGGACGTCATACCACAGGTCCTGAAGGCGCGCATTTTGAAGAAAGAAGCCATGCCGGACGCCGGATCCTCCCGCTGATGTCCAGGGGCCGCCGGAGAGGTGAATATAACAATATTTTTTATTTTAATTCTTTATTTTACACTTCCGATACCGATACCCGATATCACAAAAATATCGGATCTCGGTATCGGAATTCCGATACCGCAAGTATCGGCCGATACCCGATACTTGCGGTATCGGAATGCTCAACACTACTTGTCACACAAAAAACAAGCCCTCATATGGCTATATTGATTGAAAAATAAAAGCTTTATGGTTCTTAGAAGAAGGGGCGGAAAAAAAAAAAATACGGAAAATTGCCAGGTAGTGAAGGAGTTAAGTGTTGGACTGGGGTAACTTGGAGCCACCGGAGGAACTTACTCTGAGAGCCATGTTGTCAATCTGTAAAAAACATATACCGTATATACTCGACTATAAGCCGACCCGAGGATAAGCCGAGACCCCTAATTTTGTCAGAAAAAAATGGAAGAGCTTAATGACTCAAGTATAAGCCTAGAGTAGAAAATGCAGCAGCTACCAGTAAATTTCAAAAATAAAAACAGATACCAATAAAAGTAAAAATGAATTGAGACATCAGTAGGTTAAGTGTTTTTGAATATCCATATTGAATCAGGAGCACCATATAATGCTCCATACAGTTCATGATCGGCTCCATAAGATGCTCCATACAAAATACGCCCCATATAATGCTCCATACAGTTTATGATGGGCCTTATAAGATGCTTCATACAAAAATATGCCCCATATAATACTGCACAAAGGTTAATAATGGCCCCGTAAGATGCTCCATGGAAACATTTGCCCCATATAATGCTACACAAAGGTTAATAATGGCCCAATAAGATGCTCCATAGAAACATTTGCCCCATACAATGGTGTATAAAGGTTGATTATGGCCCCATAAGATGCTCCATAGAAACATTTGCCCCTTATAATGCTGCATAAAGGTTGATGGCCCCATAAGATGCTCCATGGAAACATTTGCCCCATACAATGCGGCATAAAGGTTGATTATGGCCCCATAAGATGCTCCATAGATTATGCCCCATATGCTGTTGCTGCGATTAAAAAAAAAAATCACATACTCACCTCTCGTCGCTCAGGCTCCCGGCTCTTACGATATTCACCTGTCCCTGTTCCACCACTGCCCGCTGCTCTGTCTTCCGGGTCTCTGACTGTTCAGGCAGAGGGCGGCACACACAAACTACGTCATTGCGCCCTCTGACCTGAACAGTCACAGCTGGAGGACGCGGAAGATGAAGCTGCGCGCGGCGGTGGAATGGGGACAGGTGAATATCGTGCAATGCTCACCCTCCACCATTATACTCACCTGCTCCCAGCGCGGTCCCTGCTTCTCACTGACAGATGGTCTCTGGGAGCCGGCAGCTTCTTCCTGTGTTCAGCGGTCACATCGTACCGCTCATTAAAGTAATGAATGTGCGTCCATATTCATTATTTTAATGAGCGGTACCAATTGACCACTGAACACAGGAAGAAGCTGCCAGAGCCCGGAGACCATCAGAGATGCAGAGACACGCTGGGAGCAGGTGAGTATGTGACATCCGCCGCTCCTCCTCCCCCACCGAACCCCTGGGACAATGACTCGAGTATAAGCCGAGATGGGCACTTTCAGCCTAAAAAAATAGGCTGAAAATCTCGGCTTTTACTCGAGTATATACGGTATATCCATTTCTAATGGAGTTGTAAACTTTATCATCATCCTGCATTCAACACTTATAGGCAGGGGGGTGGTGCGCTCCTGATCACAGAAGATGATTGGGTTTTCCATAAATTTTCAAAATTTGCCAAGAAAAATGGGTTGTTATTTGGTAAAGAATAAAAGTTCTGGGAACTGAAGTGATGACGTCCAGTCAATTAGGCCCCTGACCACTAATACTTTGCCGGTGACCGATGGGCAGGATGTCATCACTTGAGGTATATCTCGACTTCAGAAAAGCTGTGCTCTGCTTTACGGCTGGCGCTGACAGTCGGTGCAGGAAAGCTGACGTCGGGGGACGTGACAGACATCAGAATGTGAGTATGTAGTGTTTTTTTTTTTTTTTTTACTTTTAAAATGGTAACCAGGGTAAATATCGGGTTAATAAGCGCGGCCCTGCACTTAGTAACCCGATATTTACAAGTGAACACATCGCTGGATCGGCATCACACACGCCGATCCAGCGATGACAGTGGGTGATCAGCGACCAAAAAAAGGTCCTGATCATTCCCCAGCGACCAACGATCTCCCAGCAGGGGCCTGATCGTTGGTCGCTGTCACACATAACGAGATCGTTAGCGGGATCGTTGCTACGTCACAAAAAGCGTGACGTTGCAACGATATCGTTAACGAAATCGTTATGTGTGAAGGTACACTAATAGAATGGTGTTTAAGAGGAAGAAATGCAAGATTCTACATTTGGGCAAGAAAAACAAAAATTAAATCTGCAGAATGGGAGGAACAGAACTGTAATAACAGTTGTATGTATTAAGAGAAGCCTAGAGTCTAGATCACGTGAAGTAATTATCCCCCTCTACTCCTTCTTGGTCAGGTCTCATCTGGAATACTGTGTACTGTTCTGGGCATCACATTTTAAAAAAGACATTGAAAAACTGGAGCAAGAAGAAAAGCTACCAGGATGGTCAGCGGACTGCAAAGTATGTCCTAAAAGGATCTGGGAATGTTTAGCTTGTAAAAAAGAAGGCTAAGAGGAGACTTAATAGCTGTCTACAAATATCTGAAGGGCTGTCACAGTGTAGAGGGATCATCCTTATACTCATTTGTAGATGGAAACACGAGAAGCAATGGAATGAAACAAAGGGAGAAGATACAGATTAGATATTAGAAAAAATCTTTTTGACAGTGAGGGTGATCAATGAGAGGAACAGAGTGCCACAAGAGGTGGTAAGTTCTTCTTCAATGGAAGTCTTCAAACAGAGGCTGGACAGATATCTGTCTGAGATGATATAGTGAATCCTGCATTGAGCAGGGGGTTGGTCATAATAACCCTGGAGATCCTTTCCAACTCTAACATTCTATGAGGTCCAAGCAGAGACCACCAGAATGATGGCACTAGAGCAGGAGAGGAAATGGAGTGGTAAATAACACGTACAGTATATACTCGAGTATAAGCCGAGATTTTCAGCCCATTTTTTGGGGCTGAAAGTCCCCCTCTCGGCTTATACTCGAGTCATACCCAGGGGTCGGCAGGTGAGGGGGGGTTGTCTAATTATACTCACCTGCTCCTGGCGTGGTCCCTGCAGGTCTCTGGCTCCCCGACGCCGGCAGCTTCTTCCTGTACTGAGCGGTCACATGGTACCGCTCATTACAGTAATGAATATGCGGCTCCACCTCCCATAGGGGTGGAACTGCATATTCATTAGTGTAATGAGCAGTAACGGTGACCGCTCAGTACAGGGAGAAGCTGCGGCGCCCGGGAAGCAGGGACTGCACTGCGCCAGGAGCAGGTGAGTATAACAAGGAGGGGAGCGCTGCGCGATATTCACCTGCTCCTCGTTCCGATGCAGCTCCGTCTTCAGCATCTTCTGCAGTGACGCTCAGGTCAGAGGGAGCGATGACGTGGTTAGTGCGCGCCCTCTGCCTGAACGTCAGTGCAGAAGACTCTGTAGATGGAGCGGCGCTGGAACGAAGTCAGGTGAATATTGGAAGTGCCGGGGGCCTGAGCAATGGAGAGGTGAGTATGTGATTTATTTTTTTTTATCGCAGCAACAGCAAATGGGGCAAGTGTCTGTATGGAGCATCTTATGGGGCCATAATCAACGTTTGTGCAGCACTACATGGGGCAAGTGTCTGTATGGGGCCATAATCAACGTTTGTGCAGCACTATATGGGGCAAGTGTCTGCATGGGGCCATAATCAACGTTTGTGTAGCACTATATGGGGCAAGTGTCTGTATGGGGCCACAATCAACGTTTGTGCAGCACTATATGGGGCAAGTGTCTGTATGGGGCCATAATCAACGTTTGTGCAGCACTATATGGGGCAAGTGCCTGTATGGGGCCACAATCAACGTTTGTGCAGCACTACATGGGGCAAGTGTCTGTATGGGGCCATAATCAACGTTTGTGCAGCACTATATGGGGCAAGTGTCTGCATAGGGCCATAATCAACGTTTGTGTAGCACTATATGGGGCAAGTGCCTGTATGGGGCCACAATCAACGTTTGTGTAGCACTATATGGGGCAAGTGTCTGCATGGGGCCATAATCAACGTTTGTGTAGCACTATATGGGGCAAGTGCCTGTATGGGGCCACAATCAACGTTTGTGCAGCACTATATGGAGCAAATATCTTTTTGGAGCATCTTATGGGGCCATAATCAAGGTTTGTGCAGCACTATATTGGGCAAATGTGTCTATGGAGCATCTTATGGGGCCATTATTAACCTTTATGCAGGATAATATGGGGCATATTTTAATATGGAGCATCTGATGGGGCCATAATAAACTTTATGGAGCATTATATGGGGCTCCTGATTCAATATGGATATTCAAAAACACTTAACCTACTGATGTCTCAATTAATTTTACTTTTATTGGTATCTATTTTTACTTTTGACATTTACCGGTAGCTGCTGCATTTCCCACCCTAGGCTTATACTCAAGTCATTAAGTTTTCCCAGTTTTTTGTGGCAAAATTAGGGGGGTCGGCTTATACTCGGGTCGGCTTATACGCAAGTATATACAGTATTTATTCGAAGAATCCCTGGTAGATTTTGAAACATCCTGTAAAACCTATTTTAATACATTTTTACTAGTGAGCTATAAGTAAAATTAGCAAACAACATATGCTTGGTTGCTTTGGACAATGGAGTTATTTCTGAATGATCAGACATGTTACAGCAAACTATACAAAAATCCAACTTTGATATTTAAGAATAAACTCATCAACATCCTTAAAGACGCTTTGATAATAATATTACTCCTAAATACAGCTAATTCTACTGTACCAACCTTGTACCTCCTCCCGAAGGTCAATAAAAATCTAATTGAACACCCGAGTGTCCAATAGTTTTGGGCAATAACAGTCTATGTGAACCAATCTGTAAATTTTTAGATCACTATATGAAGCCATTGGTATGCACCCTGCTGTCATATATTAGAGATTCTACTGAACTATTAGTGAGGTTTCAAGACAGTTCTTTTGACCATGAGATTATCATGGCTACCGCTGATGTAGAATAACTATATACTTCAATAGAAGATGAGGATGGGATAAAGGCGGCAGACTTTTATTTGAAATCGAATAACGTTGGTCATGACCTGGTAGATCTCCTCCTATTACGGTCTATACAAACCCATAACTCCTTCCTGTTTAAAGACCGAATGTACCTACAAAAAAGAGGTACTGCAATGGGGGCGTGTTGTGAGCCCTCATAGGCAAATCTCTTTCTTGGGTACTGGAAACAAGGCGTTACGTACCCCGACGGACATTTGGGTGCAGTCCATATAAGAGTTCGATTTAAAGTTAATATCTTCCTTATTTGGCAAGGAAAGCTGCATCAATTGGACCTTTTCTTTCAAAAACTGAATGCCAATAACCGGAATATCCATTTTACATATACAACAAGCTCTATGGCAGGGGTGTCAAACTGCATTCCTCGAGGGCTGCAAACAGGTCATGTTTTCAGGATTTCCTTGCATTGCACAGGTGATAATTTAATCACCTGCAGAGAATGATTCCAGCACCTTGTGCAATGCTAAGGAAATCTTGAAAACAAGTATGGTTTGCGGCCCTCGAGGAATGCAGTTTGACACCCCTGCTCTATGGAAATAAAATTTTTAGATATAAAAATTATGAAGGAGACAGACGGCTCTATAAAACAGTTATTTACAGAAAAAAGACACCAGTCAATGCACTACTGATTGCAGGATCATCTCATCCTAAACAGATACTTAAGTCCATACCAACAGGACAGTTCCTCAGAGTGTGACACATTTGCTTAACAGACAATCAAGCATCTCAACTAAAAAGACGCTTTAAAGTCCGGCACTACCAAAGTGACATCATCCAGCATGGCTATGATCGACCAAAAGCCACTTCACGAGACCAGCTTTTTTTCTATGGGATTTCTGTTGTGAATTCTGTTGTCGAACTCCCTCCTGTGGTCATGAATGGTACTTCGGCGAGTTCTGTCCATGGACTCCCTCTGGTGGCTGTGAGTGGAGCTGCTGCTTCTGAGGTTCCTTACACAGGTGACGTGGTTTATCCTTTGGTTGGCTGCTCTATTTAACTCCGCTCAGATCGTTACTCCATGCCAGCTGTCAATGTTCCTGCATTGGTTCAGTTCGCTCTTGGATCTTTCTGGTGACCTGTCTTCTCCAGCAGAAGCTAAGTTCCTGCTAGTTATTATTTGTTCATTGTTTCCTTGTCCAGCTGGTTATCATGATTTTGACTTGCTAGCTGGAAGCTCTGGGATGCAGAGTGGCATCTCCGCACCGTCAGTCGGTGCGGAGGTCTTTTTGCATACTCTGTGTGGTTTTTTGTAGTTTTTTGTGCTGACCGCAAAGATACCTTTCCTATCCTCTGTCTGTTTAGTAAGTCTGGCCTCCCTTTGCTGAAACCTGTTTCATTTCTGCGTTTGTGACTTTCATCTTTACTCACAGTCAATATATGTGGGGGGGGCTGCCTTTTCCTTTGGGGAATTTCTCTGAGGCAAGGTAGGCTTTATTTTCTATCTCTAGGGCTAGCTAGCTCTTAGGCTGTGAAGAGGCGTCTAGGGAGTGTCAGGAACGCTCCACGGCTATTTCTAGTTGTTGTGATAGGATTAGGGGCTGCGGTCAGCAGAGCTCCCACATCCCAGAGCTTGTCCTGTGTGAGTTTAACTATCAGGTCGTGCCGGGTGCTCCTAACCACCAGGTCCATAACAGATTTCTTCATGTTGTTGTGCTTGATTAAATAATTTAATAAACATTGAGCTAAAAATGTATTTAACTTGGTAGATATTATTTATTGGTCTACTTGGTGGTAATAGCTTTGACATCATACAGTCATTTCTGCCTGAAATTGTTTAAAAATAGAAAAAGCTTATTACCTCCAAACGGTTAAAAGTGAATACAGTTTAACATTAACAGAAAATAATAACTCACTGTACAATATTGTCAGAAAGCGTCAATATTTCCATTGTAAAGGCTTTGCGCTCTGTTATTGGAAGTCAGCAGTAGCCGGAATAATAATGAATAAGCCAGTGTGACCATCTTATTACAGCAGTCACTTCTGTCTCACTGACATTTCTTTTCCATTAAATGAAACCAATGATCAATATTATACATAGGTGTATCTATAAATATATTCTATATTCAATAATTCATGTCATCAGATCTTACTGAAATAACCTAAAGCCTCTGACATGGGGAACATGATTTTTAAATACTGTATTTTAGTTGTTAACTTGAGTTATAAAATTGCACTAAGTTTTAGGCGTAATCTGCATTCTTGTGTCCATGCCCCGATCCCCTGGTAGGCTGTTTGGCAACCTACTCCTAGATTCAGAATTAGAGTGTCCTTGTGGGCTGTGAGCAATACATCATCATAAAATACATACAGAATGTGAGGTCTGTGTGTCCAGTACTGCACTTGTGCAGCTCTCGTGTATCAGCACAGTTTTATCCGCACACTGCTTTCCCCAACAGATCTCTCTTCTCTTCATACATAGATTCACAACCTGTCTGATCTTCCCTTTTACACAATCTGATGCTTGTATGCTTTCCTCCATATTTTCACTCTAGTACAGTACAAGCAGTAAGATCTACCCTCACTGAAGACTTAGATGCTTTCATTCCTCTACATACTCTAATCTGCCTGGTAAAACATGCTGTACATCCTTGCAGCTACATCGAGCATTGAGAGAATGCCAGAGAAAAGCAGGGTGAGCAGGATCTGTGAATCCATCAGCTCTTTGTCAGATGCAGCAGATAAGCAAGTAGCTGGGCAAACTCAGTAACGGGAAAATCATATCAAATTTTTAATAAAGCCCATTTGCCATATCAGTGGTCCCCAACCTGTGGCTTGGGAGTCAAATGTGGCTCACGGGCTGATGATATCTGGCTTGTGACTGTCTAACAGATTGATGCGTTAACACAAAGTCTAGCAAACAACAATAAAGAGAAGGTCTTCAGATGGTGATGTGGTGCTCCTGGGGTTCAGTCGCCACAGAGTACTGCACCTCATCCAGAGGTGTGGTATTCCGCTCTCAGGTAAGGAGGGGGCACGGCACAGATTGGCCGCTGCAGATTCACAGCTGTTTTCCCTGAGTTTACAGTACCATGTAAACCTATGGAAAACAAAATCAGCAGTGCACATGGTGTGGAAAATACCATGCGGAAACATAGCGTTGTTTATTCTGCAGCATGTCCATTCTTTGTGCGGATTCCGCAGCGGTTTACACCTGCTCCATAATAGGAATCCGCAGGTGGAATCCGCACAAAACCGCAGAAAAAATGTGGTAATTCTGCAGTGCGGTTTACCTGCGGATTTACCAAAATCAGTGCGGAATAATCCGCACACCTTTCCGCAGCGTGTTAACATATCCTAAATCTCTGGGTATGTGCACATGCTGCGGAATGGTGTGCGGATTTTTCTGGAGCGTGAGGTGGATCCTCTGATTCCCACCCTACGTTATACACGGTAATACAGGGGCTCAGCTTTTCACTCCTCTTCTGTTGAGTGGGGATGGGCGTGCATGCAGTGATGCTGAGAAGCCAGACACTGTCGGAGTCAGGAGCCCACCGGGGGATCCACCGATTTCCTGGTGGGCCAGTCCGAGCCTGCACCCGTGTGTCTTGTATCCACGCTGACCATCTTCAGGTGGAGGGACCAGATCGCAGTGATGGACCGACCCTCAAGCTAGTGGAGAAACTAAGAACTCAGCTAGCTAACCAGAGACTGTGGCTTTTGCAAGAGGTACAGTCACATCTGTACACATTCGCTGAAAAGGCAGCCGTATAGGATTCAGGGAGGTCTTAGCACTCACCACCCGGCAGGATCCGTGGCTGCTGGCTTGGGACACTGTGTGGCAGGAGCAGGGCAGGAAGGCAAGAGCCAGCGCAGAAAGATGGCCAGAGAAAGAAACATAAGGCTAGTTTCACATTTGCGTTAAAAAAACGCAGCGTTTTTAACGCAAACGCATGTGGTGCAAAAAACGCATGTAAACGCGTGCAAACGCTGCGTTTTATAGACGCATGAGTTTTTGCTTGTGGTAAAAAACGCGGCGTTTTGACGCATTTACATGCGTTTTTTCCTGCGTTTGCATTTTTGAAACGCATGATGAGAAGTGTGTGACAGCTGCCAATCATCAAAATCAACTAGAAAACCTAGCTAGGGTTAGGGTTAGGATCCCTAGGGTTAGGGTTAGGGTTAGGATCCCTAGGGTTAGGGTTAGGATCCCCAGGGTTAGGGTTAGGGTTAGCATCCCTAGGGTTAGGATCCCTAGTAACCCTAGGGATCCTAACCCTAACCCTAGGGATCCTAACCCTAACCCTTAAGGTTAGGATCCCAACCCTTAGGGTTAGGGTTAGGATCCCTAGGGTTAGGGTTAGGATCCCTAGGATTAAGGTTAGGGTTAGGGTTGGGGGGTGGCTTATCAGTGTGTATTCTTGTGTTTTTCTATTGAAACGCATGCGGTTAAAAACGCATGCAAACACATGTGCTTAAAAACGCATGCGTTTACATAGACAGCAATACGTTTTTTTGCCGCAAAACAACGCCGCTAGAAATTACTACAGGTTGCATTTCCGCAACAAAACGCAAGCATAGAAACGACACATGCGTCAAAACGCGGCAAAACGCATGCAAAAAAATGCATGCGTTTTTAATGTTAAGTATAGAAAAAAACGCATGTTTTTTTGTGCTAAAACACAGCGGCAAAAAACACAAATGTGAAACCAGCCTTAGAAAGAGGGTTCTGGAAAGTGCACCCAATTTGCTTGAGAGCTGGCTGGATCACAAAAGCATTGGAAACTGCACCATGCTGTGTCCTCACATTTATTTACTGCGCCATCCACCCTGCACCACAGCTACAATTACCACAAGCACCATCATCACCCTTAACACTACAGCTGCCCTGGAGTCTAGCTCTACCTGTGGAGAGCTGTACCAACCCTGCTGCATCACCATCAGCCCCAGTGGAATCTGAAGCAGCGCCGGCTGACACCTTTATTGCCGAGTACCACAGGTGGCGTCACAAACAAACTTTATAAACTTTATTCCCATTTACTTCAACCCCTTTTTCATATTTTATTGTACGCCCAGAGCCACCGCTGCCGTGACACATCCCCTTTAAGAATCGGCCTTGTGCCGAGTATCCCCACGGCCCTGACGGGCGCTCCAGTAACTTATGAGTAGCCTCATACAGAAGAGCGGGCCTGAATGCAGTTCTGGGACTGAGTGAGAGGTAAATATGGTAAGCTGGAGCTGGAGGTCAGATGATACTGCTGGTTGCAATAGTGTGGAGAGTGTGTTTGATGTGAGAATACAGAATGGGGGGATCAATCCATGGATGTAAGTACACTGCCTGCTGGCTGTCATTATATGGGGAGCTCTGGGTGACATACAGTGGGGGAATGGGCTCTGGATGTTGGTTGTGACCGTCTCACAGATCTGAATGTGGCTCTCAAGGTTAGAAATCATTTTTCAGTGCAAAGGCATATTTAGCCTCTATATACAGTCAAAGTTTACATACAACATACACATGGATAACAGGTTACATACATTCCCTTTTTTTTTGTCATTTTACAAGACTACTTATAATTTGATAAAACAATTGCCATCTACTGGCCATTAATGAAAACTGCTTCAACAGAACAAAAATTGGGCAGTATGAAGAAAACCTTTTGCCCATTAAAATGTGTCAGCATTAGGAATTTTTAACATGCAAGTGCTTCTCACTAAATTAGAATATCATTAAAAAGTTAATTTAATTTCAGTTCTTCAATACAAAAAGTGAAACTCATATATTAGGCTACTGTCATGATCCCAGTGCTGGGTTTCACCTGCACGCCAGGGGTTAATGTGTGGATCAGTGCAGGCTCTGACCTGCACACCTGGGGCTTGTTATTGGCCTCTCTTTGGTTCGGGGAAGCTTCAATCTCTGTCAGTTATACTTTTGCTATTGGCTGAGTGTGTTGACCTCTGTTTGCTTGTGCCTTGTGCCAGTATTGTAGCTTGCTTGTATGGTTCTGACTCGGTTCTGTTCCCTGGTGTGATTTTGCCTTCTGATTCTGTACTGTGTATCTGCTTCTCTGGTTTTCTGACTCCTGCCACGTCCCTGACTATTCTTTTTTCTTTGCTCCTTGTGTACTGCGTTTCCATTCCCGTTTATTGACCTCGGCTTGTCTTGGATTGCGCCTCCCTCTGCCTCATCCTTTCCCTGGTGTCCGGTGACTCCCTTTCCCTTCTCCTGTACCCTTTGTTCCTATAGTATCCTGCATTCTCCTACTACAGGACACTAAGCCCCGCCCCCTGTTGTCACGTGACCACGGGTCCTTTCAGTACATTCACTACCTGGCGTTCTGCTCACTCCAGCTCAGCTGCTACGGTGTTTTCTTGCCCAGCTCTCGGGCGCTGTGAGTATAGCTGTCACAGGCTGTCTGAGACTCTGGGTTCTCACTGTCAGGGCAGCATAAACCACTGGGGAGTGCCACCTGGTGGTTTCTCCTGATAGCTACTTTCACACTAGCGTCGTGCACTGCACGTCACAATGCGTCGTTTAGGAGAAAAAACACATCCTGCAAAATTGCTTGCAGGATGCATTATTTCTCCATTGACTAACAGTAGAGACACATTGCGACGCTTTGCCACATGTCGCAACCGTCATGCGACGGTTGCGTCGTGTTGTGGCGGACCGTCGGCAGCAAAAAATGTTACATGTAACGTTTTTTGCTGTGTTGTGTCCGCCATTTCCAACCGCGCATGCGCGGTCGGAACTCCGCCCCCACCTCCCCGCAACTCACAATGGGGCAGCGGATGCGCTGGAAATATGTATCCGCTGCCCCCATTGTGCGGCGCTTGCACAGTATGCGTCGGTACATCGGGCCGACGCAGCGCGACAGCCCCGTACCGACGCTAGTGTGAAAGTAGCCTTATATAGAGTCATTACAAACAGAGTGATCTATTTCTAGTGTTTATTTCTGTTAATGTTGATGATTATGGCTTACAGCCAATGAAAACCCAAAAGTCATTATCTCAGTAAATTAGAATACTTTACAACACCAGCTTGAAAAATTATTTTAAAATCCAAAATGTTGGCCTATTGAAATGTATGTTCAGTAAATGCTCTCAATACTTGGTCGGGGCTCCTTCTGCATCAATTACTGCATCAATGCGGCGTGGTATGGAGGCAATCAGCCTGTGGCACTGCTGAGGTGTTATGGAAGCCCAGGTTGCTTTATTACTTTGCCAGACTACTTTTAATCTATACTTTTTTTATGTTGTTTTTGCACTTGGTATGTTAATTGTTGTGGTGCAACTATGTTAAACTTATCTTGATTTCCCATCACTCCTCTTCCTCCCTAACCCCTTTCATCTTTTCCATCGTTTGGTTACCTTCCTTTCCCTTCATTGCTTTTCTAATCCATTATCCCCTATATTGTAAAAATCCACTAATAATTTTTTTTTTGAAGATAGCAGCCTTCAGCTCGTCTGTATTGTTGGGTCTGGTGTCTCATCTTCCCCTTGGCAATACCCCATAGATTCTCTATGGTGTTAAGGTCAGGCGAGTTTGCTGCCAATCAAGCACAGTGATACTGTTGTTTTTAAACTAGGAATTGGTACTTTTGGCAGTGTGGACAAGTGCCAAGTCCTGTTGGAGAATGAAATTTCCATCTCCAAAAAGCTTGTCGGCAGAGGGAAGCATGAAGTGCTCTAAAATTTCCTGGTAGAAGGCTGCGCTGACTTTGGTCTTGATAAAACACAGTGGGCCTACACCAGCAGATGACATGGCTCCCCAAACCATCACTGATTGTGGAAACTTCACACTAGACCTCAAGCAGCTTGGATTGTGGCCTCTCCACTCTTCCTCTAGACTCTGGGACCTTGATTTCCAAATGAAATGCAAAATTTACTTTCATCTGAAAACAACACCTTGGACCACTGAGCAACAGTCCAGATCTTTTTCTCCATGGCCCAGGTAAGACGCCTCTGGCGTTATCTATTGGTCATGAGTGGCTTGACACAAGGAATGCGACACTTGTAGCCCATGTCCTGGATACGTCTGTGTGTGGTGGCTCTTGAAGCAATGACTCCAGCAGTAGTCCACTCCTTGTGAATCTCCTCCAAATTTTTGAATGGCCTTTTCTTAACAATTCTTTCAGGGCTACGGTTATCCTGATTGCTTTTGCACCATTTTCTAACCACACTTTTTCCTTCCACTCAACTTTCCATTAATACGCTTGGATACAGCACTCTGTGAACAGCCAGCTTCTTTAGCAATGACCTTTGGTGGCTTACCCTAATTGTGGAGTGTGTCAATAACTGCCTTCTGGACATCTGTCAAGTCAGCAGTCTTCTCCATGATTGTGGAGCCTACTGAAACCTGGAGCCAGCCCTGGGATCTATAAAGAGTATGGAATTAAACACTGCAGCTCCGTCAAATTGTTTGAAGGGAATCAGTCAACAGGATTTCACACCCCAACTACTTATAAGCTCATGTAGGTCTATCAAAGACAAACCCAGCGATACCTTTACATGTCCAGTCCTTTCCTCGGTTACTGAGAAATCAGCATTTGAATTTATTGTTAAATCAGGCTAAAGAGCTCTTGTAGATCTGAAGCCTCTGTCACTCCAGCTCTATTCCCTGCCCAGCACTGCTTTCTCCTGATTGACTGACAGACTCTATAATGTGTGACCTCAGGTAACAGAGCTGTCAGTCAAGCAGTTGGCGGTGGCCCTAAGTGGGCAATAAAACTGGAGTGACAAAGGCTGCTCTTTGTATATAATTTAAACCCAAATCATTATGCTTGTTGCGTCTTTTTGGTGCACCTCCACTCCAGCCCATCCTGGAGTATTTTTTAGTACACTATCAATGTTTTAGTGCAATTTGTGTGCAATTTTGCGCAACGTGCGACTTTTGGTGCAAGATAGTTCAAGATAGAACAAAAAGATCAATTTAGCTCCAAAAATGGCAACTAACTTTACAAGATAAAGAAAGCAAAGTGACTTAATAAAAACGCAAGTGATGAATCTGGGCCTAAAGGTCTACAGCTTTAAAGTACAAAGACCCAAGGACTTGAGCGTCACGGAGACACTCAAATGACTGGTTGACCATCAGGGATCTCTAGTACACAGAATAGCATTGGCTTGGCTGCTGTTCTTGTGTTTTCTATGAGATGCCAGAACAAAAGGATTGGGGTGATGGAATTCCAACCACCTGATTCTTCTTAAGTTGGCAGCACCCTGTACCTCTCATTTGCTTGCTTATGGACTCAGTCTAAACGTTCAAAAAACACTTTACTGGATAAATGTGTCAGAGGAATAATCTGATTGGTTCAGACTGCGGATCACAACACTAATGTTAGTCTAGAAAGAACCTTCCCACTTCCCAGCCATTATAGGAAACATACATTTTCATCTTGCATGTAACAATAATTTTTGCTCCTTATTCCAGCACTTTGCTTATGGCTAATGCAATTTTGCACTAGCACCTTATGTCTGCAGCACTATTTATTGCAAATACGGCTCTGCACTAGCACTTACGTTTTTATCATTATTATACACTTAAATTGCTTGCTCTACATTTACTGGCATGTATGTATGTGTATCATCTTTGTTTGAATAGTAGATTTGTTAAAAAGCGCCCGCTTTTCTGTTGAATCTCAATTACTCATCTTTTCTGTGACATTCTATTATTGATGTTAGCACTGCAGCCTTACAGTACTGGGATTATTGGTTCAGACCCGACCAAGAACAACATCTACAAAGAGTTTGTATGTTCTCCCTCTGTTTGCTTTGGTTTCCTCCCTAGAAATTCCTAATCAAGTTGATATATATATATATATATATATATATATATATATATATATATATATATATATATATATATATATATATACACATAGTGGGGCAAAAAAGTATTTAGTCAGTCAGCAATAGTGCAAGTTCCACCACTTAAAAAGATGAGAGGCGTCTGTAATTTACATCATAGGTAGACCTCAACTATGGGAGACAAACTGAGAAAAAAAAAATCCAGAAAATCACATTGTCTGTTTTTTTAACATTTTATTTGCATATTATGGTGGAAAATAAGTATTTGGTCAGAAACAAAATTTCATCTCAATACTTTGTAATATATTATTTGTTGGCAATGACAGAGGTCAAACGTTTTCTGTAAGTCTTCACAAGGTTGCCACACACTGTTGTTGGTATGTTGGCCCATTCCTCCATGCAAATCTCCTCTAGAGCAGTGATGTTTTTGGCTTTTCGCTTGGCAACACGGACTTTCAACTCCCTCCAAAGGTTTTCTATAGGGTTGAGATCTGGAGACTGGCTAGGCCACTCCAGGACCTTGAAATGCTTCTTACGAAGCCACTCCTTCGTTGCCCTGGCGGTGTGCTTTGGATCATTGTCATGTTGAAAGACCCAGCCACGTTTCATCTTCAATGCCCTTGCTGATGGAAGGAGGTTTGCACTCAAAATCTCACGATACATGGCCCCATTCATTCTTTCATGTACCCGGATCAGTCGTCCTGGCCCCTTTGCAGAGAAACAGCCCCAAAGCATGATGTTTCCACCACCATGCTTTACAGTAGGTATGGTGTTTGATGGATGCAACTCAATATTCTTTTTCCTCCAAACACGACAAGTTGTGTTTCTACCAAACAGTTCCAGTTTGGTTTCATCAGACCATAGGACACTCTTAAAGAAGAAGTTACAGGTCTGTGAGAGCCAGAAATCTTGATTGTTTGTTTCTGACCAAATACTTATTTTCCACCATAATATGCAAATAAAATGTTAAAAAAACAGACAATGTGATTTTCTGGATTTTTTTTTCTCAGTTTGTCTCCCATAGTTGAGGTCTACCTATGATGTAAATTACAGACGCCTCTCATCTTTTTAAGTGGTGGAACTTGCACTATTGCTGACTGACTAAATACTTTTTTGCCCCACTGTATATAACCGAGACTAGACAGAAAATACATATATTTTTTATTTTTATTATTTGGTAGTACTGTGAATTTTTGTAATTAAGCCATAAAGCAATGGCGCCACCCAGTGGGAAAATGAGGAACTTTATGTGCTCAACTGCGACAAGATCTGACATTCTGTGGTGTGACTATGAAAGTCTGCACAATAAAGTGCACGTTTCATCAATGCAAATGCTCAATTGCAACCAAAGGGTTAACCACTGTTCCATCATCCTACAAGAATGACGATGCAAAAGAAATAGGAAGACCTGTATGTTTGATGGCAGGTAAGATGTAAGCACGAGAGTCATCACATGTAAGAATAAAATGGCCTGGCTGAGTGTTCATGTGTACATACAGTTGTGCTCAAAAGTTCACATACCCCGACAGAATTTTTGCTTTCTTGGCCTTTTTTCAGAGAATAGGAATAACACCAAAACTTTTTATCCACTCATGTTTAAAGGTTGGGTGAAGCCACTTATTGTCAAACTACTTTGTTTTCTCTTTTTAAATCATAATGACAACCCAAAACATCCAAATGACCCTGATCAAAAGTTTACATACCCCATTTCTTAATACCATGTATTGCTACCTCTAACATCAATGACAGCTTGAAGTCTTTTGTGGTAGTTGTGGATAAGGTTCTTTATTTTCTCAGATGGTAAGGCTGCCCACTCTTCTTGGAAAAAAGCCTCCAGTTCCTGTAAATTCCTGGGCTGTGTAACATGAACTGCGCGCTTGAGATCTCCCCAGAGTGGCTCAATGATATTGAGGCCAGGAGACTGAGATGGCCACCCCAGAGCTTTCGCTTTTTTCTGCTGTAGCCAATGACAGGTCGACTTGGCCTTTTGTTTTGGATCGTTGTCATGTTGGAACGTCCAAGTACGTCCCAGGCTGATGAGTGCAAATTTGACTCCAGTATTTGCTGATAATACGCTGCATTCATATTTCCTTCAACTTTGACCAAGTTTCCTGTGCCTTTGTAGCTCACACATCCCCAAAATATCAGCAATCCACCTCCATGCTCTACAGTAGGAATGGTGTTCCTTTCCTCTTAGGCCTTGTTGACCTCTTTCCAAATGTTAAGTTTATGGTTCTGGCCAAAAAGTTCAATTTTGGTCTCATCACTCCAAATTACTTTGTTCTAGAAGTTTTAAGGCTTGTCTCAGTGCTGTTTTGCGCATTGTAGGCGAGATGCATTGTGGCATTTGGCTTTCTTCTGGCGACTTGACCATGCAGCCCATTTTTCTTCAAGTGCCACCTTATTGCACATCTTGAAACAGCCACATCACTAGTTTTCAGAGAGTCCAGTATTTCAACTGATGTTATTTGGGGGGTTTTCTTGCATCTCGAACAATTTTCCTGGCAGTTCTGGATGCCATTTGTGTTGGTCTACCTGACCGTGGTTTTGTTTTTATAGAGCCCCTGATTTTCCATTTGTTAATCACAGTTTGAACATTGCTGACTGGCTTTATCAATTCCTAGAAAAAATTTTTTTTTATCCCTTTCCTGTTTTACACAGTTCAACTACCTTTTCCTGTAGATCCGTTGTCAATTGTTTTGCTTTCCCCATGACTCACAATGCAGAAACATCAGTGGCTGGATGAAAGATGCAAAAGTCTGTCTAGATCCCAGAAACTCGCTCAGCTTTTATGCACACACACGGATTACAAGCAAACAGGTCACAGGTGAGGATGTTACCTTTAGTAGTCATGAAAACCAGTTGTTTCAACTTCTGTGCATGTTATCAGGCCAAAATCACCAGGGTATGTGAACTTTTGATCAGGGTCATTTGGATGTTTTGGTCATTATTATGATTTAAAAAGAGAAAACACTGTAGTTTGACAATAAATGGCTTCACCCAACCAATAACCATGAGTGGAGAAAAAGTTTAGGTGCTATCATTCATATTCTCTGAAAAAAGGCCAAGAAAGCAAAAATTCTGCCGGGGTATGTAAACTTTTGTGCACAACTGTATGCATATATGATATCCTATATTCCTGTCCTTACCACATTTAGATCAAGTTGACATTTGATGGTATGGTGGGACTGTGCCTTAGAGACATTTTGCTGTGTTTTC
This sequence comes from Ranitomeya imitator, assembly GCF_032444005.1. Taxonomy (NCBI): domain Eukaryota; kingdom Metazoa; phylum Chordata; class Amphibia; order Anura; family Dendrobatidae; genus Ranitomeya; species Ranitomeya imitator. The sequence continues at coordinate 225,232,966 of NC_091282.1, forward strand.
TCTAAGGCACATTTCGATTTAGGCTGTGTGCACACGTTGCCGTTTTTTCACGTTTTTTCCTGATAAAAACGCTATAAAACCGCAAAAAAAAAGCATACAATAAGCATCCCATCATTTAGAATGAATTCCGCATGTTTTGTGCACATGATGCATTTTTTTCCGCGAAAAAACGCATCGCGGTAAAAACCGCAGCATGTTCATTAATTTTGCGGTTTTTTTGCGGATTTCCAGATTGCGAAAAAACCGGGGCAAAAACGCGTCAAAACCGTGGCAAAATCGCAGCAAAAAAACGCAAATGTCCGGTTTTTCTCAGGAATTTTCTGTGAGAAATCCTGAACGTGTGCACATAGCCTAAAGGTACCGCCACATTTTGCGACGCTGCAGCGGTCCAGACAACATTCCTGATCGCTGTAGCGTCGCTGTTTGGTCGCTGGAGAGCTGTCACACAGACAGCTCTCCAGCGACCAACGATGCCGGTCCCCTGATAACCAGGGTAAACATCAGGTTACTAAGCGCAGGGCTTAGTAACCCGATGTTTACCCTGGTTACCAGCGTAAACGTAAAAAAAAAAAAAAACACTACATACTTACCTTCCGCTGTCTGTCCCCGGCTATGCTTCCCTGCACGGTCAGCGCCGGCCAGCCGGAAAGCACAGTGGTGACGTCACCGCTGTGCTCTGCTTTCCGGCTGGCTGGCGCTCACAGTGCAGAGAAGCACAGCGCCGGGGACAGACAGCGGAAGGTAAGTATGCAGTGTTTTTTTTTTACGTTTACACCTGGTAAACAGGGCAAATATCGGGTTACTAAGCGCAGCCCTGCGCATAGTAACCCGATGTTTACCCTGGTTACCAGTGAAGACATGGCTGAATCGGCATCACACACGCCGATTCAGCGATGTCTGCGGGAGGTCCAGCGATGAAATAAAGTTCTGAACTTTCTGCGCCGACCAACGATGGCACAGCAGGATCCAGATCGCTGCTGCGTGTCAAACTGAACGATATCGCTATCCAGGACGCTGCAACGTCACGGATCGCTAGCGATATCGTTCAGTGTGAAGGTACCTTTAGAGACATTTACTGGGTTGGGTAAGTTGTCCCAACTGAAACAAAGAGGTATGGGAATGTGGCAGGGAGTTGAGCGAATTCAAAAATATGGTGGGATCAGGCAGGAATTTTGTATACTCATGTAAAACGTCATTTTGGACAATGTAGAGAAAACCAAACCCTCCCTTGCCAAACTAAAACATACCATTAAACCCCAAAAAAACTAACAAAATGCCATGTGCGAGTTCATCTAAAGTTGAATTTTAAATAAAACTATGTGCTAATTTTGTGGTCTTTTTGAATTTGTTCCCTCACTCTGCTAAGATTAAACAAATCAAATTATTAATAAAGCCTCGAAAACAGCATTCATCCATAGATACTTAGGGAATTGAGCTCGGTAATTGACAGACTGCTGTATCTCATCTTCTTGAACTGTCTTGTAACAGAGTCTTGGATTTGGAGGGTGTCTGATGTATAGATATTCAAAAAGGTGGACCCATGCAACTACCATCCAGGAATTTTCACATCAGCGAAATCAATATGTAAAATATTGGAAGGCAAATTAGGAGATAACCTGTGAAACTGCGTCACCCTAATATTGAGCAAAGGCGTATGGCTTCATTTTGAATTGTAAATCAGGGCCATGGAAAAGAGCTGACACTCTCTTCCTCCCATTTGGTCTACAACTCCCCTCTTTCTACCCTCATGTTCCCCGCTCTGATGCTGCCACCTCTTGTGGAGTGGTCAGTATCTATCTATATAATCGTGTAAGGGTCACTTCCGTCTGTTTGTCTGTCATGGAAATCCTGCATCGCTGATTGGTCACGGCCAGCCACAACCAATCAGCGACGGGCACAGTCCGGCCGCAAATTCGCCCTTCCCTACTCCCCTCCAGTCAGTGCCCCCTCCATACTCCCCTCCAGTCAGTGCCCCCATAGCTGTTTAGCAGTCCATTAAACGGACTGCGTTACACCGTGGCATAACGTGGTGTAACGCAGTCTGTTAACGTTGCTATTAACTCTTTGTGACCAACTTTTTACTATTGATGCTGCATATGCAAAAAGATCTAATGTTAAAAATAATAATAAAAAAAAATCATGATATTCTCACCTTCTGGCGCCTTTCCCGCTTCTCGCGACACTCCGGTCCCAAGAATGCATTGCGGCAGACCGGAGATGATGTAGCGTTCTCGTGAGACCGCTACATCATCACGTGTTATTGCCGCAAGGCATTACTGGGAATGGAGCGTTGCGAGGAGCATCACTAAATGCCTGGGCTGGATTCGGGGGCCGCCGGAAAATGAGTATATAACTATTTTTTATTTTAATTCTTTTTCTAACAGGGATATGGGGCCCACATTGCTACATACTACGTGGGCTGTGTATATACTACGTGGGCTGTGTTATATACTATGTCGCTGTGCTATATACTACGTGGCTGTGCTATATACTACGTGGGATGTGCTATATACTATGTGGACTGTGTTATATACTGCGTGGGCTGTGTTATATACTGCGTGGGCTGTGCTATATACTACATGGGCTGTTATACACTACGTGGCCTGTGTTATATACTGCGTGGGCTGTGCTACAGTCATGGCCAAAAGTATTAACACCCCTGCAATTCTGTCAGATAATACTCAGTTTCTTCCTGAAAATGATTGCAATCACAAATTCTTTGGTATTATTATCTTCATTTAATTTGTCTTAAATGAAAAAGCACAAAAAGAATTGTCCTAAAGCCAAATTGGATATAATTCCACACCAAACATAAAAAAGGGGGTGGACAAAAGTATTGGCACCATTCGAAAAATCATGTGATGCTTCCCTAATTTGTGTAATTAACAACACCTGTAACTTACCTGTGGCACCTAACAGGTGTTGGCAATAACTAAATCACACTTGCAGCCAGTTGACATGGATTAAAGTTGACTCAACCTCTGTCCTGTGTCCTTGTGTGTACCACATTGAGCATGGAGAAAAGAAAGAAGACCAAATAACTGTCTGAGGACTTGAGAAACCAAATTGTGAGGAAACATGAGCAATCTCAAGGCTACAAGTCCATCTCCAAAGACCTGAATGTTCCTGTGTCTACCGTGCGCAGTGTCATCAAGAAGTTTAAAGCCCATGGCACTGTGGCTAACCTCCCTAGATGTGGATGGAAAAGAAAAATTGACAAGAGATTTCAACGCAAGATTGTGCGGATGTTGGATAAAGAACCTAGACTAACATCCAAACAAGTTCAAGCTGCCCTGCAGTCCGAGGGTACAACAGTGTCAACCCGTACTATCCGTCGGGGTCTGAATGAAAAGAGACTGTATGGTAGGAGACCCAGGAAGACCCCACTTCTTACCCCGAGACATAAAAAAGCCAGGCTGGAGTTTGCCAAAACTTACCTGAAAAAGCCTAAAACGTTTTGGAAGAATGTTCTCTGGTCAGATGAGACAAAAGTAGAGCTTTTTGGGCAAAGGCATCAACATAGAGTTTGCAGGAGAAAAAAAAGAGGCATTCAAAGAAAAGAACACGGTCCCTACAATCAAACATGGCAGAGGTTCCCTGATGTTTTGGGATTGCTTTGCTGCCTCTGGCACTGGACTGCTTGACCGTGTGCATGACATTATGAAGACTACCAACAAAAATTGCAGCATAATGGAGGTCCCAGTGTAAGAAAGCTGGGTCTCCCTCAGAGGTCATGGGTCTTCCAGCAGGACAATGACCCAAAACACACTTCAAAAAGCACTTGAAAATGGTTTGAGAGAAAGCACTGGAGACTTCTAAGGTGGCCAGCAATGAGTCCAGACCTGAATCCTGTGGAGAGATCTAAAATGGCAGTTTGGAGAAGGCACCCTTCAAATATCAGGGACCTGGAGCAGTTTGCCAAAGAAGAATGGTCTAAAATTCCAGCAGAGCATTGTAAGAAACTCATTGATGGTTACCGGAAGCGGTTGGTCGCAGTTATTTTGGCTAAAGGTTGTGCAACCAAGTATTAGGCTGAGGGTGCCAATACTTTTGTCTGGCCCATTTTTGGAGTTTTGTGTGAAATGACCAATGTTTTGCTTTTTGCTTCATTCTCTTTTGTGTTTTTTCATTTAAAACAAATTAAATGAAGATAATAATACCAAAGAATTTGCGATTGCAATCATTTTCAGGAAGAAACTGAGTATTATCAGACAGAATTGCAGGGGTGTTAATACTTTTGGCCATGACTGTATATACTACATGGGCTGTGTTATATACTGCGTGGGCTGTTATATACTACATGGGTTGTGTTATATACTACGTGGGATGTGTTATATACTACATGGGCTGTGTTATATACTGCGTGGGCTGTGTTCTATACTATGTGGGCTCGGTTATATACTGCATGGGCTGTGTTATATACTGCGTGGCCTGTGTTATATACTACGTCTGTGCTATATACTACGTGGGCTGTGTTATATACGTTAGAATCGGGCCACCATCTAGTGAATAATAAACCACAAGCTGTCCCTACTGTAAGTACATAGGTCCTTCCTGACACAGAGAAATGACTCAGACGTAATGGAGCCATGTACCAGATATATATATTGTTCTTTGTGACAGGTGTAGGTTCTATAGATACAGGAGACTTATTTTCGATATTTCGGCTCAGTGCCATGCACAACACATTCACCTGCATTGCTGTTCGGTCTGCCTATTGCACTAGAATTATTATCGGTCAGATGGATAAGGTTGTACATGTCATGCCTTCTATGTATAGGAAACTTAAATCATGATAGTAAATATGGCGTTAATATCTTCCACATGTTATCTCCATGGGAGAAGGGGGCAGATATCCTTAAGATCAGGGATCTCATAATTTTTGGTACCTGGGTCTGCATCTCATTTACCGTCCCACATCTGATGTCACCAGGGGAGGTAGATGGGAGTTGCTGGTACCAGGTAAAAGCAGGTTCTGATCTAGAACCATTGTTCAGTGCTGGGAGATACAGCATACAATAGGGACTGTGCCATTTTCTAAATGGAGTGCTTCTCTTCGCAAGATCTGCGCCATTCTTATCACAACAGGTCTAGTAACATCTTCTCTTCATCCCTTTTATTTTTATGTGACTGTACAGTATATACTGTATTGTTTTGTCCCCTTTGCAACATATTTTGTATACTTTTATAAGAACTGCCTAATTGTTAAATTAAATATATAAAATATAATAGCTTTGTTCCTCCTGCTCTATAAACTACACCACTGGAGCCTGATGAGGCTCAACATTACCAGTAACGGGTGTCCAACTAGACTGTAAAAAAACAATTGGTGGTGGCAGCTTGTTTTTCTTTGGTTATTGCAGAGCTGGCAGTGACCATACTGAACAGAGGCATGTCTAGGCGAGGCGCAGTTGGGTCGCCCACTGTGGCGGTCCGAGTTATCATCCCCGGCGGCTGCATTTTGCCACCCCCCGGACTTGAGGTCGATTGTTCTCTGAGCCAGCTGTCAAGCTGACAGCAGGTTTACAGAAGGTGCAGTGCGCTGGCTCCTAGTGCTCAACTGTACTTGCGTCTTTCAGACGTGAGTATAATTGAAGCTCTGACCGCCAAATCATGTGATAACACTGCTGACGTCATTCCTTGTCACACAGAGGCATGAAGAACATTGGTGGTAAGTGCTCCACACTAGTGGAGCTGAAGACATCAAAGATTAAATGTAATGGTGGGGGAAATTAGGGGGGAGATTCACTGTGTGCGTGGGGAAATTTACTGTGGTGGAGGAGATTTAGTGTAACAGGTGGATATTTGAGCACGTTTGTGCAGCAAGGAAGGGACAGGTGCAGGCACAATATGGGGAGCGGGAGAAATTTGAAGACAATTTGAGAAGCAAGGTGTGTTTTGGGGGCATGTAGGAGGAAACAGTACGGGGGGATGGGTGCGGACACATTCTGAGGAGCGAAGGGAAAATATATCCAGACAGAGTATAGGGAGCAAGGGTGATGTGTTGAGTGTGGACACAGTTTAGGGAGTCATGTGTGAGGAGGCAGAATGAAGAGTGAGGAGGTAAATGTATGAGAAGACAGTACGGTTAGTAGAGAGGATGTGACAGGAGACAGTATAAGGAGGGACAGGAAAACATGTGAGTGAACTATTTAGGAGAATAATGCAAAGAAACAGTATGGGGAGAAACGTGTGTGAGTGGGCACAGAATAACGACTGAGTACTCTGGGAGGGGGGGTAGCATGGGGGGACAGTATAAGGGCACAGCCAGGAAAAAGATAGTAAGCCGAGGAAGGGGGAGTGTGGTGAGGAGGCACCGTATAGAAACTGGGCCCTATAGAGGGGACACAGTGTGAAGAGGGGGCAGTGTGGAGGGCATGTACCATAAGAGGGACAGTTTGGGGGTCATATTTTGCGTAGGAAATATAGTGAGGGGCAATTATTTATTCAGGCGCTAAGCTTAGGGCAGATATTTTATTCCGGAGCATTATAATGACACCGCTATCTTTAATGGCATCGTGTGGTAATGTGCTACAGAAGAAAGGAGAAAATGGAAGTCTGCAAAGACGAGCTGTCCATGGTGTCTGGAGAAAATTAATTAGTAAAGAAAGAGAAGGACTCCAGCGACAACATCATCTCTAAAGGTACATGGATGTAAACATTTTTTGTGATGCTGACCAATTCTCATTTGTATTTATGCTAGGAGCATTAAATAGGTTGTCGAAGTTTGTGATGAGTCAGCAGTCATTCTATGTGACTGCAGACTTCTGAATTCTCAAAGTATGCAATAAACGCTGTCAGGATTCTCTTGTGCCTGTGATTTGCATACATGTGGTCACATGCCGATTAGGCATGTGTGGCATCACTCAGGGTAAGTTAATTGAGCGAGTCCAGACACGTCTAGTCGGAATGTGGCCAGAAATATACGAATCTCATACTTGTGGAAGGGAAAATTCTAAAAGTGAGCAGTGCATTCGCTGTGAGAATTCAGAAGCCTGTAATCATATAAAGTGACTGCAGACTTTCATCTCAAACCTGGACGAGCCCATTAATTATAAAATAAAGCCCAGTAGCATGCCAATCCTAACAATGTGTAATACAGTTACTGTCAGGATTCAGTTCTGCTTGCAGGTTCCTGCAGTCATCACATGGGGACTTCACTCATCTGTGATTTTCATGCTTACGCTGTCACGTGACTACGAGCTTCTCTTCTGCTTCTCTCAGTTTTTCACTGAACGTTGAAAGAATTAGGAAGAGCAGCTAGTCGGCACGTGACTAAGTGTGCAAATCGCACATGTGCTTGGGGTGTGTGTGAGGGGGGCGCCAAACTATAATATTATATTTATTACAATCATGTGATTTCATCGGATGTGTATATACTATACGTTCACTGTGAAAGCGCCCAATAACCTACCTAGCAGCAACAGTAGCCATTGCCGCAGGCATCAATCATCAGACAATTGTATGATTGCCCTAACAATTGTTGGCAGCACTGGGATCGGTAGTGTCGGTCCCTGACAATTTGGTGGTAGTGGTGGGATATCATCAAGATCTTCCTGACAAACTATATATCTAATAGTTGACAACCAGCACAGATTCATGAAAGATAGGCCATGTCTAACATGTTGTTTCTATGAGGAGGTAAGTGCAAATCTGGCTGCAGGTAATGTGGCTGATGTGATTTATCTGGACTAAAACTATATGCAGATGGGTAAGGAATTGGTTAAGTGATGGGAAACAAAGAGTCGTTGTAAATGGTACGTTCTCTATATGGGATATATAATCAGCAGTGGGGACACTTTGTGGATCAGTGCTCCCCAACTTCAGTCCTCAGGAGCCACCAACACATCATGTTTACAGGGTTTCCCGAGTATTGTAGTTGCAGCGCCCCAGAGACCTGGTCGTTGCAGTAATGTCGCTCTGCCAGTAAGGGGAGTGATGGTACGTCTGATGGCACTAAAGGAGTTCACCTGACCAGGTATCACAGTCACACACTACATTTCACACTCCGGCCACCAGGGGGAGCAAAAGGTTCTATCTACTAGGCCACTCCTCACAGTTTGGTAAAACTGGGGGTTGGATAGAAAGTTAGTCAGAAGCTGGCTGGGTTTTGTCCAGGCAACATCCCGTGGCAGGGGGTGTTGCGGGGAAGATTTAGAGGGGTCCCTGTCAGGCGTGGGAACCTGGCAGTGACTTAGCGACAAGGACAGAACGTTACAGAGCTGCGCCTGCACTACCTTGCGGCGGCATCTAAAGAAAGGACACGAAGCGAAGTATATTGTGGAGAAGTGAGAAACGAGATCAAAGCACAAAGGAGAGCCAGTAGGAGTCGTGCCCCGAGATCGGCAACATCCTACTGGGGCGCGTAGCCGGTGGCCAGAACGCCGAGGAAGTAACTGACTCCAAGCATTACTTCAAACAGAGGCAGGACAGTTGATTATAGGTTGGCTGTCTAACATACATCACCTAAGAAGACATAGGGGGCAAGCGTGGAGGGGGGTGTCTCTAGGGTCCCAGAATAGCTCCGAGTCTACCCGTCATACGGGTGCGTCCTAGCCATAACAAACAGGGGGACGAAGCAGAACATCAGAATAGAAACGACAGTTGGGAGGACTATCCCGAATGCTCAGCAGGGAAGGACAACACACAGGCACTAGTTGGTAGGCACTGATTTCCACCTGCAAAGGGAACTCTGGATGTGCCTTCGGACCGGCTGGTCTCCGCCAGCCCTGTTAACAGTGCTCCGGATTGAGGATCCTGAAGTCACCAGAAAAGAGGTAAAGAGACTGCAACCCTGTGTCCTCGTTATTAACTGCGCCTCACACCATCGCCACCTACACCACTGGGAAGCCCTGGGGATCTACTTCACCTGTGGGAAGGTATACCATCTAGCTGCCATCACATCACCCCAGCGGACCCCAAGCAGCGTCGGTCACCCTGACCGAACACCACAGGTGGCGTCACAAATACCTAACAACTTTCACCACCCTTTCATTGGGCGCCCCTTAGCAGGGTCACGGACTGGGTCCAGCCACCGTGACAATCCTAGGACTGAGACAGAGAGGACCGGTACCGAGTAACCCGCAGCCCTGCGTCTGGGGGCGCTCCATAGTAAAAGCACGAGTTGTTGGTGGCTTTAAAGGATGGAAGTGGGGAACACTGTTGTAGAGCTATAACTACATAACATTGGCCCTATGGACAGAAGCATGCCAGATTAAAACCTGCTTTTTTTCTGCAGCTTCTTTCCTACTAAGAGATCAGGTTTTGATGCAGAAAAAAAAATGTCTAATGCGAACTTACCCTTACACCAATTGGCTCCGCATTTAAAAAAAAAAAACTTTCAGGTTGAGCCAACTTTGCTGTTTAAGGAGTGGCTGCTTTTCTGGCTACAAAACGCATTTCTTTTGTTAAAAAACATCTTAAATTGTTCCTCTTGATACAGAATGGGTGTGTACTTTTTATTATTGGAGCAATTTCATTATATTGGGAGCTGTATGTTGCAGAGAACAGAACACTGATGTTGGAGTTATGCTCAGGAGCCTTTTTAGTAGTAAGAAAATTTTTTCAATCTAGAAGGGTCACTATTTGATTGGTTTTTATTAAGGACCAAGTCGGGATATCCCCTCTTATATAGTCTGTCACACTTTTTTTTTTCCCTCTAAATGGAACGATTTGTTATTAGAGCAATTGTGTTTTGTTCTTATAAGTTCACCATAGGGGACATTTTTTTAATGTGCGGTGGATGATATGATTCTGCTGATAGAATCGAGTTTCTCGCTGTCGGTTTTCTAGTGTCGCATAGGACCAGGTCCGGACCCCGTCCATTATCTAATGGTATTGAATGTTACAGTTTCTTTTGATTCATTTTGTTCACCAGTGTGGTCCATACAGAATAAAATCTGTGTATCAGGAACGACTGGTGTTTTTCATTAATGTGCGTGTTACTTTGATTTTTTTCCCACTTTTACTAAAAGTTAAGTTTTACTATTTGATACTTACTAGATAAAGTGAGATACTTGGGGGCTTTAGACATAGCGGAGGACAGGGTGTTCCCACATTTTGGTGTCTTCTTGCTAATAAATATACTACTATAGTAAGGCAATAATAGCTTGAACTTCTCTAAAATATATGCAATTATACAAAATACAGACAGGACAACAAAATGGAAGTGACTATTCAATGGCACATTTATTGACATGAAAGTGATGGAGGCACAAAACAAGGAACAAAACACCAAACCACAAAACATTTACATTATACATATGTTAAATATAATAACATGAAAAAATACAACAAATACAGACGATGTAAAAAACAAAATAACAAAAGTAATGCTATGTTAAATTATCTTGTAATAAATGACTGCGTAATTACACAATCTACCAAGCGGTCACCTTAAAGAAAAACAAAATAAGATTAAAGATGTTATTTTTTGCTATAATTGAATTTCTTAATGTAAGGTTATAATATATTGTCTTAAAGGGTTATTCACTATTACAACGACCTCTTCTTAAATGGGTTGTTCACTACTCAGACACCCCTTCCCAATCTGAGTGTTTGCCCCCGATAAAATAATAAAGCACTTAAATTTGCCATCCGTGCCGGCGCCGTTCCGGCAGTGTTGGCCCTCGCTTCCTTGGAGCTCACGTGAGGTTGTTACATCACACGAGCCCTGCAGCCAATCAAGCCGGCTTCACGGTCCCTGCCTTTGGAGAAATCCAACATTAATAGGAAGTCAGAGAGCAGCCGCAGTTTTGACTTCTTGTTGATGCTCGATTCTTCTAAAGGTGGGGACAGTAAAACCAATGATGACTGGGTGCAGGGCTCCCGTGATATTGTTGTTACCTTACGGAATGAGTGCCAACACTGCCGGAACAGCACCAGCACGGAAGGCGAGTATTAGTGTTTTTATTTTAACTGGGGAAAACACTCAGATTGAGATGGAGATGTCAGAGTAGTGGACAACCCCTTTAAATACCGTATTCCCCCAATGTGATATAACAATACCCTTTACCTCAAGGACCAGCACTGTATAGTGATATTTGTGCCGGGCCTCCCTGGGCTAGTCTGACATTGCCATGTATATACTGTATACATATACAGTATACTGTATCTGCTGTACTTTTGGTCAAGAAGATATCCAATGGCGATGATGGTGTTAAACAAAGAGCAGTATTATCTATTCATTTCAGAGTTGAACAAACTCCTTCATCAGGAGTACAACACCAGCAGCGCAGCAGATTTTTGCTCCATTTCTTCTACTGCATTTACTGCTGGTTATTCCAGCATAGGGAGCAGCAGCAGCTGGTATCTAGATCTGCACAGGGGTTGTGTCACAACCCATACTGTATACATTAATTGCCCGGGACATGCCCGTATGTGCGCTTTTTGTCACTATTACCGCTTCTATTTTTGAAAGCAATCTTACTTTGTGGCCATTTGTCCATACCTGCCTAGAACTTTTGCACAGTATAGCACAAATTTTTTACAATATATGCACATGAACACATATTATATATAAATACACATATACACATACAGTGGGGCAAAAAAGTATTTAGTCAGTCAGCAATAGTGCAAGTTCCACCACTTAAAAAGATGAGAGGCGTCTGTAATTTACATCATAGGTAGACCTCAACTATGGGAGACAAACTGAGAAAAAAAAAATCCAGTAAATCACATTGTCTGTTTTTTTATCATTTTTTTTGCATATTATGGTGGAAAATAAGTATTTGGTCAGAAACAAAATTTTACCTCAATACTTTGTAATATATCCTTTGATGGCAATGACAGAGGTCAAACGTTTTCTGTAAGTCTTCACAAGGTTGCCACACACTGTTGTTGGTATGTTGGCCCATTCCTCCATGCAGATCTCCTCTAGAGCAGTGATGTTTTTAGCTTTTCGCTTGGCAACACGGACTTTCAACTCCCTCCAATGGTTTTCTATAGGGTTGAGATCTGGAGACTGGCTAGGCCACTCCAGGACCTTGAAATGCTTCTTACGAAGCCACTCCTTCGTTGCCCTGGCGGTGTGCTTTGGATCATTGTCATGTTGAAAGACCCAGCCACGTTTCATCTTCAATGCCCTTGCTGATGGAAGGAGGTTTGCACTCAAAATCTCACGATACATGGCCCCATTCATTCTTTCATGTACCCGGATCAGTCGTCCTGGCCCCTTTGCAGAGAAACAGCCCCAAAGCATGATGTTTCCACCACCATGCTTTACAGTAGGTATGGTGTTTGATGGATGCAACTCAGTATTCTTTTTTCTCCAAACACGACAAGTTGTGTTTCTACCAAACAGTTCCAGTTTGGTTTCATCAGACCATAGGACATTCTCCCAAAACTCCTCTGGATCATCCAAATGCTCTCTAGCAAACTTCAGACGGGCCCGGACATGTACTGGCTTAAGCAGTGGGACACGTCTGGCACTGCAGGATCTGAGTCCATGGTGGCGTAGTGTGTTACTTATGGTAGGCCTTGTTACATTGGTCCCAGCTCTCTGCAGTTCATTCACTAGGTCCCCCCGCGTGGTTCTGGGATTTTTGCTCACCGTTCTTGTGATCATTCTGACCCCACGGGGTGGGATTTTGCGTGGAGCCCCAGATCGAGGGAGATTATCAGTGGTCTTGTATGTCTTCCATTTTCTAATTATTGCTCCCACTGTTGATTTCTTCACTCCAAGCTGGTTGGCTATTGCAGATTCAGTCTTCCCAGCCTGGTGCAGGGCTACAATTTTGTTTCTGGTGTCCTTTGACAGCTCTTTGGTCTTCACCATAGTGGAGTTTGGAGTCAGACTGTTTGAGGGTGTGCACAGGTGTCTTTTTATACTGATAACAAGTTTAAACAGGAGCCATTACTACAGGTAATGAGTGGAGGAAAGAGGAGACTCTTAAAGAAGAAGTTACAGGTCTGTGAGAGCCAGGAATCTTGATTGTTTGTTTCTGACCAAATACTTATTTTCCACCATAATATGCAAATAAAATGTTAAAAAAAACAGACAATGTGATTTTCTGGATTTTTTTTCTCAGTTTGTCTCCCATAGTTGAGGTCTACCTATGATGTAAATTACAGACGCCTCTCATCTTTTTAAGTGGTGGAACTTGCACTATTGCTGACTGACTAAATACTTTTTTGCCCCACTGTACATATACTGAGAATGCTTCACTTCCATTGCTTCCTGTCATTACAGCACCAGGAGAACAGAAGAGCTGCAGCAGGGAGCCCAGGAGCAGTGAATATCATTGTGGGAGCAGTATCTTCATATATAACAACCTGGACCTACTGCAGGTATTAGAAAATAGCAAGATTGATGGAATGCCCCAATATCTGTAATGGATTCAAAGCATCGTATATGACAAACACTGCTCCCATGATCATCTTCATTGCTCCTGGGCTCCAAACTGCAGATCTTCTGCTGTCCCAATGCTGGAAGTCACAGGAAGTGACGGGAGTGAGGAGTTCTCAGTGTGGTCAAAAAGACAAATCAGGTACCCCACATCACACTAAAAATGCCTGTTTTGACATGCTCTGAGGCTTAAGCTTTCCTCCCCTCCGCCCTCTATGATGCTGAATCTGGAGGATTAGACAGTGTCATAGAGGAGAAAAGGTAAAGGTAGAGACAGTCTCTGTTACGGCCCTCTTGTTTGAAGGGGAGATTTGTTGCATATTAAACACAATAAAATTCAATAACCCTTAATTTTAGCAATGGGGTGGCGAAAAGGTGATGATTAAAATTTTTATTTTATTTACTTTTCAGCCCCTTTATGATGAGGTATGAGATTACAAATTGAAAAAAATAGTATTAAAAATGTTAATGGTCTTTGAGACTCCATTCTCATCTGTTAATCTCCTGAGTATCACAACACAGGCCGCTTTTCATAAAGGAAAGGAAACAGAACATCAAGAATCAATATAAGCGTGGTGGTAATTTGGTTTAATAATCCACAGTGCCCTCATATCACCCTGATGAATGTGGAATACTTCTGAGGGACGCCGGCACTATACGTGAGATAATTTTATCATTATGCAATGAAATAATATCCTTCACCAATTTCAATGACGCGGAGACAGAAGGAGCTTGTGTGACAAAGCCTTCTCTGTTTCAGTGTAATTCAGTCCTTTGTTCTCACCCGCCAAGGACACTGGATGATACTGAAAGAATTAAACCCTTCCTCGCCATGACCCTGAAAGGCGCTGTCTTGTGACCGTGGTTAAATGTGTTCCAGAAGCTTCTCTAATTGTGGAGATGGCACAGAAATGTGCACAACATCAATGGCATCAGGATCGGATTGTGAAAAAGAGGACATTTCAGTCATTGGCCATCATTTCTTTCATGATTAGGACAGCATCTATGTCAGTTAGCATTGTGGTTACATGCCTGAGAACTGGCATATTAACAATGGCATCTACGATGACATCAACATTGTCTTAACTTAATGGGGAAATATAGATTCGGGTAACTTTTCAGAATAAGTTGTGTGTGTACATGGGGAATAACACCATTTCTGAACATTATAGGACTGGCATTCTGCATTTTTTAGCAGTTTTCCCCTCTGCAGGATCTCCCTCTAATTTGTAGTTGACGCTGAGCTGGTGGGAGGAGACTTGCAGCTATGATGTTTCTCATACACTAAATACACAAAGAGATTCCTACTTTTTTCCCCTTTGGTAGCATACAGACAGAAGAAACAGAGGTATGGAGGGAATTATACAGCATTACTGAGCTGTGTATCTAGGAATCTAGTGCTGTGATAAGCTCTCTAAAATCTGTAGTGTTTCTCTACCTCTCACTCTTCCTCCACCCTCTCCATACAGTATACTAGGAGATGTAACCTGACAACTCACTGTCCTGGCAGTCTGACGCATGGTACAAATTCAGGTAGCACAGCTCCTTTTTAGCATGTGGGATATGGGTGTTTGTTCTAGGTAAGCTGGTCACCCATCATCTAAGTATCCATACAACATATGTAAAAAAAAAAAAGAACAGCAGCACTCCAGAGTCTTAAAGGTTTGCCTAAATTATAAATTTATAGAAACATTTTAGACCCAACAAGGATCCCACCTTTGTAATTATTTTCCTTTTAATGAAAATGGCTTTTAGCTGTTTTTTTTCAGTGTGAATGATGAGTTTAGGAGGCATGGGGAGCGGAGAAGTGGCTCATAATTGGAAAAAGAAGCAGATTTCTCTTATAAGTTTTATTACAAGATTCTTAAATTTTCTTCTGATATCAATATATCGAAGTTTGTTGAAAGTACAGTACCCATTTACAAAAGCTTAGTGCCTCATTTAAAAAATGGCATAAACTCAGTTACCGTACTCACCGGAGGCACCAGGCTAAGCACTAGACTTTATACCAGGCACTTGGTGCCACTAGATACTGTATCCAGCATCAATATCCCTGCCACATCGAATTGTGGTTAGCAATTTATTCAGCACGAACAAAGCTGGAAGTTTACATCTTGCAATAACTAAATGTTGAGATTCTGAGCTACAATAATTGTATTTCAATCATTTCAATAAAGGTTGAAAGCTTAAAAACTAATCCAGGAGCCAAAGAAGTGCATCAACTCAGATGGGGGATGGGTATTCTCCCGTTACTGAGGGAAGCAGTGGTTAGCACCGCTGAACGGTATCATTTAAGCCCTAGGACCAAATCCAGTTAAGGATGTTTGTGCGGGGCCTTTTTTCAGGCATATTCCACCTGAATCCTGCTTGATAAAGTACTCAATGGTTAAAAATAATAAAAATATAAGATATTTTAAAAAAAAGATGCCACAAAAACTAAAAAGATAACAAAGAAGACGCTTTACTATCAGCATTTTCCTGAAGTGTCTTCTGCTTCAAAAACTATGCGGGTACACAAGTCACCATAAGCACCTTCCCTTAGGCAAGTTTTCACGTCTTCCCTGTGTGCTGGTAGTTTTCCAGTTCATTTTAATCTACTGACTGGCCAATAACCAACATTATCTCCAGATGAGATCTAGTAGATCTTTTTTCTACATTTATAGCATATTGCATACTGTCCCTTCCTTTTTTGTGTTGTTTTTTTGCTTTGACCAGCACTAATTCCAGTTGATCCAACAGTTTTTAATTAGCAGGAGACGGCAAGAGGGGGTCACTTATTTTTCCTCTCAGTTCACAGTCTGAGGACATGTAGAAGGGGAGTGTTTTAGCTCCTTTCCCTTGGTGTTGGTGCGCTGTCGCATCTTTCATGTCCAGGATCCACCTAGAGCAGTGTTCCCCAACTCTGGTCCTCAAGAGCCACCAACAGGTCATGTTTTCAGGATTTCCTTAGTATTGCACAGGTGATGCAATTATCACCTGTGCAATACTAAGGAAATACTGAAAACATGACCTGTTGGTGGCTCTTGAGGACCGGACTTGGGGAACACTGACCTAGAGGTTCTCAGTGTCGTGGCAGTGAGCTAAAACAGTCTGATCATAATGTTAAAATAAGAACTTTATGTTGAGTTTTGTACATTTTTGCTAAGCCGCAGTAAAGCAATGTGTTCTTTTTGGATGTGTAGTGCATGTTTTTATCCTGCAGTTATATATTATCTCCCGATGAGACCTAGCAGAACAATAGTCACCTGTTCTGTTGACCATGCAGCAGGGATATATCTAGCAAAATTTATTCTGGAAAGACTATCCACACAAATATTTCAAAGATAATTTTCCTCTCAATCTAAACCAGAGCAAGACTATCATCACCCTTTTCCACAACTCTTTCCACATAATGAAAATCACCGTCTAACATTTCGAAGCTGTTAAAAACATCTAAAACCATGTACAAATGCATAAGGTACAGGTGTCATCTCCAACTCAAGGAATGATTTGTCATTTACTACATGGAGTAGAGGCGTATCTAAGAGTGGCCAGGGGGTCAGGTGCGGTATCTGCCTTGGGCGCAGCAGGGCGCCTAAGGGTGGCGGTCCGAAGTGTCGCCCCGGCGGCTGCATTTTGCCACCTCCCAGACTGAGAGTTGGCCGTTCTCTGAGCCGGCTCACAGAAGGTGCAGTGCGCTGGCTCCCGGTAAACAATTGGTCATGTGATCACGCTGCTGGTCGTTACTCGCCAGTTCTGCAGAGGCGCACATTGGTGGCAAGTGCTCCAGTGGAGCTGAAGACACCAAAGATTCAGTGTAACTGGGAAGATTTAGGGTGATGTATTTAGTGTGTGTGTGTGTGTGTGTGTGTGTGTGTATATGTGTGTGCATGTGTGTGTATGTGTGTGAAGGAAGATTTAGTGTGTAGGTGGGAGTTTTAGTGTGTGGGGAGATATGGGGAAGATTTAAAGACCAGTTTGGGGAGTAAGAAAGGGAAAGGTGCGGACACAATATGGGGAGTGAGAGAAATTTGAAGACAATGTATGAGAAGCAAGGATTGAGGGAATGAAGAAACAGTATAGGGGGATGGGGTGCATATGCAATATGGTGAGTGGGGGGATAGGTGTGGACCCAGTATGGTAAGTGGACACAGTAGAATGGGGAAGATGGGTGCGAAGCAGTATTGGGAGGGAAAAAGAGGGAATGTATGCGGCCACAGTATGGTGAGTGAGTGGTGGTATGGGTGCAAACACAGTATGGTGAGTGGGGGGGGTTGATGTGAACCCAGTATGATGAGTGGGACGGTGGGTGCAGACACCATATGAGGAGCAAGGGAAAATGTATGAGGGGGGATGGGTGCAGACACAGTATAGTGAATGGGGGGATTGGCGCAGACACTGAATGGGGAGGATGGTCATCAAAGCTGTATAGGTAGAGAAGGAGGAAATGAACATGGACACAGTGGGGGGTATGAATGCAGACAGGATGGGGAGCGATAGTAATGTGTGAGGAGGTAGTATAGAGGGAAAGGAGGAAAATATATGAGGAGGGAGTTTGGTTAGCTGAGGTGATGTGAGAAAAGACAGTATGAGGAGGAAGGTGGAAATGTGTGAGGAAACTATTGAGGGAAATAGTGTGAGGATACAGTATGGGGGCGAAATGTGTAAGTGGGCACAGAATAGAGACTGAGCAGTGTGTGTGGGGAGGTAGCTTTGGGGGGGACAGTGTAAGGGCACAGCAGGAGGGGACCGTAAGCCAGGAGGGGTGATGAGGTGGCAGTTTAGAGACTGGGCCCTATAGGGGGTACACAGTGCGTGAGGACAGTCTGAAGAGGGGGCCCTCTATGGAAAAGAGGTGGCAGTGTGGAAGGCTTGTATCATAAGAGGGACAGTGTGGGGGTCATATTTTGTGCAGGGAATATAGTGAGGGGCAATTATTTATTCAGGGGTTTATTCAGTGTAGGGCATATATTTTTTTTTATAAAGGAGCATTATAATGACACTGCTATTTTTAACTATATACGAGTTGGCGACTCTAGGTTCAGCACCTGTTCACACTGAGTCTATGTTTGGATGTGCAGGTCAGGTTTTTGAAATGTACTGCTATTTTTAAGGGCATGGTGTGGGGATGTGCTGCAGAAGCCCAGAGAAGATAGAAGTCTGCAGTGACGAGCTGTGGCTGTCATCATGGAGTCTGGACAAGATGAAGAAAGAAAATGAAAGATTCCAAGTCAGAGACAAGTTACATACAGTGCCTTGCGAAAGTATTTGGCTCCCTGGAACTTTTCAACCTTTTCCCACATGTCATGCTTCAAACATAAAGATACCAAATCTAAATTTTCGGTGAAGAATCAACAACAAGTGGAACACAATTGTGAAGTTCAACAAAATTTACTGGTTATTTTAAATTGTTGTGGAAATTCAAAAACTGAAAAGTGGGGCGTGCAATATTATTCGGCCCTTTACTTTCAGAGCAGCAAACTCACTCCAGAAGTTCATTGTGGATCTCTGAATGATCCAATGTTGTCCTAAATGCCTAATAATGATAAATATAATCCACCTGTATGTAATCAAATCTCCGTATAAATGCACCTGCTCTGTGATAGTCTCAGGGTTCTGTTTGAAGCACAGAGAGCATCATGAAGACCAAGGAACACAACAGGCAGGTCCATGATACTGTACTGGAGAAGGTTAAATCTGGATTTGGATACAAAATGATTTCCAAAACTTTAAACATCCCAAGGAGCACTGTGCAAGTTATCATATTGAAATGGAAGGAGCATCATACCACTGCAAATCTACCAAGACCCGGCCATCGCTCTAAACTTTCAGCTCAAACAAGGAGAAGACTGATCAGAGATGCAGCGAAGAGGCCCATGATCACTCTAGATGAACTGCAGAGATCTACAGCTGAGGTGGGACAGTCTGTCCATTGGAAAACAATCAGTCGTACTCTGCACAAATCTGGCCTTTAAGGAAGAGTGGCAAGAAGAAACCCATTTCTCAAAGATATCCATAAAAAGTGTTGTTTAAAGTTTGCAACAAGCCACCTGGGAGACACACCAAACATGTGGAAGAAGGTGCTCTGGTCAGATGAAACCAAAATCGACCTTTTTGGCAACAATCCCAAACGATATGTTTGGCGTAAAGGCAACACAGCTCATCACCCTGAACACATCATCTCCACTGTCAAACATGGTGGTGGCAGCATCAAGGTTTGGGCCTGCTTTTCTTCAGCAGGGACAGGGAAGATG
Source organism: Ranitomeya imitator (assembly GCF_032444005.1). Lineage (NCBI taxonomy): Eukaryota > Metazoa > Chordata > Amphibia > Anura > Dendrobatidae > Ranitomeya > Ranitomeya imitator. The sequence goes on from NC_091282.1 coordinate 225,252,547, forward strand.
GTTAAAATTGATGGGAAGATGGATGGAGCCAAATACAGGACCATTCTTGAAGAAAACCTGTTTGAGTCTGCAAAAGACCTGAGACTGGGGCGGAGATTTGTCTTCCAACAAGACAATGATCCCAAACATAAAGCAATATCTGCAATGGAATGGTTCACAAATAAATTTATCCAGGTGTTAGAATGGCCAAGTCAAAGTCCAGACCTCAATCCAATCGAGAATCTGTGGAAAGAGCTGAAAACTGCTGTTCACAAACGATCTCCATCAAACCTCACTGATCTCGAGCTGTTTGCCAAGGAAGAATGGGCAAGAATTTCAGTCTCTTGATGTACAAAACTGATAGACACATACCCCAAGCGACTTGCAGCTGTAATCGCAGCAAAAGGTGGCGCAACCAAGTATTAAGTTAAAGGGGCCGAATAATATTGCACGCCCCACTTTTCAGTTTTTGAATTTCCACAACAATTTAAAATAAGAAATACATTTCGTTCAACTTCACAATTGTGTTCCACTTGTTGTTGATTCTTCACCAAAAATTTACATTTGGTATCTTTATGTTTGAAGCATGATATGTGGGAAAAGGTTGAGAAGTTCCAGGGAGCCGAATATTTTCACAAGCCACTGTATTTTTTCTAATACTAACTCTCATACTTTTATTTATGTGAGGAGCATGAAAGGGGTTGTCCAAGATTGTGATGAGTCTGTAGTCATTCTATGTGAGTGCAGACTTCTGAATCCTCACAGCACGCACTGCTGGCGATTTGCATACCTGTTGCCACATGACGACTAGACATGCGTGGTCTCACGCAATGAAAATGAATTGAGTGAGTCCGGACACGTCTAGTCAGTATACAAATCGCATACTTGTGCTCACATGACCGTCCACTCTGGCTACCGGCAAAGGAGAAAAGTGTGCAGTGTATGTGCTGTGAGAAGTCAGAAGCCTGCAGTCACATAGAGGGACTGCAGACTTTCATCTCAAACCTGGACAAGCCCTTCAATTATAAAATGAAGCCCTATGGAATGCCAATCCTAACAGTGTGTAATATCCTCAGTGTCAGGATTCAGCTCTGCTCGCTTGCAGGTTCCAACAGTCATCACATAGCCACTTCACTCGTGTAATTTTCATACTTACGGTTCTGTGACAGCGAGCTTCTTTCTGCCTCTCTCAGTTTTTTACTGAACATCGAGAGAATTAGTGATAGCAGCCCATTGGCACGTGACTAAGTGTGCAAATTGCATATATGCCTGGGGGGGGGGGGTGTGCCAAACAGAATCCTTGCCCCGGGTGCCAGAAAACCTTGATACACTTCTGACATGAAGGAGACACTGTGCATTACCCCACAGCTGTCACCTCTGCCACTTACTACAATATGTCCTAACTAATTGCGGTTACATGCCCCTGCACCACAGCCAAGCTCTCTTATATGGGCATCTACAGTATATAGTGGTCACCCTATACACCAGCCAAGATACATGCGTGAAAGGCAGGTAAAATGCACACAGAAGAATCACGGCAGATGAGGGGCATAATGTCTTCAGCACCGCAACGTCCTATGCTAGATGAGACCTTTAAATTCATGTGTATGGAGGTTTTACTGTTCTCATGCCGCACACAGCAATTAAACCAAAAAGGCCATTTAGCTCAATACCAGATTCTTGCTATCTGGGCATCAAACAAAGTGTACAATACATGTTTTCTAAATCCGGATAATCCCTAGACTGAAGTGTAGACGGTCTCTATGATGTCATATCTTATTACTCAAATCCTCAGGGCAACCTGACAGCAAAGATTATTGAAAGTAAATAAAAATCAATTGTGTTTGACTGCAAGATGATTAAATATTCTGAAATCGAATTCATCATGAGGTTGGAGCTACTGTGCCGCTAAAGTGGTTTCTTCATGATGTAGTAGGAAAGAATATGGGGGTTATAAAATATATTAATAGCAGGTTGTAGCGGTTATAATAAACTTACAGTAACCCAGATCCAAAGTCATAAGTGGAATATCAATACCGTAGAGACCCAGGATAAAGTAGGGTAAATAAGTGAATGAACAGTCTGTATTTTTAAGGGTAGGTTAATTTTAACATTAAGAGATAGAATATCTGTGATTTTCTGGATTTTATTTTTGATATTCTAGCTCTCAATATTAAAATTAACCTACCTTTAAATTATAGACTGTTCATGGCTTTGTCAGTGGGCAAACTTACAAAATCAGCAAAGGATCACATACTTATTTCCCCCACTGTATATATGTGCTGCAAGTCAGATTCATGCCACAGATTGGCTACAGATGTAAACATTTCTCCACATAGACCCAAAAAGCAATTTTATATTGAGAACAGAAAAGGGGCATATACAGTATGTCCCAAGTCTAACTCATTCCAGACGTGTGACATCAGGAGCTCAACCTATTCTACACCATTGTGTTATAGAAGCAGCCTCTCTAACAGCAGCGACCAGAGCTTGCTCCAATTGCTGCTGTTAACTCCTTACATTAAGACAAATTGATAGCGTCATTTCAGGAGATGCCATCACAACCCCAGTAAAGGCACTCAAGGCAGTTATCTTGGTACTCCTGTGAAGTCAAGCAATAGGCTGGGCTTCATAGAAAGCCATTATTAGGATGGACTTCATAAGAAGCCATCATTAGGCTGGGCGTCATAAGAAGCCACCATTAGGCTGGACGTCATAAGAAGCCATCATTAGGCTGGACGTCATAAGAAGCCATTATTAGGCTGGGCATCATAAGAAGCCATCATTAGGCTGGGCGTCATGAGAAGCCATCATTAGGCTGGGCTTCATAAGAAGCTATCATTAGGCTGGGCTTCATAAAAAGCCATCATTAGGCTGGGTTTCATAAGAAGCCATCATTAGGCTGGGCTTCATAAGAAGCCATCATTAGGCTGTGTTTTATAAGAAGCCATCATTAGGCTGTGTTTCATAAGAAGCCATCATTAAGCTGGGCTTCATAAGAAGCCATCATTAGGCTGGGCTTCATAAGAAGCCATCATTAGGCTGGGTTTCATAAGAAGCCATCATTAGGCTGGGCTTCATAAGAAGCCATCATTAGGCTGGGCTTCATAAGAAGCCATCATTAGGCTGGGCTTCATAAGAAGCCATCATTAGGCTGGGCTTTATAAGAAGCCATCATTAGGCTGGGCGTCATAAGAAGCCATCATTAGGCTGGTGTCATAAGAAGCCATCATTAGGCTGGGCGTCATAAGAAGCCATCATTAGGCTGGGCATCATAAGAAGCCATCATTAGGCTGGGCTTCATAAGAAGCCATCATTAGGCTGGGCTTCATAAGAAGCCTTCATTAGGCTGGGCTTCATAAGAAGCCATCATTAGGCTAGGCTTAATAAGAAGCCATCATTAGGCTGGGCTTTATAAGAAGCCATCATTAGGCTGGGCTTTATAAGAAGCCATCATTAGGCTGGGCTTCATAAGAAGCCATGATTAGGCTGGGCTTCATAAGAAGCCATCATTAGGCTGGGCTTCATAAGAAGCCATCATTAGGCTGGGCTTCATAAGAAGCCATCATTAGGCTAGGCTTAATAAGAAGCCATCATTAGGCTGGTCTTTAGAAGAAGCCATCATTAGGTTGGGCTTTAGAAGAAGCCATCATTAGGGTGGGCTTAATAAGAAGCCATCATTAGGCTGGGCTTTATAAGAAGCCTGTGACGGAGTTAACGCGACAGAGCAGTGTCAGAAGTCCACGGCGTCTGATGGCTTCTGCTTCATCGCTGAGAAGAAGCACTTCTCCTGTGTATTGAAGGTGCTTTGTTTTCTTTCAGCAGGACAGGGGTTAATAGGCCATGTGCAAATTCCTGCTTTCAGCTGTGCTCTGTTAGCCACTCATCTCTCCTATAAAAGCTAGGCCTTCTGGTCAGATCCTTGTCTGAGATAGCACTTGCTTGAGACACCTGGTGTAGTGAGGAGCTGGAGTTTGGAGAGCTAGAGGAATTTATTGTGCGACAGTTGTGTGGTTTGTACGCTTGGAAAATTCCTCATCCCTTACCTGCTTTATTTACATTCCCCGTCTTTCACACCCTGGTGGATACCTCTGTTATTTGTTAGAGCATATTTTGTGTGAATGGAGTTTTCTTTTTACCCCTGTCTTTGTTTCCCTGTTAGTCGGGTTGGTGTACTGTTGTACACAGTAGCGCCTCTCTTCCCCGGGTGGGGGAGGGGGACAGACGCAGGGCGGCAGTCTGGAGACAGGGCGAGGGCGGAGGCCCCGGCATCCTCGCCATCTGAGGTATCCCGGGAAACAGGGCGAGTTAGGGCGCCCCCTAGAGCTAGGGCCAGGAAAGGTGCCCCTGGTCCCAGTTTACTCGCCAGTCCAATCGTGACAAAGCCATCATTAGGTTGGGCATCATAGGAAGACATAATTAGGCTGGGTTTTATAAGAAGCCGTCATTAGGCTGGGCTTTATAAGAAGCCATCATTAGGCTGGGCTTTATAAGAAGCCATCATTAGGCTGGGCTTTATAAGAAGCCATCATTAGGCTGGGCTTTATAAGAAGCCAACATTAGGTTGGGCATCATAGGAAGACAATTAGGCTGGGTTTTATAAGAAGCCATCATTATGATGGGCTTTATAAGAAGCCATCATTAGGCTGGGCTTTATAAGAATCCATCATTAGGCTGGGCTTTATAAGAAGCCATCATTAGGCTGGGCTTTATAAGAAGCCATCATTAGGCTGGGCTTTATAAGAAGCCATCATTAGGCTAGGCTTTATAAGAAGCCATCATTAGGCTGGGCTTTATAAGAAACCATCATTAGGTTGGGCATCATAGGAAGACATAATTAGGCTGGGTTTTATAAGAAGCTGTCATTAGGCTGGGCTTTATAAGAAGCCATCATTAGGCTGGGCTTTATAAGAAGCCATCATTAGGCTGGGCTTTATAAGAAGCCATCATTAGGCTGGGCTTTATAAGAAGCCATCATTAGGCTGGGCTTTATAAGAAGCCATCATTAGGGTGGGCTTTATAAGAAGCCATCATTAGGTTGGGCATCATAGGAAGATATACTTAGGCTGGGTTTTATAAGAAGCCATCATTAGGATGGGCTTTATAAGAAGCCATCATTAGGCTGGGCTTTATAAGAAGCCATCATTAGGCTGGGCTTTATAAGAAGCCATCATTAGGTTGGGTATCATAGGAAGACATAATTAGGCTGGGTTTTATAAGAAGCCATCATTAGGCTGGGCTTTATAAGAAGCCATCATTAGTATGGGCTTTATAAGAAGCCATCATGTTCCCAATATACTGCAATAAAATTCTACTATAGAACAGCCACTTAAATAAAATCAGAGGACCACCCGCTACAATTTCTAATTGTCCTACTGGGGAATATTACAAGGGTTGTCTTCAGTTTTCTGAAATAAACATACCCATTAGTAAATTGCCCTAGTATGTATGTGTCTGAGATGTATAAATGAGATTGTGGTCCCAATAAGGTCTAGGAATGAGGAGATTGGTGACAATTTCTATATAGCGCTGAGATGAATACAATCCCAGTGAACAAATAAATGAAAAAAATTATTCTATGCATATGGTAACAGATAGAGAGTCTGTTAAAACAAGGACTATATGTTAAAACACGTGGGGCAAATAATGTGATATGTCCTGTATCAGCAGAAGACCTAATACATGTAGAAAATGGTGCCCAATACATAAAATGGCAGACTGTCCTTCACCATTCTCACTTTATAAACATGTAAAAAAAAATGTTAATAAACCAATCGCACAGACGACAAAACCCACCTGTCTAAATTGGTGTTATTGCGTTGTTAGTGTTATTCTATTTTTTATATATAAACTCAGTCAATATAAAATTATGTTCTCCCTTTCACTTTTTTTATTAAAAAACGAGGCAAAAAAAAAACCTTCTCCAGCCTATGGTGTGAGAAGTTTTTTTCAGCTGAGTCTTGAAGATCAAGGCGAATATTGAGATTTTGTTTTATAACTTTTGATACACTCCAAAACAACATAAAAAAAAGGTTACTTTACGAATGAACTATTTACATTATAAGAAAAAGACAGATATCCAGCATCAGGATCTTCCATTAAAAGCCATGATTTTATTTAAGGTAAAACCAAAAAACGTTGCAATACCCACACTAGAGCATTAAAAATCTGTGCCAACGCGTTACTGTCAAATGTTTTTAGTAATTGCAAATAGAAAATGGAAACTGGATGGCGCCATATTCTGTTTCATCACCGCTCGGCATTAAGATCAGGCAAGACTTAATATTTCACTCCGAATAGCCTTTCTGTCTCTGGTATTTTGTACTGTATATTCCTCAGGTGTAATCTCATATTGTTATATATTTGTTTCTTTCTTCACCACCATATTTATGGCTTATTAGCCGGTGATTACTTTTACTTATTCATGTGATGAAACAGGATATGACATAACGCTCCTTCCGATCTCCATTTTCTATATGCAATGACTAAAGACATTCGACTGAAACGCGTTTGCACAGATTTTTAATGTATTTGGTGTGGATATTGCAACACTTTTTGGTTTTACTTTTAATAAAATGGCTTTTATTGGAAGATCCTGATGCTGCATATCTGCCTTTTTCTCAAAGTCAAATGATTCTGGTGTAAATCATTATACCTTCACTGCCTATTTCCCTACACAAGCAGGACACATGAAATGCAAGACAAGTAATGCTTTTAGAAATATTCTTTGGACATCAACCACGCATAGAATGACCAGAAATTTTCTTGTTCTTTAGTCACAAAAACATCTGCGATTTTCTCAGGCGATCTGTGCAGAACACTACCTGACTGGTTGTTCATCATGCGGACAGCCTTGGCTTTGGCCAGTTCCAAGGCTGTGACCCATCTCTGTCTCTCCACTTCGCAGCTTGCCTTGAGATGATATGTTCGGCCACCATTGGACAGAACAATGTTACATGAATCTTCTGTGTCAATATGGGCTGTAGACAGGTTGATGGTTCCCCGGCAGGTGTGGGCCATCTCGGCCTGTGTCCTGTGGGATGACAGATTGGGAAATAATGTAAACAGGTAGAACAGCAAAGGGTGTGAATAACATCTAAATGGTTATTCCCATCTTCAGAAGTTATAACCTATCCATAGAAAAGAGGATAACTCAGGTATAACAACTGGGCCCTCCTCAGACACCAAAAATGGTGCTCGGCAAGCCCCATCTGCATATAGTGGTGTCCGGACATACGCACCATTGTATCATTCTCTATGGCACTGCCAGAGATAGCATTACTTGACTTTTTCCGGCAGTCGCAGACAGGAGAACAATTGGAGTGCATCGGGACCATCTGGATCCAACAGTTGGACCACTATTGATCAGCAAGTTATTATCCACAGAAAAGACATAACTTCTAAACATTGGAATACATAGTAACATAGTAACATAGTTAGTAAGGCCGAAAAAAGACATTTGTCCATCCAGTTCAGCCTATATTCCATCATAATAAATCCCCAGATCTACGTCCTTCTACAGAACCTAATTGTATGATACAATATTGTTCTGCTCCAGGAAGACATCCAGGCCTCTCTTGAACCCCTCGACTGAGTTCGCCATCACCACCTCCTCAGGCAAGCAATTCCAGATTCTCACTGCCCTAACAGTAAAGAATCCTCTTCTATGTTGGTGGAAAAACCTTCTCTCCTCCAGACGCAAAGAATGCCCCCTTGTGCCCGTCACCTTCCTTGGTATAAACAGATCCTCAGCGAGATATTTGTATTGTCCCCTTATATACTTATACATGGTTATTAGATCGCCCCTCAGTCGTCTTTTTTCTAGACTAAATAATCCTAATTTCGCTAATCTATCTGGGTATTGTAGTTCTCCCATCTCCTTTATTAATTTTGTTGCCCTCCTTTGTACTCTCTCTAGTTCCATTATATCCTTCCTGAGCACCGGTGACCAAAACTGGACACAGTACTCCATGTGCGGTCTAACTAGGGATTTGTACAGAGGCAGTATAATGCTCTCATCATGTGTATCCAGACCTCTTTTAATGCACCCCATGATCCTGTTTGCCTTGGCAGCTGCTGCCTGGCACTGGCTGCTCCAGGTAAGTTTATCATTAACTAGGATCCCCAAGTCCTTCTCCCTGTCAGATTTACCCAGTGGTTTCCCATTCAGTGTGTAATGGTGATATTGATTCCTTCTTCCCATGTGTATAACCTTACATTTATCATTGTTAAACCTCATCTGCCACCTTTCAGCCCAAGTTTCCAACTTATCCAGATCCATCTGTAGCAGAATACTATCTTCTCTTGTATTAACTGCTTTACATAGTTTTGTATCATCTGCAAATATCGATATTTTACTGTGTAAACCTTCTACCAGATCATTAATGAATATGTTGAAGAGAACAGGTCCCAATACTGACCCCTGCGGTACCCCACTGGTCACAGCGACCCAGTTAGAGACTATACCATTTATAACCACCCTCTGCTTTCTATCACTAAGCCAGTTACTAACCCATTTACACACATTTTCCCCCAGACCAAGCATTCTCATTTTGTGTACCAACCTCTTGTGCGGCACGGTATCAAACGCTTTGGAAAAAATCGAGATATACCACGTCCAATGACTCACCGTGGTCCAGCCTATAGCTTACCTCTTCATAAAAACTGATTAGATTGGTTTGACAGGAGCGATTTCTCATAAACCCATGCTGATATGGAGTTAAACAGTTATTCTCATTGAGATAATCCAGAATAACATCCCTCAGAAACCCTTCAAATATTTTACCAACAATAGAGGTTAGAATAACCCTTTCTTTTTTTTAAATAAACTTTATTTGATGAGATACAATAATTACAACTTATGACATTCAACAATATGATACTATATATTGAAATTTTTTACCAAAATTCTAGTTTTCTTAGAATATTTCCTTCTCACCCTTTTTATAATTTTTATAGATACAACAATAGTTTAAACAAGAGAAATATGAAAACCAAGGCCAGATCCTAGAATGTCTGGTACTTCTCTGACTTTTCCAAAATTCCCTCCCAAACTAACTTTCCCCCATTCTACCTTCATTATTCCCAGTGACCCTCTAAGTTTATTTTGAAGCTTTACCATGATGCATAATTGAACACCGCCATCACCTGTGATATATCTGCTTGTGTGTAGTTATAGGTTTCCATTTCCTACACTTACTTGGTATTGTACACATTATCTTATTACCTCTGTTTTTTGTTTTGTATGTACCCACTTGCAATCTATTCATTTACTTATGTGGTTACTGTTGCAACAATCTAGACATTGCTATCATCTTGCTATATACCATCGCCATATATGCTGTGTTATTGAGGTTGCCCCTGTATGAGTCCCACCTTTGCTGCTGCACTGGTGGCTACTGCCTTGTTTTTATTTTTTTATTGTTATCTTTTTTATATTTAATAAAGTTTATATGTTTTGCTATATATTAATTTGGATCTTTTTTGTGAAGGTTTGTTTTTTGGTATTTGTATGGTTTATGCCTTCATGGTCTTGTTAGGGATATCATTTGGTGTTTCTTGTATTTTGTTTACCTTAAGGTAATTTATATCCCCATCTATTATGGGTTTTAGAAGCAGAGATGCTTCTAGGACTATTCACGCTCAAAATGTGTTTTGCGGCAGTGGGTTGCCAGTGCAGGAGCCAGTACAGAAAACAGCATTGAAGAAAACTTTTAGAAATTTGCTTAATCGTCACACTAGGTTATGGTGGAACAAAATTTCATTGGAGAACTATGTATCTAAAAACCTTATCCCTAGGGGTCTTGCGGGTTCAGATCTTCCCCTCATTTCCGGTCAGTGATGTCTCCATGTGATCTAGATGGGAAACGGCGTGTCACTTGTGTTCCATCACTTTTATGAATATCCTCATTGATATCAATGGGAAATCTATTAATGAATTAGGTACTGAGATCGATGAAATCTATAAAAAACTTCAAACAGAATGTACTCCTGATGAATTTGATGGTTTTAAAAAGGAGATGGATGAGTGCTGTGACACATGGGAGAAGGACATTTCCGGTAGCAAGACTAAGAAATTCCTACGTGATCAACAGGAGAAAATGGAAAATAAGGTCTACAAATGGCATCATCAGGACCCTACTTAACTTTAATAAGTTAAAACAGTTAAAAAAAAGTAATTGTGAGATATCAAAGTCCCGTATCAAATAATTACTGACCACAGTAGTCGGAGGTCCACTTTAACAATTTAAAAAAATAAAAAAGCTGACCCTATAATTTTTGCAGCCGTCCGCGCTCAGGCCCCATCTCTGAGTCAGCTAGTGTTTCTAGTGCTAATTCTTCTACGTCATCGATTGGCCAGACGGTGGAGCGACATTTACGGTTCAACCAGAGGCGGAAAAACGATCGTTCTCGGAGTTATAATACCAGGAGGCGTGCTAATAATCTGGATTCAGACTATGAGTATGCACCCCAAAATACTTCTATGAAGGTAATAAACCTCTCTGATATTTCTCTCTCACCTGCTCAAATGTCTCTTTTGGGGAAAGGACTTACAGTGGGGCAAAAAAGTATTTAGTCAGTCAGCAATAGTGCAAGTTCCACCACTTAAAAAGATGAGAGGCGTCTGTAATTTACATCATAGGTAGACCTCAACTATGGGAGACAAACTGAGAAAAAAAAATCCAGAAAATCACATTGTCTGTTTTTTTAACATTTTATTTGCATATTATGGTGGAAAATAAGTATTTGGTCAGAAACAAACAATCAAGATTCCTGGCTCTCACAGACCTGTAACTTCTTCTTTAAGAGTCTCCTCTTTCCTCCACTCATTACCTGTAGTAATGGCACCTGTTTAAACTTGTTATCAGTATAAAAAGACACCTGTGCACACCCTCAAACAGTCTGACTCCAAACTCCACTATGGTGAAGACCAAAGAGCTGTCAAAGGACACCAGAAACAAAATTGTAGCCCTGCACCAGGCTGGGAAGACTGAATCTGCAATAGCCAACCAGCTTGGAGTGAAGAAATCAACAGTGGGAGCAATAATTAGAAAATGGAAGACATACAAGACCACTGATAATCTCCCTCGATCTGGGGCTCCACGCAAAATCCCACCCCGTGGGGTCAGAATGATCACAAGAACAGTGAGCAAAAATCCCAGAACCACGCGGGGGGACCTAGTGAATGAACTGCAGAGAGCTGGGACCAATGTAACAAGGCCTACCATAAGTAACACACTACGCCACCATGGACTCAGATCCTGCAGTGCCAGACGTGTCCCACTGCTTAAGCCAGTACATGTCCGGGCCCGTCTGAAGTTTGCTAGAGAGCATTTGGATGATCCAGAGGAGTTTTGGGAGAGTGTCCTATGGTCTGATGAAACCAAACTGGAACTGTTTGGTAGAAACACAACTTGTCGTGTTTGGAGGAAAAAGAATACTGAGTTGCATCCATCAAACACCATACCTACTGTAAAGCATGGTGGTGGAAACATCATGCTTTGGGGCTGTTTCTCTGCAAAGGGGCCAGGACGGCTGATCCGGGTACATGAAAGAATGAATGGGGCCATGTATCGTGAGATTTTGAGTGCAAACCTCCTTCCATCAGCAAGGGCATTGAAGATGAAACGTGGCTGGGTCTTTCAACATGACAATGATCCAAAGCACACCACCAGGGCAACGAAAGAGTGGCTTCGTAAGAAGCATTTCAAGGTCCTGGAGTGGCCTAGCCAGTCTCCAGATCTCAACCCTATAGAAAACCTTTGGAGGGAGTTGAAAGTCCGTGTTGCCAAGTGAAAAGCCAAAAACATCACTACTCTAGAGGAGATCTGCATGGAGGAATGGGCCAACATACCAACAACAGTGTGTGGCAACCTTGTGAAGTCTTACAGAAAACGTTTGACCTCTGTCATTGCCAACAAAGGATATATTACAAAGTATTGAGATGAAATTTTGTATCTGACCAAATACTTATTTTCCACCATAATATGCAAATAAAATGTTAAAAAAAAAACAGACAATGTGATTTTCTGGATTTTTTTTTTCTCAGTTTGTCTCCCATAGTTGAGGTCTACCTATGATGTAAATTACAGACGCCTCTCATCTTTTTAAGTGGTGGAACTTGCACTATTGCTGACTGACTAAATACTTTTTTGCCCCACTGTACCTTTGCTCCATCTTCGGCTCCTGACCGATTCTCAGTTCTAAAAGATTTGCAATTGTTTACACGTAAGCTGTTTTTTAAGAGATTATTTTCCCATGACACACAGGCTAACTTGTCCCCTACAGAAATCGAGGCAGAGACCATCCAGATTTTAGCCGAATTGGCCGAGGAAGCGGACGGCGACACCACCAAGAAATTTCCTGACCATCTTCTCCCGAAATCTAAGAAGTTCCCTCAAATCAGCACTGTACCGGTTCTTGATCTTTTTATTAAATCAGTCATGAAAGAGGTGAGCTCGGTTCCTGAGACCATTAGAGGTGATAACCTCAATAGAGAAGAAAGACTAGCCCTCAGGGAGCTGAGAAATATTCAGGGGGTGGTCATCAAGCCATCTGACAAAGGTGGCAATGTGGTGGTATGGTCAGTTTCTGCGTATGAGAAGGAGATGACACGACAGCTTAAAAATACGTCTTGCTACTAGAAATTGACTTTCAACCCTTTATCTAAATATAGAGATGAGCTGCGAGTCCTTTTACAGGAGGCAGTGGACAACGGTGTCTTAACGGCCAAACAGATGGAGGGGCTCTGGATTGAAGAACCAACGGTCGCAAGCATCTACTTACTTCCAAAAATCCATAAAGACCCTCTAACACCTCCAGGTAGGCCCATAGTGTCTGGGACCAATAATATCTCTGATCCTCTTGCTAAATTTGTCGACCACCATTTGAAATCTTTGGTGGAAATCCTCCCTTTGTATCTTAAGGACACCACGGATACTTTGAAGAAACTTGACGGGATTCACTTGGAAGCGAATATGATTTTGGTGACATGCGACGTGGAGTCGTTGTACACTTCAATCCGTCATGCTGATGGCCTATCAGCAGTTTCCTTTTTTCTTAGCCACAGTGGTCTTCATGATAATTCATGTGTCTTCCTTATTAAGGCCTTGAAGTTTATTTTGACACATAATTTTTTCATATATCGTGATCCTTTTTTTCTCCAGGTACAAGGTACCGCTATGGGGGCGTCTTGTGCGCCCTCATATGCGAACCTCTTTTTAGGCCTTTGGGAACGTGACATATTTCAGGTTTGTCCACACTGGCTTAGTGCCAAAGTTATATCTTGGTGGAGGTACATCGACGATGTGCTTATGATCTGGCAGGGTACTCAAGATTAATTGAAATCCTTTTTTACCATCCTTAATGACAATTCTAAGAACATCAAGCTAACATACAAACATAGCACCAGTTCGATTGAATTTTTGGATATCTCTATTTTTGTGGATCATGACGGTTTTTTGCAAACCGATCTGTATCGGAAAAGTACTTCGGTTAATTAATTATTGCACGCTTCCTCTTAGCACCCCCAACATTTGATTAGGAATATTCCAACAGGGCAATTTCTGCGCGCCAGAAGAATTTGCTCAACAATTTTCTTTTTGAAAAACAGGCTTTGGATCTTTCCAAACGGTTCAAGGATAGGGGGTATGGAAGGAGGACCATTTGCCGTTCATACCAGCGTGCTTTCCGAAGCCAGAGAACTGAATTATTACAGCAAAAGAGGATCACAGAACCACAAAATCAGGTACGATGTATATTGGACTTTAACTCTAGGAGTCGGGAAATCAGGGACATCATTTCCAAACATTGGCACATCCTTCAACTGGATGAGGTTATTTCCAAATTCATTGGTAATACCCCAGCGGTCACCTTTAGAAGATCGCAGAATCTTAGAGACCAACTGGTCCACAGCTACCACAGTGGCCACGACAAAAATATATCTTTGGCTCAAAAGGTCCGAAATGGGGATGCACTCGATGTGGCAAGTGTGTTGCGTGTAAAAATATCTGTGAATCTACTGAGTTTTCCAATTGTACCAACGACAAGCTCTTTGTCATTACCCACACCATTACTTGTACCACCAAATCAGTAGTCTATCATGCCACATGCCCTTGTGGCTTGATTTATGTGGGCATGACTACACGGGAACTCCGCCGCTGGGTACGGGAACATGTCTTGGACATCGAAAATGCAGCCAATGAGGTTGATCTTCATAGACTCAAACCTATACCCCGACACTTCAAGTCCGTACATAATTGTGACTCCACCGGATTGATGGTGAAGGGTATTGATCGCGTCTTTATTGGCCCCCGTGGTGGAAACTGGAAAAGACTTCTAGCCCAGAGAGAGACTAAGTGGATACATAGATTGAACACTATTATACCATTTGGTCTTAATGATCACAATAGTTTTGTTCCATTTTTACCGGTCTAATAATATACTTATTAGTAGATTTTTCTATTGTATGCTGTTTTCTGTCTGTTGTTGTTCTTAAATGGCTTTTTTCCTCTATTTTTGTATATTGTTGTTTTTTAATAAATATTTGATTTTATGTCCTTGTTTTTTTTATCATTTTTTATTCTTTATTAAGGGTATATGGTCATGTCCTGTTATCTGCTTTCTATATGGATCTCTTTTCTTGGCTCTCGGTCCTGTTGGATGATGCACAATGGACTTGTCGGTATAATCATATGAAGATTCCTGGACACCTAGCAACATAATTGTCTTTGTTTTATGTATTTATTTATTGTTGTTTATTAGTGTGGATTTCCACATCTTGTCATGTTTTGTTTTCTTTTTGTTGTTACACGGCGCCTCACATTTCTTATTCACCAATTTACCAGTATGTATTGGCTTGGTAGGGATTTTATTATTATTATTTATTTTTATTTTATTAATTGTGTTTTTATTTATTATTTCGCTCATGTGTCTGTATATAGTTTTATGTATATTTATGAGCATATTTATTGGTGTATATAAATTTATTCATACATTTTTATATATTTATTAGCCAGTCACTTTCACGTCATCTTACACGTCGATACTGTATTACTAGGATTCGCGTTACACTTTGTAATTTCGTTACGTTGACTTTTTCTTTTTTACACTCACATGCATCCTTGGTGTGCCATTCACTTGTATGTTTACTGTTTGTCTTTTATTTTCTGTTATGTCCTGTACGCTGGTATCTGTCCATCTTATGTGCGCACGCACCATTTATACTTCCTTCTGGTTGTATGCGTCCCTGGCAACCATCCCTTTGTCAATAGGTGACTGCACTTGTACGAGAGTATGGCCGGTGTTTCTGCTCGGCCGTTTTTTCTATCTGTTATTATTACGGCTATTCCGGTGTCTGATGTGTTACCGAGGGCTGTATCCACTCTGTTTGATCGTTGTTTATGCGTTGTTATTTATACCTACTGTCACCTATGTTAGTGCGTCTATGTGGTTCTATTATGTATGCGCACGCGCGGTTTAGATACATTGTTGATAGTATGCGTCCTTGTTAACTATCTCCCTGCTATTATGCGCCTGCGCTAGGGTTGCAATATGGCGGCTGCCCATTTTTGGCAGCACCTTCTCTAGTTGTCTTGGCAACAGTAGCCCCCTCTTTTTTTATATGGCTGCGTAGTTTCTTTGCATATGGCCGGCATTATCATATTCGGTTTCCATTTTCTATACACTGGCGCTTTTTCACTTCTTATCGCTATTCGTGTGTTGTTACTTAACTTATCGATTCCGACACCTGCGCTGGTGCGTTCATGTTGTGTTTTGTTATGTATGCGCACGCGCGGTTTAGACACCTTGTTGGTAGTATGTGTCCTTGACAACCATCTCCCTATTATGCGCCTGCGCTAGGGTTTCAATATGGCCGCTGTTCATTGTTTGCCGCACTTTTTCTAGTTGTCCTAGCAATGGTAGCTTTTTGTCTACAGCTACGCAGTTCTCTCTCATTTGGCCGATATCGTCACTTCCGGTTTCCGGTCTCCATACACCGGCGCTGTTTTACTATCTGGGACGCTTTTCCATCTGGAGTTTCTGCTTACACAGGTGCCGCTTATCTTGTCTTTAACCTCTCCTTATTCCTATTGGTCATGACCTCCTTATAATCTCCCTCTGGCCAGTACCCAACCACCCCTGGATGAAGCATTTCCTTGCGAAACGCGCTTCGGGTGTGGTGGGTCTCCGGGTGCCTCATCGTGGTAACTATACCGTTTATTTATACAGCGTTCACATATGTGGTTTACTTATTAATCTATGATAGTCTCTTGTCTATGCTAGGGGACACAGTTTACTAGTTCTTCACCTTATACTTGGTATTGTACACATTATCTTATTACCTCTGTTTTTTGTTTTGTATGTACCCACTTGCAATCTATTCATTTACTTATGTGGTTACTGTTGTAACAATCTAGACATTGCTATCATCTTGCTATATACCATCGCCATATATGCTGTGTTATTGAGGTTGCCCCTGTATGAGTCCCACCTTTGCTGCTGCACTGGTGGCTACTGCCTTGTTTTTATTTTTTTATTGTTATCTTTTTTATATTTAATAAAGTTTATATGTTTTGCTATATATTACTTTGGATCTTTTTTGTGAAGGTTTGTTTTTTAGTATTTGTATGGTTTATGCCTTCATGGTCTTGTTAGGGATATCATTTGGTGTTTCTTAGATACAACAATAGTTTAAACAAAAGAAATATGAAGGCCAGATCCTAGAATGTCTGGTACTTCTCTGACTTTTCCAAAATTCCCTCCCAAACTAACTTTCCCCCATTCTACCTTCATTATTCCCAGTGACCCTCTAAGTTTATTTTGAAGCTTTACCATGATGCATAGTTGAACACCGCCATCACCTGTGATATATCTGCTTGTGTGTAGTTATGTTTAATAAAGGTTTCCTTTTACTACAGAAAAGGTCTGCTGTTTTATCAGTTTCCAACTTGTCATATATTATTAGTGTTTTTAATGTTGAGATTTGAGTACTTTCTTTTTCTAACCAAAGTCTAAGAAAACATTTCTTGACTACTAGAAGAATCACATGAATTATGCTAGGCACACGTGCATTCCCCATATTCTCTTTCTTATCTAAAAGATGTAAATTGAAAAGGGCAAAATTGTGGGGTTTGGGGAATTTTAATTTTCAAAATGTCCTCCATGTATGAAATTGAATCATCCCATATCCATTGGATGAGGGGTCATTCCCAAATGAGGAGCTCTCCTAGCATTATAAGATTACATACAATAGGCGCCACTGGTGAGAAATTAATGCCTATCTTTAGGATATGTTCTCTATGTTATCGCTACAGATTGACATCCAAGATAACCACATATTGAAAAAAGGGAAGCAAAGCCAGGATAAGGGCGAAAGTAGGCAGTCGCCCAAGCTTTGAATGTAAGGGGGAAGCAATAATTTAAAAAGAAAACAAACCTGCTTCTTTAAAATTCTCTTCCAGATGCTCTCCACTGCATGTGCGCGGCACTCTGCACTAAAGGGAAATGCTCACGGGTTCTAGAGCAAAGCCTAATCCTGCCCGGCCTGTAGATGCAGGTCTGCTCCGCTTGTAGGGTTGGAGCACCGGAGAGAAGTTTACATATGTATACTGCAGGACCTCCAGATAATACTAAATGCCTGCTCCTGACCATCTCCATTAGTGAGGGCAGGTGATGGGGTGGGCTGAAGTAGCCGAATTACAGAAGCTTTACTGTATAGAGGACGCAGGCTGTAGAGCAACAGAGGGTGTCTGATGTGTTAAAAATTTGTCTCCACCAAGAAGGCGCCATTCTGCTAGAGGAAGAAAAGATTGTCTCCACCATGATAGTGTCGGCAGCGCTTGCGCAGTAGCATCTATTGGCGATCTGATAGATGCTAATGTGCAGGTGCTGCCGGCGCCATCTTGTTAGAGACAATTTTTTTCCCCTGGCGCCAACCTGACACTGTCTGTAGCTGACAGGTTCCCTGTAACAGTTTTCATTCTAAACAGAATACACCTAGAGGAGGAAGGGGTGCACATTTTGGGGCTCCTGAGACGCAGTGTGGCTCATGTTCCCCCTCAGCCTCATACTACCCCATGTATGGCAGAAAGTTCTGCATCTACTCCTTTCTATCTGATCATTACTGGGGGTCCTGGGAGTGAGATTTTCACAAATCACATACTGATAACATGTAATGATTTTGGGTAGGAAATATAGTGGATATGTGCATTTCATAACACGTCACAACAGGCCATTATCAAGAACCAAATAGAGCCAAATTCCCCGAGAGTGACACTTTTTATTTCTCACTGTTACGGTTGCTGCTCACCGCTGTGCTCCTGGTCCTCGGCATGCTGCTTCCGCTTCCCCCGCTCGCTCTTCTTTCAGCTCTCGGCGCGTTGTCCTCTCCTCCTCTCGGGCTGCGCCATCTTCTTCAGTCATCGCTCGTCCCTGCGCTCCTACTTCCGGTGTGCAGCGCGTTCCTCCTCCGTGTCCTAGGATGTCCGCTTCTGCGCAGGCGCGCAGGTTCCGGTGTTAGATGCGGCCTCTCTGTTCCGGATCCCCTAGCACCGGATGTGGTGCTCCTGCAGCCAATCCCTGTGGAGCGCACGGTATATCAGGCCACCTCCTCTGCTAGGAGGTGCCTCAGTGTCTTTAGCGTTTGCTTTAGTCTCTGGCCTATTTCCGTACTCTGTACTTCTGTATTAGCTCTGTGCTCCTGTACTTGTATTTACTGTGTTTGTTTTCTCTTTTCCTTGTTCAGTCCCGTCTCCGTCTCTGGTTTCCTTCAGCCGTTCCTGCCTTCCGTCTCCCGTGTCTTCTGCCTTTGGATTCTCCGCCCTTGATTCCGGTTTTCAGTTTTGTCCACTCTTCAGCTTCCCCTTTACTTGAGCCGTCCCGTTCTGGTGTCCGCTACCGTGGAAAGGTAACCTCTGGGCCTGCTCCTAAACAGTCCCTGTATAGGGGTTGGTTAACACCGGGTCTGCTCGCCCACGAGGGGGTCTTCCACGGTCCAGAGGGTCCACTCTCGTTCCTACCTCTGTAATCATAACACTCACACCCCGATTGTAGGTTTTTATTGTAATTCTCTATACATAGTTATAAGGGCAGACATCTTGCCCAAACTGCCATTAACTGCAACAGGATTTAGCCGGATGCATGATTAATAACATCTACATCTACCATAGGAAACAATAGACTGGGAGGGTTTCCAGGACATGCTCTGTAATCTGTGCAGAGGTTAGGGTGCAGGGAAGGAGAGGAGGTGTGCTGTGACCTCTACCTATTGTGAATTGTGTTGTCTACATCTAGGAGTTGCTTGTAATTCTGACTGTGATGAAACTAAAAATAAAAAAAAAAGAATCAAAAATGTTTTTACACACGGTAATCGCAGTAAATTTCCTGATGAACCATTCCCTTTTAGGAATTCCTCAACTTTTTGTTCTTTTCTTTAGTCAAGTAGTTGGATAATGTTAGGTTCGGCTAGAAGATGTATTTGTTAATGAAGCACATGTTAGTTTTGTTCTTCCTGCAATTAGGGTTAATCGTTAGACTACAGTAGGGCTCATGAAGAAAGCGACATGGGAAAATCAATACTTTCTAACAAGTACGAGTCTCCACCGCATGAAACTACAATGACCTTGCTTACACTCTTAACTCTGATTTCACAATGTAATGGATTTGGCCGGAGTATAAGAAGGGAGCAGACGTCTCTTCAGCAGATAAAACTTATTTTTAATGGACTGTACAAAGTAAAAAATTAATATTTGGAGATAACAAACCAATACTGATTAATGGCAAAAAGAAGATAAAGGGCACTGTAGACTATTACTAACATCAGTAGTAATGCTGCAATAAACCTGCACAGATACATAGCGACATGCCTGGAGAGCTGCAATCACATCCACCACAGCCCCGGAAGATCACGCAGCGTCGCAGTGATCCCGGCACTCACCGACTCATTAAAACCCACAATGTACTACTACATTTTATACACAGAACGCCGGGAATAAACCGCTTAGCAGCTCCAAGCTCCTCAGCTCCTAATCATAGCATGGTTAATGGCCTCAGGAGGACAAATATGCACAGGCATTATAACCAGGGCAGTATTAATTAATTATGCTGTAATAAATTAACAATGGATAAAAAAGGCAAAATAATAATAATAAAAATAATACAATCTAAAGGAAAATGACTGAGATGGAAAAACAAATAAATCAAGAAGTATTCTAGATATCGGATTACCATGATAAATACATTGAAATGACTGACTGACTAAACAAACATAAGTCAATTAAAGATGAACTCCCATCAAAATGTTTAACATCTTAATATAATGCAATCATATTATTTAGCACTGTGTACATACACTTGCTCATTCTGCCTTTCTACCCAGCTAATTATTCTCTTTCCCTTTAGGTCTATAATATCACATTAAAAACTGACTAGCTGATTCCTACTAAGTACTATGAAGAAACAGGAGGTCTCTTTTCCCTGCATGAGTCATGAGTCACTGCAAAACCTGATCTCTTGGCAGGAAAGAAGCTGCAGAGAAAAAAATCATGTTTTTCTTGCGTTTTTGCTGTGTGTTTTTTTGCAGCAGTTTTGCATGCTAGATTTGTCTCTTGTGCATGCTGATAAAGTTTAGTTTTGAAAAAAAAGTCCTATTCCTTAGAACCAGGTTTTGGCACAAAAAAACGCAGCCAAACATGATACCTGCGTTTTGGGTGCATTTTTCACCACCCATTCATGTCAATGGGTGAAAAATGCTAAAATAAGTGACATGCTCACTGTCAAAAAAACATGCAAAGCACAAAATTCTGATGACAAAAAAAGCAATGTGTGTGCATGAGATTTCTGAAATCTCATAAGCTTTGCTGGTACTGTAAAATGCAGCTGAAATTTTTCATTTAAAAAAAAAAAAATGCCTAGTGTGAACTTCGTAAACAGGATCATATACAGATTTCGGGAAAATTTATTTTGCGTGAACGTATAATCCCTTAAAACAATTTATTTATTTTGATTATTAAAAAGACAGCTACCCAGTGTAAACAATTGGTTAAAAAAAACATAAATGGAAGCATAGACCAATTAATCTACACAAACTCTACAGTATTCCTAATTATCAACCTGCCTAGCAGTGGAGGTTGGCACCCTAAGAGCACGACTTTTTGGCCCCCCACTCAACGAGGACTGTCCCTCACTTCCCTAGATAGCCCTACCAGTACAGATGGGAAAACATATAGATGAAAGATAAGAGATGAAACAAAATAAATGAAAAAAATTCCAAATAATTGGTTAATGTAGATACAGTGGGTACGGAAAGTATTCAGACCCCTTTAAATTTTTCACTCTTTGTTTCATTGCAGCCATTTGGTAAATTTAAAAAAAGTTCATTTTTTTCACATTAGTACACT
This sequence comes from Ranitomeya imitator, assembly GCF_032444005.1. NCBI lineage: Eukaryota > Metazoa > Chordata > Amphibia > Anura > Dendrobatidae > Ranitomeya > Ranitomeya imitator. The sequence continues at coordinate 225,273,924 of NC_091282.1, forward strand.
CTGCACTAGAGATAAGCGAATTTGCTCGGGTTCCCTCTTATTCGGCAAGCTATAGCACTTGCCAAATAAGCTGCAGAGGAAACCCGTCTTCCTGGATTGCGCCAGCTGATCAGCGCGGCAGCTGCATGTGTCATGGCTGTGTCACAGTCATGACACATGCATGGAGAGCCTGTTTCTTGGGCTCTCAACGCCTGTGTCATGACTGTCAAACAGCCGCGACACATGCAGCTGCAGTGCCGATCAGGCTGATCAGCCGGCGCGATCCAGGAAGCCAGGTTTCCTCTGCAGCTTATTCTGCAAGCGCTATAGCTTGCCGAATAAGAGGAAACCCGAGCAAATTCGCTGAACTCTACTCTGCACCCCATCTTGACTGAAAAAAACAGAAATGTAGCAATTTTTGCAAATTTAATAAAAAAGAAAAACTGAAATATCACATAAGTATTCAAACCCTTTGCTCAGACACTCATATTTAAGTCACACGCTGTCCATTTCCTTGTGATTCTCCTTGAGATGGTTCTACTCCTTCATTGGAGTCCAGTTGTGTTTAATTAAACTGATAGGACCTGATTTGGAAAGGCACACACCTGTCTGTATAATACCTCACAGCTTCCAGTGCATGTCAGACCAAATGAGAATCATGAGGTCAAAGGAACTGGCCAAGGAGCTCAGAGACAGAATTGTGGCAAGGCACAGATCTGGCCAAGGTTACAACAGAACTTCTGCAGTACTCAAGGTTCCTAAGAGCACAGTGGCCTCCATAATCCTTAAATGAAAGAAGTTTGGGACCACCAGAAGTCTTCCTAGACCTGGCCGTCCAGCCAAACTGAGCAATCGTGGGAGAAGAACCTTGATGAGAGGGGTAAAGAAGAACCCCAAGATCACTGTGGCTGAGCTCCAAAGATGCAGTAGGGAGATGGGAGAAAGTTCCACAAAGTCAACTATCACTGCAGCCCTCCACCAGTCGGGCCTTTATGGAAGAGTGGCTGATGGATGCCTCTCCTCAGTGCAAGACATATGAAGTTTTCTAAAAACACATGAAGGACTCCCAGACTATGAGAAAAAAGATTCTCTGATCTGACGAGACGAAGATAGACCTTTTTGGTGATAATTTTGAGCGGTATGTGTACCAGGCACTGCTCATCACCTGCCCAATACAATCCCAACAGTGAAACATGGTGGTGGCAGCATCATGCTATGGGGGTGTTTTTCTGCTGCAGGGACAGAATGACTGGTTGTCATTGAAGGAAACATGAATGCGGCCAAGTACAGAGATATCCTGTATGAAAACCTCTTCCAGAGTGGTCTGGACCTCAGGGATTATATGTGTCACAAATTTAGGATTTTTCCCTTTTGCCTTTTCTTTTAACATTATTTGAACCTTTACATACCACAGACAAAAAAGGTAAGTGACTTAAAAAAAGTGTAAACGATGACTCAGGGCCACAAATAATAAATCAGCCGTCTGTTGTGCAGGTAAATTATCAGGAAGTAGCTTTTCTAATTTTCAGTATTTTATCTGGAGACTGAAATAGTAGGACACATATCTGCTCTCAGCAATTTTGTTAGAAGGAAAATTATTGCTGGAATTTTTCGGTGCCAGGCTGCTGAATGGTGTATGGAAGAAGTAGCTCCATTATGCAATGATTATTATGTAGGGGTCTTAATGACAGCTAGGAGACAGCCAAGTCACTGCAACCCTGACCATATCATGTCATCTGATCACAACAGGTCTCTAAATGCTCCAACTCAACACATAATGTAAAAATGAAAGCAGAAGAAATGCTGTACTGGCGAGAACAAAAATTGAGGAAATTGTTAAGTCCCAGGAGAAGACAGGAGCTTTCGGTAAATGATGGATGTAGTTCTGCACCACGGCAGGGTCATATGGACCTAGCTGAGAGAGCACCTGATTCAAACAATGGAGAAACATCAGAAATCAGAGACGTCGGTTCTTCTCTCACTGCAAGAAGAAATATATCAGAACGTTTCCATTGTTTAGTCACAGAGTCAGGTGCCTGCTGCAAGTGCGGTGATGAATGTGTAAAAGCTCCGGTGAGAAAGGGGACTTAGGCTATGTGTACACGTAGGAAGGGGGCTGCGGGTTCTCCCGCGGGTTTTCCTGCAGCGGATTTGATAAATCTGCAGGGCAAACCCGCTGCGGTTATCCCTGCAGATTTATCACGGTATGTGTTGCGGGTTACTCCTGCCCTTGTTTTACTATTGATGCTGCATATGCAGCATCAATAGTAATGTTAAAAATAATAAAAATAATGATATACCCACCCTCTGACGTCCCGATCTCCTCGGCGCTGCAGGCGGCGGTCCAAAGATGCTATGCGAGAAGGACCTTCGTGACGTCACGGTCATGTGACCGCGACATCACCGCAGGCCCTGCTCGCATAGCAAACCTGAGACCGGACGGCCGCGTACAGCGCTGAGAGGGGAGTATATCATTATTTTTTATTTTTACACAAATATGGTTCCCGGGGCCTGGAGGAGAGTCTCCTCTCCTCCACCCCGGGTACCACCCGCACATTATCCGCTTACTTCCCGCATGGTGGGCACAGCCCCATGCGGGAAGTAAGCGGATCAATGCATTCCTATGGGTGCAGAACCGCCGCGATTCTGCACAAAGAAGTGACATGCTGCGGGTTGTAAACCGCTGCGTTCCCGCTGGAACTGCCGCATCATGATTTGTTGGGTCTCCTGCTGGGGCCTGCTGTTGCTGATGCCCGATATTGGCCTGGACCAGTTGCTTAATCAGCTCCTCCATGTCTCCAGGCTGTGACTGAATAGCTGAAATTGTATTCACCAGGACATACAGATTTTCCCAGCAATCTCTTGTGCTCCTTGGGATTTCTCCAGCAATTGTAGGGATCCTCACTTTCTGGCAGAAGTACACACACAAAGTCCATATGACAAACAGGAAGGTTTATCACAGTTCCTAAACTTCCAGCACACTAACAGAAAACAGCCTTTTTTCTGGCATAAAAGTTGAAGAAAAAAACAAACAATCCATACAGCAGTACATTGTCCAGCAATTTGGCTCGCCTGTATAAACTATGGTCTACACCTCTCTGCCTCTGGCTGAGACAAAACACAAGGTCTTTCCACCTCCCACACCCAAACACCGAGACAGCTGAACTGGCTTAAATAGGCCTTTCCAGGGCCTGGAAGTGTGGGAATGGCCAGTCCCACCAAGCTCTACTGGCCGTTCCTAAAACCCAGACCTGAAATCTAGGCCCATCATAAAAACCTCTCAGCACTATCCGTGCTGGAGTCTGCTTCTCAGAGTCCTACATCACTGAAGTTAGCCACCTTGGTGACACATACCTCACCATCCAGGACCTGTCCGGTTGAAACCTTACAGCGTTTTTCGATGTGCATTTTGATGCTATGCCCTTGTAATCTCAATTGGAAAAAAACGCAATAAAAGCACTGAAAAATTGACATTCTGCGTTTTTTTTAAGAAAATGCACCACAAGTTAAACAAATTCAAGGGAAAAAATGCAACAAGTAAATGAGATTTTAGAAATTTCAGTTTTACTCTGGTTTTCTGTACATATACAGTACAGACCAAATTTCAGTTTTACTCTGGTTTTCTGTATATATACAGTACGGACCAAAAGTTTGGACACACCTCATTTAAAGATTTTTCTGTATTTTCATGACTATGAAAATTGTACATTCACACTGAAGTCATCAAAACTATGAATTAACACATGTGGAATTATATACTTAACAAAAAAGTATGAAACAACTGAAAATATGTCTCATATTCTAGGTTCTTCAAAGTAGCCACTTTTTGCTTTGATAACTGCTTTCCACACTCTTGGCATTCTCTTGATGAGCTTCAAGAGGTAGTCACCTTAAATGGTCTTCCAACAATCTTGAAGGAGTTCCCAGAGATGCTTAGCACTTGTTGGCCTTTTTGCCTTCACTCTGCGGTCCAGCTCACCCCAAACCATCTTGATTGGGTTCAGGTCTCGTGACTGTAGAGGCCAGGTCATCTGGCGTAGCACTCCTTCACTCTCTTTCTTGGTGAAATATCCCTTACACAGCCGGGAGGTGTGTTTGGGGTCATTGTCCTGTTGAAAAATAAATGATGGTCCAACTAAACCACCATCACACCTCCTCCTCCTCCATGCTTCACGGTGGGAACCAGGCATGTAGAGTCCATCCGTTCACCTTTTCTGCATCACACAAAGACACGGTGTTTGGAACCAAAGATCTCAAATTTGGACTCATCAGACCAAAGCACAGATTTTCACTGGTCTAAAGTCCATTCCTTGTGTCTCTTCTTCATTCCAAGTCTCTTCTACTTGTTGCCTGTCTTTAGCAGTGGTTTCCTAGCAGCTATTTTACCATGAAGGCCTGCTGCACAAAGTCTCCTCTTAACAGTTGTTGTAGAGATGTATCTGCTGCTAGAACTCTGTGTGGCATTGGTCTCTAATCTGAGCTGCTGTTAACCTGCGATTTCTGAGGCTGGTGACTCGAATAAACTTATCCTCAGATGCAGAGGTGACTCTTGGTCTTACTTTCCTGGGGCGGTCCTCATGTGAGCCAGTTTCTTTGTAGCGCTTGATGGTTTTTGCCACTGCACTTGGGGACACTTTCAAAGTTTTCCCAATTTTTGACTGACTGACCTTTATGTCTTAAAGTAATGATGGCCACTCGTTTTTCTTTACTTAGCTGCTTTTATCTGGCCATAATACAAATTCTAACAGTCTATTCAGTAGGACTATTAGCTGTGTATCCACCAGACTTCTGCACAACACAACTGATGGTTCCAACCCCATTTATAAAGCAAGAAATCCCACTTTATTAAACCTGACAGGGCTCACCTGTGAAGTGAAAACCATTCTTGGTGACTACCTCTTGAAGCTCATCAAGAGAATGCCAAGAGTGTGCAAAGCATTTATCAAAGCAAAAGGTGGCTACTTTGAAGAACCTAGAATATAAGACATAATTTCAGTTGTTTCTCACTTTTTTGTTAAGTATATAATTCCACATGTGTTCATTCATAGTGTTGATGCTTTCAGTGTGAATGTACAATTTTCACAGTCATGAAAATACAGAAAAATCTTTAAATGAGGTGTGTCCAAACTTTTTGTCTGTACTGTATATATATATATATATATATATATATATATATATATATATATATATATATATATAAATCAGAGAAAAAAATGCATCAAAAGTGCCACATGTGAACAAGGCCATAGGATTCTGGTCCGCTTTCCAGTTCAAGCGGTCATGACTAGCAGTCATCACTAGAAGAAAACACTAAAAGAAACTAATGAGAATTCGCACTAGACAGCAAGAATGCAAATTTATTACTAAGCATGTAGATACACAGTGGGTGATAAATGTCTTTCATTGAAAAATCACTTTATGTATAGCTGGTAAAAGTTAAAAACAATAAATATGTAGCATGAATTACATAATACAAATTGTCGAACTTATAAAGAAGCAAGGCTATCCTCATCTACTATATAATTGTCTAAGGGTCACTTCCATCTGTCTGTCCTTCTGTCTGTCACGGTTATTCATTCGCTGATTGGTCTCGCCAGCTGCCTGTCATGGCTGCCGCGACCAAGCAGCGACGGCTACAGTCCGGAAGAAAATGGCGGCTCATTACTCCCCGCAGTCAGTGCTTGTCACCCGCATACTCCCCTCCGGTCACCGCTAACACAGGGTTAATGCCGGTGGTAACGGACCGCGTTATGCCGCGGGTAACGCACTCCGTTACCGCCGCTATTAACCCTGTGTGTCCCCAACTTTTTACTATTGATGCGCCTATGCGGCATCATTAGTAAAAAATGTAATGTTAAAAATAATAATAAAAAAAAAAAAACCTGCTATACGCACCCTCCGTAGTCGCTCGCGCCGGCCGCCATCTTCCGTTGCATGTTCCGGTGGCAAAGATGGTATGGGAGAAGGACCTGCCATGACGTCACGGTCATGTGACCACGATGTCATCACAGGCCCTGCACGCCTGCGCGAGAAGGACCTGCCATGACGTCACAGTCATGTGACTGCGACGTCATCACAGGCGCTAGAAAGACCTGCCATGACGTCACGGTCATGTGCCAGCTGTCAATGTTGTACTATGGCTCTAGTTCGCTCCTGGATAGTTCTGAGTTCCTGTTGCTCCAGCAGAAGCTAAGTTCCTCTGTGCTATTTTGCTTGTTTGCTATTTTTTCTGTCCAGCTTGCTTTTGTCAATTTTGCCTTGCTTGCTGGAAGCTCTGGGACGCAGAGGGGCGCCTTCCGCACCGATTCACGGCGAACTAGAGCCATAGTACAACATTGACAGCTGGCATGGGGCAAAGATCTAAGTGGAGTTAAATAGAGCAGCCAACTAACGAATTAGCCTCGTCACCTGTGGAAGGAAACTCAGAAACACCCACAGGCACCAGAGAAAGTCCATGGACAGAACCAGCCAAAGTACCATTCATGACAACAGGAGGGAGCCTGACAACAGAATTCACAACAGTACCCCCCCTTGAGGAGGGGTCACCGAACCCTCACGAGAGCCCCCAGGCCGACCAGGATGAGCCAAATGAAAGGCACGAACCAGATCGGCCGCATGAACATCAGAGGCAAAAACCCAGGAATTATCCTCCTGACCATAACCCTTCCACTTGACCAAATACTGGAGTTTCCGTCTCGAAATACGAGAATCCAAAATCTTCTCCACCACATACTCCAACTCCCCCTCAACAAACATCGGAGCAGGAGGGTCAACGGATGGAACCACAGGCGCCACGTATCTCCGCAATAACGACCTATGGAACACATTATGGATGGCAAAAGAATCTGGAAGGGCCAAACGAAATGACACAGGATTGATAACCTCAGAAATTTTATACGGACCAATGAAACGAGGCTTAAACTTAGGAGAGGAAACCTCCATAGGAACATAATGAGACGACAACCAAACTAAATCCCCAACACGAAGTCGGGGACCCACACAGCGCCGGCGGTTAGCGAAACGTTGAGCCTTCTCCTGAAACAATGTCAAATTGTCCACCACATGAGTCCAAATCTGCTGCAACCTATCCACCACAGTATCTACACCAGGACAGTCCGAAGACTCAACCTGCCCTGAAGAGAAATGAGGATGGAAACCAGAATTGCAGAAAAAAGGCGAAACCAAAGTAGCCGAGCTGGCCCGATTATTAAGGGCAAACTCAGCCAACGGCAAAAAGGACACCCAGTCATCCTGATCAGCAGAAACAAAGCATCTCAGATATGTTTCCAACGTCTGATTAGTTCGTTCGGTTTGGCCATTTGTCTGAGGATGGAAAGCTGAGGAAAAAGACAAATCAATGCCCATCCTAGCACAAAAGGATCGCCAAAACCTCGAAACAAACTGGGAACCTCTGTCCGAAACGATGTTCTCCGGGATGCCATGCAAACGAACCACATGCTGGAAAAACAATGGCACCAAATCAGAGGAGGAAGGCAATTTAGACAAGGATACCAAATGGACCATCTTAGAAAAGCGATCACAAACCACCCAAATGACTGACATCTTTTGAGAGACCGGGAAATCGAAATAAAATCCATAGAAATATGCGTCCAGGGCCTCTTCGGGACCGGCAAGGGCAAAAGCAACCCACTAGCACGAGAACAGCAGGGCTTAGCCCGAGCACAAGTCCCACAGGACTGCACAAAAGAACGCACATCCCGTGACAAAGACGGCCACCAAAAGGATCTAGACACCAAATCTCTGGTACCAAAGATTCCAGGATGCCCAGCCAACACCGAACAATGAAGCTCAGAGATAACTCTATTAGTCCATTTATCAGGGACAAATAGTTTCTCTGCTGGGCAACGGTCAGGTCTATCAGCCTGAAATTTTTGCAGCACCCGCCGCAAATCAGGGGAGATGGCAGACAAAATTATCCCCTTTTTGAGAATACCTGCCGGCTCAGAAACACCCGGACAGTCAGGCACAAAACTCCTTGACAGGGCATCAGCCTTCACATTCTTAGAGCCCAGAATGTACAAAACCACAAAATCAAAACGGGAGAAAAACAACGCCCATCGAGCCTGTCTCGGATTCAACCGTTTGGCAGACTCAAGATAAGTCAAATTTTTGTGATCTGTCAAGACCACCACGCGATGCTTGGCTCCTTCAAGCCAATGACGCCACTCCTCGAATGCCCACTTCATGGCCAACAATTCTCGATTACCAACATCATAATTGCGCTCAGCAGGCGAAAACGTTCTAGTAAAGAAAGCACATGGCTTCATTCCCGAGCCATCAGAACTTTTTTGCGACAAAACAGCCCCCAATCTCAGAGGCATCAACCTCAACCTGAAACGGGAGCGAAACATCTGGCTGGCACAACACAGGGGCAGAAGAAAAACGACGCTTCAATTCCTGAAAAGCATCCACGGCCGCAGAAGACCAATTGACCACATCAGCACCCTTCTTGGTCAAATCAGTCAACGGTTTAGCAACACTAGAAAAATTAGCGATGAAGCGACGATAAAAGTTAGCAAAGCCCAGGAACTTTTGCAGGCTCTTCACAGATGTCGGCTGAGTCCAATCATGAATGGCCTGGACTTTAACAGGGTCCATCTCGACAGTAGAAGGGGAAAAAATGAACCCCAAAAATGAAACCTTCTGAACTCCAAAGAGACACTTTGACCCCTTCACAAACAAGGAATTAGCACGAAGGACCTGGAACACCATTCTGACCTGCTTCACATGAGACTCCCAATCATCCGAAAAGACCAAAATATCATCCAAATACACAATCAGGAATTTATCCAGGTACTCTCGGAAGATGTCATGCATAAAAGACTGAAATACTGATGGAGCATTGGAAAGCCCGAATGGCATCACCAGGTACTCAAAATGGCCCTTGGGCGTATTAAATGCTGTTTTCCATTCATCGCCCCGTTTAATACGCACAAGATTATACGCCCCTCGAAGGTCTATCTTGGTAAACCAACTAGCCCCTTTAATACGAGCAAACAAGTCGGACAGCAACGGCAAAGGATACTGAAATTTGACTGTAATTTTATTAAGAAGGCGGTAATCAATACAAGGTCTCAAAGAACCATCCTTCTTGGCCACAAAAAAGAACCCTACTCCCAACGGTGATGACGATGGGCGAATATGGCCTTTCTCCAAGGATTCCTTTATATAACTCCGCATAGCGGCGTGTTCTGGCACAGATAAATTGAACAATCGGCCCTTAGGAAACTTACTACCAGGAATCAAATTAATTGCACAATCGCAATCCCTATGAGGGATATACAAATACATCCTGATAATCCGACAAAAACTCCGGAACTTCAGAAGGAGTAGAAGACGAAATTGACAAAAATGGAACATCACCATGTACCCCCTAGCAACCCCAGCTGGACACAGACATAGATTTCCAGTCCAATACTGGATTATGGACCTGTAGCCATGGTAGCCCTAAAACGACCACATCATGCAGATTATGTAACACCAAAAAACGGATATCCTCCTGATGTGCAGGAGCCATGCACATGGTCAATTGGGTCCAGTACTGAGGCTTATTCTTGGCCAAAGGCGTAGCATCAATTCCTCTCAATGGAATAGGATGCTGCAAGGGCTCCAAGAAAAAACCACAGCGCCTAGCATGCTCCAAGTCCATCAAATTCAGGGCAGCGCCTGAAACCACAAATGCCATAACAGAATAGGACGACAAAGAGAAAATTAGAGTAACGGACAAAAGAAATTTAGACTGTACCGTACCAATGGTGGCAGACTTAGCGAACCGCTTAGTGTGCTTAGGACAATCGGAGATAGCATGAGTGGAGTCACCACAGTAAAAACATAGCCCATTCTGACGTCTGTGTTCCTGCCGTTCAGCTCTGGTCAAAGTCCTATCACACTGCATAGGCTCAGGCCCATGCTCAGATAGTACCGCCAAATGGTGCACAGTTTTACGCTCACGCAAGCGCCGATCGATCTGAATAGCCAAAGACATAGACTCATTCAGACCAGCAGGCATGGGAAATCCCACCATGACATCTTTAAGGGCTTCAGAGAGACCCTTTCTGAAGATTGCTGCCAGGGCACATTCATTCCACTGAGTGAGCACAGACCACTTTCTAAACTTCTGACAATATATCTCTGCTTCATCCTGACCCTGACATAGAGCCAGCAAGATTTTCTCTGCCTGATCCACTGAATTAGGTTCGTCATAAAGCAATCCGAGCGCCAGGAAAAACGCATCTACATCACGCAATGCCGGGTCTCCTGGCGCAAGAGAAAATGCCCAGTCTTGAGGGTCGCCCCGTGATAAGGAAATAATGATCCTTACCTGTTGAACAGGATCACCTGAGGAGCGAGGTTTCAAAGCTAGAAACAATTTACAATTATTTTTGAAATTCAAGAACTTAGATCTATCACCAAAAAATAAATCAGGAATTGGAATCCTAGGCTCTGACATCGGATTCTGAACCACAAAATCTTGAATGTTTTGTACCCTTGTAGTGAGATTATCCATCCAAGAGGACAGACCTTGAATGTCCATGTTTACACCTGTGTCCTGAACCACCCAGAGGTAAAGGGGAAAAGTGAGACAGAACACGCTGCAAAGAAAAAAAAATGGTCTCAGAGCTTCACTTATCCCTCTATTGAGATGCATCAATACTTTTGGCCAGCTGTACTGTTATGTTACGGTGGTTTGGACAAATAATGGACCTGATAGTTACTGATAATAAGGACGAGCTCTGGGACGTGGGAACTCTGCTGACCGCAATCCCTAAACCTATCAAAACACACTAGAAATAGCCGTGGATTGCGCCTAACGCTCCCTAAGCAACTCGGCACAGCCTAAGAAACTAGCTAGCCCTGAAGATAGAAAAATAAAGCCTACCTTGCCTCAGAGAAATTCCCCAAAGGAAAAGGCAGCCCCCCACATATAATGACTGTGAGTAAAGATGAAAATACAAACACAGAGATGAAATAGATTTAGCAAAGTGAGGCCCGACTTACTGAACAGACCGAGGATAGGAAAGGTAACTTTGCGGTCAGCACAAAAACCTACAAAAGACCACGCAGAGAGTGCAGGGAAAAATAACTTCCGCACCGACTCACGGTGCGGGAGGCGCCCCTCTGCATCCCAGAGCTTCCAGCAAGCAAGGCAATATTGACAAAAGCAAGCTGGACAGAAAAAATAGCAAACAAGCAAAATAGCACAGAGGAACTTAGCTTCTGCTGGAGCAACAGGAACTCAGAACGATCCAGGAGCGAACTAGAGCCATAGTACAACATTGACAGCTGGCATGGGGCAAAGATCTAAGTGGAGTTAAATAGAGCAGCCCACTAACGAATTAGCCTCGTCACCTGTGGAAGGAAACTCAGAAACACCCACAGGCACCAGAGAAAGTCCATGGACAGAACCAGCCGAAGTACCATTCATGACCACAGGAGGGAGCCTGACAACAGAATTCACAACACGCGACGTCATCACAGGTCCTGCGCTCATACCAACCCTGGGACCGGAAGCTGCCGTGGACTACAAGGGGCCCTCGGAAAGGTGAGTATATGTTTATTTTTTAACCTGTAACAAACCAGGCTGGGCAATATACTACGTAGCTGGGCAATATACTACGTGGCTCTGTGCTGTATACTACTTCGCTGTGCAATATACTACGTGGCTCTGTGCTGTATACTACGTCACTGGGCACTTGTTTAGAATGAGGCCATGTCCTCTAGTCAGCCACGCCTACTAGACTTGCCCTGGCTGGGAGTATGTATAACAGATACAGACCCTCCAGTCCCCGCTCAGAAACCGGTGAATCCCCGCAGCACACAGTTCGTGCACTGGGGGGATTCATAAGTCTGCAGTCACACAGAGTGACTGCAGACTTATCGCTTTGGGACAGACATCACCAAAAATTCAAATAATTTTTGCCTTTTTTTGTGTGTGATACACGGGGCTTAATTTCTCTGTTATTTTCATACTCTTCTATTATTTTGCAGATATTGATCAATAACATGTCTGTTCTTCACTTTAGGACCATAAAGATCTCTTAGGACCCCGCAGCGCTCACGTGACTGTTCCTGACTTCTCTATGGGCAGCTCCGCTGGGTTTGACAGCAGACTTCCCTTTCCCGTAGCTGCACAATCGTGTGAAGAGGCTCTACAATGCAGTGAGGTATTAGAACGTCAATGCAGAGTACTACTCCAACTGTTCAGACGTACCGGTGTACTGGAAGCAATTAAAGGGAATCTGTTAGTAGGATCAGCCCTCCTAAGCCGTCTACATTGGCATGAAGTTATGGGAAGCTGAATAAAATGATACTTTGATATCTGTTATCCGATGTCTTATACCAGATATATTCAGGTTTTTCTCATATTTAACCCCTTCCCGACCTGTGACACAGCGTATGCGTCATGAAAGTCGGTGCCAATCCGACCTGTGACGCATATGCTGTGTCACAGAAAGATCGCGTCCCTGCAGGCCGGGTGAAAGGGTTAACTCCAATTTCACCCGGCCTGCAGGGACAGGGGGAGTGGTAGTTTAGCCCAGGGGGGGTGGCTTCACCCCCCCCGTGGCTACGATCGCTCTGATTGGCTGTTGAAAGTGAAACAAAATTGCTCAACAAATTTTAGGATCCATTTTATCCTATTGCCCATGTGAAAATGAAAAAATTGAGGCGAAAAGAAATTTTTTTGTGAAAAAAAAGTACTTTTTCATTTTTACGGATCAATTTGTGAAGTACCTGAGGGTTTAAAGTGCTCACTAGGCATCTAGATAAGTTCCTTGGGGGGTCCAGTTTCCAAAATGGGGTCACTTGTGGGGGAGCTCCAATGTTTAGGCACACAGGGTCTCTCCAAACGCGACATGGTGTCCGCTAACGATGGAGATAATTTTTCATTCAAAAAGTCAAATGGCGCTCCTTCCCTTCCAAGCCTTACCATGTGCCCAAACAGTGGTTTACCGCCACATGTGAGGTATCAGTGTACTCAGGAGAAATTGCCCAACAAATTTTAGGATCCATTTTATCCTGTTGTCCATGTGAAAATGAAAAAATTGAGGCTAAAAGAATTTTTTTGTGAAAAAAAAGTACTTTTTAATTTTTACGGATCAATTTGTGAAGCACCTGGGGGTTTAAAGGGCTCACTATGCATGTAGATAAGTTCCTTGGGGCGTCTAGTTTCCAAAATGGGGTCACTTGTGGGGGAGCTCCAATGTTTAGGCACACGGGGGCTCTCCAAACGTGACATGGTGTCCGCTAAAGAGTGCAGCCAATTTTTCATTCAAAAAGTCAAATGGCGCTCCTTCCCTTCCAAGCCCTGCCGTGCGCCCAAACAGTGGTTTACCCCCACATATGAGTTATCAGCGTACTCAGGAGAAATTGGACAACAACTTTCGTGGTTCAGTTTCTCCTTTTACCATTGGGAAAATAAAAAAATTGTTGCTGAAAAATCATTTTTGTGACTAAAAAGTTAAATGTTCATTTTTTCCTTCCATGTTGCTTCTGCTGCTGTGAAGCACCTGAAGGGTTAATAAACTTCTTGAATGTGGTTTTGTGCACCTTGAGGGGTGCAGTTTTTAGAATGGTGTCACTTTTGGGTATTTTCAGCCATATAGACCCCTCAAACTGACTTCAAATGTGAGGTGGTCCCTAAAAAAAATGGTTTTGTAAATTTCGTTGTAAAAATGAGAAATCGCTGGTCAAATTTTAACCCTTATAACTTCCTAGCAAAAAAAAATTTTGTTTCCAAAATTGTGCTGATGTAAAGTAGACGTGTGGGAAATGTTATTTATTAACTATTTTGTGTCACATAACTCTCTGGTTTAACAGAATAAAAATAAAAAATGTGAAAATTGCGAAATTTTCAAAATTTTCGCCAAATTTCCGTTTTTATCACAAATAAACACAGAATTTATTTACCTAAATTTACCACTAACATGAAGCCCAATATGTCATGAAAAAAACAATCTCAGAACCGCTAGGATCCATTGAAGGGTTCCTGAGTTATTACCTCATAAAGGGACACTGGTCAGAATTGCAAAAAACGGCAAGGTCTTTAAGGTCAAAATAGGCTGGGTCATGAAGGGGTTAAATCAGTTTTTCCAGGCTATTGGGGCAGACACTGATCTGCTTGAGCATAACCTGGATTCACGCATCAGACCGGACAACATGATTTACATGCAGCGCGGGACATGAATAAAACACTTTTTTCCTTTAAAGAGAACCTGATTGATTGAGAACAAATCCGTGGTCATCATGCATCAGTCACTGGCTGTATGGTGTCATTCATATATGTTCAACTCAGATACGCTGCGGCATTTCACAGAAAAACATACTTTTAATAGCCGCCGGGGACCAAGCCTCACACCAGGCGGTAAATCGGTTGGACAGATGAGTCCTCAGCGGCTTTTCTCCACCCGATGACCGAGATTGCGAGGTCTCTCCTAATACGCGGCAGACTATCAGGCAGGTGGGTCCAAAGCAACATACTACTTCCCCACTATTCCTTTGAATTGGTTTTGATACAAGTCTCCCAATGTACTAACAATGTTAAAGGGATGTCAAAACAGCAACAAACTGCATCATTAATGACATTTCCTAATACATTCATGCAGGTGAGAAACTCCAATGTCTTACTTATACAGTACATAAACTATGCCTTATTCAGACATCCATGACTTTTCTCATACATAAAAGCACAGACTGTGTTTTGGATCAGTTTCATCAGTGTATCAGTTTTTGCCATTATAGATTTTCACTGATGTAAAATAAAAATTAATTAGCATATTTGGTGGACTATAATACATACCAGACCACGAGACGCACCCCAAATTTTGGGGAGGAAAATAGGAAAAAATATTTTTAATAAAATGTCATAGCAGGGTCACAGGATGACGATTTCCTGCTGCACCTCACCACCGCACTGTCCTATATACATTTCCTATTACCACAACACTGCTACCCATTCCCTGTGACTTCACCTCTCCACCACGCCGTCCTAGGTACAGCATTTCCCATCCCATGTAATAGTGGCCAGTGTCAGGCAGCTGCTACAAAGGCAAATAAAATAATGGGATGCATTAAAAGAGGCATAGATGCTCATGAGGAGAACATAATTTTACCTCTATACAAGTCACTAGTTTGACCACACTTAGAATACTGTGCACAGTTCTGGTCTCCGGTGTATAAGAAAGACATAGCTGAACTGGAGCGGGTGCAGAGAAGAGCGACCAAGGTTATTAGAGGACTGGGGGGTCTGCAATACCAAGATAGGTTATTACACTTGGGGCTATTTAGTTTGGAAAAACGAAGGCTAAGGGGGTGATCTTATGTTAACCCCTTCATGACCTTGGGATTTTCCGTTTTTCGCTTCCCTCCTTCCCAGAGCCATAACTTTTTTATTTTTCCATGAATATGGCCATCTGAGGGCTTATTTTTTGCGGGACGAGTTGTACTTTTGAACGACATCATTGGTTTTAGCATGTCATGTACTAGAAAATGGGGAAAAAATTCCAAGTGCGGTGAAATTGCAAAAAAAGTGCAATCCCACACTTGTTTTTTGTTTGGCTTTTTTGCTAGGTTCACTAAATGCTAAAACTGACCTGACATTATGATTCTCCCGGTCAATACAAGTTCATAGACACCAAAAATGACTAAGTTACGCTTTATCTAAGTGGTGAAAAAAAATTACAAACTTTGCTAAAAAAAAAAAAGCGCCATTTTCCGATATCCGTAGCGTCTCCATTTTTCATGATCTGGGGTTGTTTGAGGGCTTATTTTTTGCGATCCAAGCTGACATTTTTATTGATACAATTTTGGTGTAGATACGCTCTTTTGATCGCCCGTTATTGCATTTTAATGCAATGTCGCGGTGACCAAAAAAACGTAATTCTGGTGTTTCGAGTTTTTTCTCACTATGCCGTTTAGTGATCAGGTTAATGCTTTTTTTTTATTGATAGATCAGGCGATTCTGAACGCGGCGATACCAAATATGTGTAGGTTTGATTTTTTTTATGATTTTATTTTGAATGGGGCGAAAGGGGGGTGATTTAAACTTTTATATTTTTTTTATTTTTTTCATTCACATTTTTTTTTACTTGTGCCATGCTTCAATAGCCTCCATGGGAGGCTAGAAGCAGGCACAGCACGATCGCCTCTGCTACATAGCAGCGATCATCAGATCGCTGCTATGCAGCAGAAATGCAGGTGTGCTGTGAGCGCCGACCACAGGGTGGCGTTCACAGCTAGCAGGGATCAGTAACCATAGAGGTCTCAAGGACCTCTATGGTTACAATGCAGAAGCATCGCTGACCCCTGATCATGTGACGCGGTCGGCAATGCGCGCATTTCCGGCAGCGCGGCCGGAAGCGGTAGTTAAATGCAGCTGTCTGTGCTCGACAGCGGCATTTAGCTAGTTAATAACGGCGGATGAATCGCAATTTCACCCGCCGCTATTGTGAGCACATGTCAGCTGACATGTCCCGACTTTGATGCGGGCTCACCGCCGGAGCCCGCATCAAAGCGGGGCTTCTGACCTCAGACGTACTATCCCGTCCGAGGTCAGAAAGGGGTTAATGTATAAATATATGAGGGGACAGTACAAATACCTTTCTGATGATCTTTTTAATCATAGACCTGAGACAGGGACAAGGGGGCATCCTCTACGTCTGGAGGAAAGAAGGTTTAAGCATAATAACAGACGCGGAATCTTTACTGTAAGCATACCTCCCAACTGTCCCGGATCCAGCGGGACTGTCCTGATTTTGACAGTCAGTCCCGCGATCCCGGGCGGGACATTAATTGTCCCGCACTGGTTGGGAGGTGTGTGTATCAGCCGGTCAGCTGAGAGCTCCCCGAGTCCCTGCACCCGGCCCGCACAGCAGCAAAGCGCAAACCACATAATGGCTGCTCTGTGCACAGTACCTGTGATGAGGTCACAGGATGGGAGGAGTCAGGGGTCACATGATCGGGAGGAGGACCTCCGTGTACAGGACTTTGCTGGTTGCCATGGCGCCGGAGGAGGGTAAGGCAGCGTATGTGTGAGGTCAGGAGCCGAGGTGTTTATAGTGTGGATGTAGCGGAGCCGTGTGTGTACGAGGTGTATGGATCAGGGCAGCGTGTGAAAGGTGTATGGAGCGGAGTCGTGTGTGTAAGGCCGGAGTCACATGCGAGAAACACGTCCGTGTCTCGCATGTGAACAGCAAGCTCTGGCGCCGGCACATCGGAGCGGAGCGTGCGGCTCCAAGTGTTCCTATGCGGCCGCACGGTCCGCTCCGAAGTGCCGGCGCCAGAGCTTGCTGTTCACATGCGAGACACGGACGTGTTTCTCGCATGTGTGACTCTGGCCTAAGAGGTGTACGGAGCCGTGTGCATGAGGTGTACGGAGCGCAGCCGCGTGTGTACGAGGTGTACGGAGCCGTGTGCATGAGGTGTACGGAGCGCAGCCGCGAGTGTACGAGGTGTACGGAGCTGTGTGCATGAGGTGTACGGAGCGCAGCCGCGGGTGTACGAGGTGTACGGAGCACAGCCGCGTGTGTACGAGGCGTACGGAGCGGAGCAGCATGTGAAAGGTGTACGGAGCGGAGCCGTGTATACGAGGTGTACGGAGCACAGCCGCATGTGTACGAGGTGTACGGAGCGTAGTCGTGTGTACGAGGTGTACGTAGTGGAGTCGTGTGTAAGAGGTGTACGGAGCCATGTGTATGAGGTGTACGGAGCACAGCCGCGTGTGTACGAGGTGTACGGAGCACAGCCGCGTGTGTACGAGGTGTACGGAGCACAGCCGCGTGTGTACGAGGTGTATGGAGCACAGCCGCGTGTGTACGAGGTGTACGGAGCACAGCCGCGTGTGTACGAGGTGTACGGAGCGGAGCAGCATGTGAAAGGTGTACAGAGCAGAGTCGTGTGTAAGAGGTGTATGGAGCCGTGTGTACGAGGTGTACGGAGCACAGCCGCATGTGTACGAGGTGTACGGAGCGTAGTCGTGTGTACGAGGTGTACGTAGTGGAGTCGTGTGTAAGAGGTGTACGGAGCCGTGTGTATGAGGTGTACGGAGCACAGCCGCGTGTGTACGAGGTGTACGGAGCACAGCCGCGTGTGTACGAGGTGTACGGAGCACAGCCGCGTGTGTACGAGGTGTACGGAGCACAGCCGCGTGTGTACGAGGTGTACGGAGCACAGCCGCGTGTGTACGAGGTGTACGGAGCACAGCCGCGTGTGTACGAGGTGTACGGAGCACAGCCGCGTGTGTACGAGGTGTACGGAGCGGAGCAGCATGTGAAAGGTGTACAGAGCAGAGTCGTGTGTAAGAGGTGTACGGAGCCGTGTGTACGAGGTGTACGGAGCACAGCCGCATGTGTACGAGGTGTACGGAGCGTAGTCGTGTGTACGAGGTGTACGGAGCCGTGTGTACGAGGTGTACGGAGCACAGCCGCATGTGTACGAGGTGTACAGAGCACAGCCGCATGTGTACGAGGTGTACGGAGCACAGCCGCGTGTGTACGAGGCGTACGGAGCACAGCCGCGTTTGTACGAGGCGTACGGAGCACAGCCGCGTGTGTACGAGGTGTACGGAGCGGAGCAGCATGTGAAAGGTGTACAGAGCAGAGTCGTGTGTAAGAGGTGTACGGAGCCGTGTGTACGAGGTGTACGGAGCACAGCCGCATGTGTACGAGGTGTACGGAGCGGAGCAGCATGTGAAAGGTGTACGGAGCGGAGCCGTGTGTACGAGGTGTACGGAGCACAGCCGCGTTTGTACGAGGTGTACGGAGCACAGCCGCGTGTGTACGAGGTGTATGGAGCACAGCCGCGTGTGTACAAGGTGTACGGAGCGGAGCAGCATGTGAGAGGTGTACGGAGCAGAGTCGTGTGTAAGAGGTGTACGGAGCCGTGTGTACGAGGTGTACGGAGCACAGCCGCATGTGTACGAGGTGTACGGAGCGTAGTCGTGTGTATGAGGTGTACGTAGTGGAGTCGTGTGTACGAGGTGTACGGAGCACAGCCGTGTGTGTACGAGGTGTACGGAGCACAGCCACGTGTGTACGAGGTGTACGGAGCACAGCCGCGTGTGTACGAGGTGTACGGAGCACAGCCGCATGTGTACGAGGTGTACGGAGCACAGCCGCATGTGTACGAGGTGTACGGAGCACAGCCGCGTGTGTACAAGGTGTACGGAGCGGAGCAGCATGTGAAAGGTGTACAGAGCGGAGTCGTGTGTACGAGGTGTACGGAGCACAGCCGCGTGTGTACGAGGTGTATGGAGCGGAGCAGCGTGTGAAAGGTGTATGGAGCGGAGTCGTGTGTAAGAGGTGTGCGGATGAGAGCAGAGTGTGAAAGGTGTATGGAGTGGAGCCACGTGTGTACGAGGTGAACAGAGCAGAGCCACGTGTGTACGAGGTGTACGGAGCAGAGCCATGTGTGTACAAGGTGTGCGGAGCAGCGTGTGCAATGTGTATAGAGCGGAGCCGTGTGTGTACGAGGTGTACGGA
This sequence comes from Ranitomeya imitator, assembly GCF_032444005.1. Classification (NCBI taxonomy): domain Eukaryota; kingdom Metazoa; phylum Chordata; class Amphibia; order Anura; family Dendrobatidae; genus Ranitomeya; species Ranitomeya imitator. The sequence goes on from NC_091282.1 coordinate 225,293,399, forward strand.
GTAGTGCCGTGTGTGTACGAGGTGTACGGAGTAGTGCCGTGTGTGTACGAGATGTATGGAGAGGAGCCGTATGTGTATGAGGTGTATGCAGCGGAGCTGTGTGTGTGCAAGGTATACGGAGCGGAGCAGTGTGTGCAATTTGTATAAAGCGGAGCCGTGTGTGTACGAGGTGTATGGAAAGGAGCCGTATGTGTATGAGGTGTACGCAGTGGAGCCGTGTGTGTGCAAGGTATACGGAGCAGAGCAGCTTGTGCAATGTGTATGGAGCGGAGTGGTGTGTGTATGAGGTGTACGGAGTAGTGCCGTGTGTACAAGATGTATGGAGCGGAGCCGTGTGTGTATGAGGTGTATGGAGCGGAGCCGTGTATGAGGTGTATGGAGCGGAGCTGAATGTGTACGAGGTGTACGGAGCGGAGCCGTGTGTGTATGAGATGTATGGAGTGGAGCCGTGTGAACGGAGCGGAGCCGTGTGTGCAAAGTGTACGGAGCGCAGCCGCGTGTGTAGGAGTAGCTATGTGTGGCCATTATACGGTACGAAGTATCATGTGCGGCCAATATACAGTATGGAGCATCATGTGCGGTCATTATACAGTATGGAGCATCATGTGCGGTCATTATACAGTATGGAGCATCATGTGCGGTCATTGCACAGTATGGAGCATCATGTGCGGTCATTGTACAGTATGGAGCATCATGTGCGGTCATTGTACAGTATGGAGCATTATGTGCGGTCATTATACACTATGGAGCATCATGTGCGGTCATTATACAGTATGGGACATCATGTGTGGCCATTATATACAGTATGGAGCATCATGTGCGGTCATTATACAGTATTGAGCATCATGTGGGGTCATTATACAGTATGGAGCATCATGTGCAGTCATTATACAGTATTGAGCATCATGTGGGGCCATTATACAGTATGGAGCATCATGTGGGGCCATTATACAGTATGGAGCATCATGTGCGGCTATTATACAGTATGGAGCATCATATGTGGCCATTATACAGTATTGAGCATCATGTGAGGTCATTATACAGTATTGAGCATCATGTGGGGCCATTATACAGTATTGAGCATCATGTGGGGCCATTATACAGTATGGAGCATCATGTGGGGCCATTATACAGTATGGAGCATCATGTGCGGCTATTATACAGTATGGAGCATCATATGTGGCCATTATACAGTATTGAGCATCATGTGAGGTCATTATACAGTATTGAGCATTATGTGGGGTCATTATACAGTATTGAGCATCATTTGGGGTCATTATACAGTATTGAGCATCATGTGGGGTCATTATACAGTATTGAGCATCATGTGGGGTCATTATACAGTATGGAGCATTGTGGGGCTATTATACAGTATGGAGCACTGTGTGGCCACATTTTTTTGTTTATAATTATTCTTTCTGAACAGTGTGATCAGCAGTGCTAAATGGGTGTGGTTGAAATGTGGATATGGGTGGGACTAGTGAATGGGTGTGGTCAGAGGCGTGGCCTAAAATTTGCCCCTCTTTCCCAGCTTCAAAAGTTGGGAGGTTTGCTGTAAGAGCAGTGAGACTATGGAACTCTGCCGTATGATGTTGTAATGAGTGATTCATTACTTACATTTAAGAGGAGACTGAATACATTTCTGGAAAAGTATAATGTTACAGGGTATATACAGTAGATTCCTTGTTATGGTGTTGATCCAGGGAACCAGTCTGATTGCTGTATGTGGAGTCGGCAAGGAATTTTCTTCCCCAGTGTGGAGCTTACTCTTTTCCACATGGGTTTTTTTTTTGGCTTCCTCTGGATCAACATGTTAGGGCAAGTTAGGTTAGGCTATGGGTTGAACTAGATGGACTGTCTTCCTTCAACCTTAATAACTATATTACTATGTTACAATAACACTATTCTTTCGATGTGATTTCTCCTCACCAACGTACTGTCTTAGGCTACTTTCACTCTAGCGTTTTCTGCAATCCGTCACAATGCGTCGTTTTGCAGAAAAAACGCATCCTGCAAAAGTGCTTGCAGGATGCGTTTTTTCCCAATAGACTTGTATTGACGACACATTTGCGACGGATTGCGTCGTGCTTTGGCGGACTGTCGGGAGCAAAAATCGCTACATGTAACGTTTTTTGCTCCTGACGGACCGCTTTTTCCGACCGCGCATGCGCGGCCGGAACTCCACCCCCACCTCCCCGCACCTTACAATGGGGCAGCGGATGCGTCGGGGAAATGCATCCGCTGCCTCCATTGTGCAATGCGTTAAACGCTAGCGTCGGAATCTCCCCGTCGCAATGCGTCGGGGAGATTCCGACGCTAGTGTGAAAGAAGCCTTAGATACATTTCCCATCACCACAATACTACTATTCTTTCTATGTGACTTCACCTCACCACCGCACTGTCCTAGGTACATTTCCCATCACCACAATACCACTATCCCTTCTATGTGACTTCACCTCACCACCGCACTGTCCTGAATACATTTCCCATCACCAGAATACCACTATTCTTTCTATGTAACTTCACCTCACCACCACGCTGTCCTAGGTACATTTCTCATCACCACAATACCACTATCCTTTCTATGTGATTTCACCTCACCACCACGCTGTCCTGGATTCATTTCCAATCACCAGAATGCCTCTATTCTTTCTATGTGACTTCACATCACCACCACGCTGTCCTGGATACATTTCCCATCACCACAACACCACTATCATTTCCATGTGTGACTTCACCTCACCACCACGCTGTCCTGGATACATTTCCCATCACAATACCACTATCCTTTCTATGTGACTTCACCTCACCACCACACTGTCCTGAATACATTTCCCATCACCACAATACCAATATTCTTTTTATGTGATTTTTCCTCACCACCACACACTGTCCTGGATACATTTCCCATCACCACAATACCAATATTCTTTTTATGTGATTTTTCCTCACCACCACACACTGTCCTAAATACATTTCCCATCACCACAATACCACTATTCTTTCTATGTGACTTCACCTCACCACCACACTGTCCTGGATACATTTCCCATCACAAGAATAACACTATTCTTTCTATGTGACTTCACCTCACCACCATACTGTCCTGGATACATTTCCCATGACCACTTACTACTATTCTTTCTATGTGATTTCTCCTCACCACCACACTGTCCTGGATACATTTCCCATCACCACAATACCAATATTCTTTTTATGTGATTTTTCCTCACCACCACACTGTCCTAAATACAGCATTTCCCATCACCACAATACCACCATTCTTTCTATGTGATTTCTCCTCACCACCACACTGTCCTGGATACATTTCCCTTCACCACAATACCACTATTCTTTCTATGTGACTTAACCTCACCACCACACTGTCCTGGATAGATTTCCCATCACCACAATACCACTATCTTTTCTATGCGACTTAACCTCACCACCACACTGTCCTGGATACATTTCCCTTCACCACAATACCACTATTCTTTCTATGTGACTTCACCTCACCACCACACTGTCCTGGATACATTTCCCATGACCACAATACCACTATTCTTTCTATGTGATTTCTCCTCACCACCACACTGTCCTGGATACATTTCACATCACCACAATACTATTATTCTTTCTATGCGATTTCTCCTCACCACCACACTGTCCAAGATACAGCATTTCCCATCACAATACCACTATCCTTTGTATGTGAATTCACCTCACCACCACACTGTCCTGGATACATTTCCCATCACCACAATACCACTATCCTTTCTATGTGACTTCACCTCACCACCACGCTGTCCTGGATACATTTCCCATCACCAGAATACCACTATTCTTTCTATGTGACTTCACCTCACCACGCACTGTCCTGGATACATTTCCCATCACCACAATACCACTATCCTTTGTATGTGACTTCACCTTACCACCACACTGTCCTGGATACATTTCACCACAATACTGTTATCTGTTCAGTGTGTATCCATTTAAATGCAAAATTTTCCATTCATTTTTTACACCTTTCTTTCAGCTTGTAAAACAACAGTTGGAATTTATCATTATCCATTTTGTAAAGCAAACCCATTTTCCCTACATGTGAGAGATGCAGGAGTGTCTTCTGGCGTTAACGAGAGATGTTTATACTGGCAGCTTTCTGGAAGCTTTCTTCTGTTTGGAAACATCTATCTGAACATTCAAGTGATTCACTCTCTACAGTGACTCATCCTAAAACCATTATCAGAAATCAGCTTCCGACAACATATGTTCAGTCTGTAGCAGACAAGTACACGTCCAGTGTTCTTTAGTGATGTTTCTTAACTAAATCTGCGTTATTTTCTACTTCCTACAATCATGGCAACTCCATTGAGGGTATTACCAATCTCTTACCCTCTAGAATCTAGCAGATTACAAGCAACGACAGACAGTGACAGTATTGAGTAACCATGTCAAACCATAGCCAAGATGTCATACAGGCATCCTACCACAGTGGACACTTCTGTTTAAAGGGAATCTGTCACCCCAAAAATGGCCTATAAATTAAGGCCTCCGGCATCAGGGGCTTATCTACAGCATTCTGCAATGCTGTAGATAAGCCCCCGATGTATCCTGAAAGATGCGAAAAAGAGGTTAGATTATACTCACCCAAGGGCGGTCCCTCTGCGGTCCGGTTCGATGGGCGTCACGGTCCGGCACCTCCTATCTTCATACGATGACGTCCTCTCCTTGTCTTCTTGCCGTGGCTCCTGTGCAGGCGTACTTTGTCTGCCCTGTTGAGGGCAGAGCAAAATACTACAGTGCGCAGGCGCCGGGCCTCTTTATCCTTTCTCAGCGCCTGTGCACTGCAGTACTTTGCTCTGCCCTCAACAGGGCAGACAAAGTACGCCTGCGCAGGAGCTTCAGCAAGAAGACGACAACATCGTATGAAGATGGGAGGCGCCGGTGGTGCAGTCGCCCACGGCAATTGGGCAGAGGTGGACTGGGGTGTTCAGTAACTGTATTCCAGAGGATATGTGCCCGGCTGTGATCCGGAAGATATCATGTGCTGTGTTTATATGAGTTGAACATTAATGCTGTGAAGTAAACGCATTAAAAAGACTTTTGTTTGGAACTTTGTTGGGTCACTGCCTCATCACTGCATAAGTGTGCTACCGATGCACTATACAAGCTTGTGAACCATTGTAGGTAGCACCATGGAATTTTTCAGGTGGGCATAACCAACCATTTCAGTCATTCATGGCCAAAATGGAAACATTTGTCTCTATGCGGGAACAGCCCTACAGGATAAAAGAAAAAAAAAAAAAAGAAACAGTCGGGCAGGCTGAGCTACTTTCTTTATTTCTTGTAACACCCATTGAAGTAAAATCCACAAACACTTCAACACCATTTCTGCTATTTCCTCATTCCCTGCGCTGGACTTCTGACCTTACAATTGATTTTATGGGGTTACGGAAACAGCGAATCTCAGCCCGCTCTCTTTTTTTGTAGTTCCCCCTGCTTGTAGCTGCCTCATACAAACACATATCAGCCATGAATGACTACAAGGGGAAACCAATTTTAACTCTGGCCAGGTATCTCTTAGCAGGCTCATATGCTGGTCCCCTTTCAAAGACTTGATACCGGTTGTTCAACCCTACGGGTTTTTTCTGTTAACAGAACACTTTGGTCAGTGATTGTCAGCAGCGTTCACATGTCACGTCGATGTCACATTGTTCATGCTGTAGTTGAGTGAACAAAGACCGATGGAGGACAAGCGCAAGGAAGCAGCAGGGAATTGGAAGGCAAGATATTCTTTAAAGACCCATGTAATCTAATTTAAAAATGTAATGAGATTGGATATATAAATGCCACAGTCAGAAGATCCCACAAACCGGCATACATGTATGGGGCAGTAATGGAACAGGCTCAGGAATGATCAAAAAGCAGTATGCAACTGAAAAATGGTACCAATATAAACTACAATTCATATGCAAAAACAATCACTAAGGCCACGTTCACACATTCAGTATGTGGTCAGTATTTTACATCAGTTTCTGTAAGCCAAAACCAGGAGTGGGACAGTCAGAGGAAAAGTATCATGGCAGCACGTCAGCACTTCTGCATTTTTTTCCTCCTGGTTTTGGCCTTTGAATGCAGAACGCAATAGAGGTTTTTTTTTTTTACTTTCACACGTTTTTATAAAGAATTTTGAAACGTTTACAAAAAAGATATATCCAGCAATAGACACGTGAAAAATTGAGAATACATGGCTTATAACGGCACATTATGAACACAGTATGACATTCTGTAATTCTTAGGTATGCAACAGGGCGCAATATAGTTTTGCCTATTCTTTGTTGTCAGGGTATGTGCACGCGTTAAGTATTTGGTGCAGAAATTTCATCATCTCTTGGCAGGAAAAACGCAGAGGCAAAAATGCACCACGAGTGAAATCTGCAGCAAAAACCTTGGAAGAATTGGCATGCCCTAGATTTACGGGTATGTTCACACAGGGCGTTTTTACGGCTTTTTTTTCTGCAGCAAAACCTGATCTTCTTGGCAGGAAAGAAGCTGAGTCATAAACGCAGGTTTAGGAGCGTTTTTTGTTGCGTTTTTTCATGTATTTTTTTTTGTCTCTTTGTGCATGCCAATAAAGTTGAGTGCCGCCAGAGGGAAAAAAAAAACCTTCCTGTAGATAGATAGAATGAATAGATACTGTAGATAGAATGTAAACTTTATTTCCCCCAGACACTGCGTGGGACACTCGTTATATTGGTCTGCGTCGGACCAGGGAGTATTTGTGTTGGTTTATTATTTTTATTATAGGAGATCGATGGCTTCGCTTGGATTACCTGAATAATAAAATGGTAAAACTGTGTGGTGCTTTATTTCATTAAAGGACTTTATTCTGGCTTTGTCTTTATTTACATGTAACAACTATAGGATTAGTATTGGATAGGTGTCTTATAGAGGCCTCTCCATTACTAAGCCATGGGGTTAATAATCTCACTGGTGACATTAACCCAAAAATATTACCCCACTTGCCACCACTACAGGGCAAGTGGGAAGCGCCGGGCAAAGCGCCAGAATTGGCGCATCTAATTGATATGCCTTGTCTGGGCGGCTGCAGGCTATTTTTAGGCTGGGGGGGCTATATCAATGGCCCCTTACCAGCCTGAGAATACCAGCCCCCAGCTGTGAGCTTTAGCAAGGCTGGTTGTCAAAAATGGAGAGGACCCCATGCTGTTTTTTTTAATTATTTATTTAAACAATTAAAAAAAAAAAAACATGAGGACCCCTCTATTCTTGATAAGTAGCCTTGCTGAAGCTGACAGCTGGGGTTGCAGCCCCCAGCTCTGAATTTTGCCTGGCTGGTTATCAAAAATAGGGCGGGAACAGACATGTTTTTTTAATTTAATTATTTATAGCGCAGGAGCAGCAGATGAAAACTCCCTGCAGGTGTCAGATGATGGGAGCAGTAGTTCCATCAGCTGACACCAGTGATCGGAGGTGAAGTTTACACCTCCGATCACAGCTGAGCGCTCCCCACTGTCGGCGGGGAACCACGGATCTCTGACCGGCGCGGATGATTTCCCCACCAATCAGAAGCGGTGTTTGCCGTGCTGTCATGCATATGACAGCGTGTCAAACACTGTAATGTCGGACCACCCATTCAAGTGAATGGGGATCAGGTCCTCTCTGCTGGATCACAGGCTGCATGGACGCACCATGCAGCCTGCCAGCTAGATGTAGCAGGGCCGAGTGTGATGTCACATCCGGCTGTCCTTGACTTTTCTGCAGAAAATACGCTGCAAGAAAAGTCAACCTGCGTATTTGCAGCGTTTTTTCACCACCCAATCAAGTCAATGGGTGAAAAACGCTGAAAACACGCTGAAAGAAGTGACATGCTCTATGTCCAAAAAACGCAGCAAAGCACAAAATCCTGATGACACGAAAAACCCAATGTGTGTGCATGAGATTTCTGAAATCTCATAAGCTTTGCTGGTACTGTAAAAAGCAGCTGAAAATTAGCATAAAAAGATGCAGCAAAAACGCCCAGTGTGAACTTACCCTAAATCTGCAAGTCACAAATACCGTGAGTAACGTGTGCATGACACTTCAGGATTCTCATTCACTGTGCTGGCATCAGGAAACATTTCAGCTTTTGTGACAAATCTGTTCTGAAACATTTATTTTTACTATACACTTAAAAGGGTTTCAGAAATCCCTTCTCACCAGCTGCAGTTTGTATAAAACACAAAACAGTGGTATCCAATAACTCAGCTCTGGGGCTCATGCCATCAACTTGGGGCAGTTACCGAGTTACTGGCTGCAGCACAGCAGACAATAACAGACACTGGCAGCAGTAACGGAGAGTGAGCCCTGAACCCAGGGATGGTGATTAAAGCTCTTTTTTAAAAAACAAAAGAAAACTAAACAAAAAAACTATTTTGCTGTAGGAGAGGATTTTTTTCTTCATAAAGGGAAAACCACTTTAAAAGGGTTTTTCCCACAATTGTATTTTTTTTCATCCCCAACTGTACCTCTGAAAATCCAAGTTGACATAGCTAAATGGGAGGTATATTCTTTCTCTGTTAAAATTACACTTCCCAGCAGCACCTTGCTTCTCCTCAGTGCTGCAGAACCCTCACTATCCTGTGTGTTCCTGACTAGCTTGAACTCTCCCAATTATCATCAAACTGATCTCAGTGCAGAATTTCCCTCAAGTCTCCATACACTCCCTGCCACTGTAGAGTACCCTGTATGACCGATTTTATCTTCTGCAATCTACATTATTCTGCCTGTATTTTAACATCACTGTAAGCTGGTTTTTCCAAAAGTTTAACTCTCGTAAACCTCCATCGCGAAGCTAGTAATTACTAGAGAAATCACAGCTGAAATACATTTTGTTGTCTGATCTGGTGCTGACAGATCAGTGATTTATCTGCCAATAGTACTCTGTTGATCCATATGGCAGAGGATTATCTTCTGCCATATGCATAAATCTAAAGGGTAGGGGGCATCACATGATTGTTTTACCTTATTATCACTCACTAAAAGGTTTCCTTCTCATTCAATCTGAACAAGAAACTGTTTGGGACAGAAGGAAAAATCTGAAACGCCGGCCAATTGCAGAAAACCCCATTAAGCTCACAGCTGGACATCACAATATTTCCTGCACATTTACAAGTTGTTACAGTATATGCAGTAAAAAGATTGGAAGTTCAGAATAGATCACAGTATTAGACATTTATTCAGGAGTCAGGAAAGATTTTGAAGGATATACCATGGACATTACTCAAATCGCTGAAAGACACCCAGGGGATATTATTCAGGCATCAGCCCATTATGTCTGTGATAATAAGATAAAGCGACCATTTGCACATTGTTTTATTACAGCCGAGTGATTTTATTCTTATAGTCAGACTAACTATATGACCATTTAGCTTCTGTTGGGAAACAGCGAAGTTATTACAAATCTAACAGCCCTATGACGGAAGAAGAATCTATAAATTGTTTTTGCCTTTTTTTTTCAGATCCATTAGGAAACCAAGTGAAGTACATAGAAAACTGTTGTACACCTCCGCCCAGTACAGCATGACCTATCATGCGGAGCGTCACACGACCAAGTAGCATTTCGGATTGTGCTGCACAAAGCTTATACTGTTAAAGACAAGCAAAAATATCCCTGGGGACCGCAAATATTTGTGCTCATCTTTAATTATCAGGGGATATTTGGTATAATACTCTTATACAAAATATTTCAAAATTGATTAACAGTGACATCTTTATTAGTGAGGAAGTTAAATACATAGTGACTGAAAGCCAAATAAATGGCATGGTAACAAAACTAAAGGGGCTGTACAATATAATGAGAAAGTTACACACATAACAATACATCTTAAATATACAATCTACATCCCTGATGCTTCCCTCTCATCTTCTGCTTAGCTTGGCTGCAGATGTCACTGCTAGTATACACTAATGGAACAAAAGGACACAGTAGATAGTGGTCCGCCGAACGGCCCCGATCTCTCCTGACTTCCTCATACAAAGGAACGTTTGCTCTCTGCTCTCTACTGGATAACTGCTGCCAGACTCTTCTAATGGCGACTCATCTCCCCAAGAACAAAAGAGTTAGCAGTCCAATATTGGACATGCCAGATCCTCGGCTCCCCCACACCCCACATCATCCGATATCAGCAGGTTTGGTCGACTTTAATCTAATGTGTATGGTGGACTTAAGTTGCCGCTGCTTCCAATCACTTGCCTCAGTGGTAATCAGGCTGTAACTTCTACAGCCAATGTAAACAGAAGATAAGTGGGGGGCATCAAGTATGTGTTTCTGAAACAGGAGTGTTTGTGCAGTACTCGGCAGCGGCCTCGTCTCTGGAACAGGAGTGGATGTGCAATACTCGGCAGCGACCTCGTCTCTGGAACAGGAGTGCATGTGCAGTACTCGGCAGCGACCTCGTCTCTGGAACAGGAGTGCATGTGCAGTACTCGGCAGCGGCATAGTGTCTGGAACAGGAGTGGATGTGCAGTACTCGGCAGCGGCATAGTGTCTGGAACAGGAGTGGATGTGCAGTAATCGGCAGCGGCCTTGTCTCGGGAACAGGAGTGGATGTGCAGTTATCGGCAGCGACCTCGTCTCTGGAACAGGAGTGCATGTGCAGTACTCGGCAGCGACCTCGTCTCTGGAACAGGAGTGCATGTGCAGTACTCGGCAGCGGCATAGTGTCTGGAACAGGAGTGGATGTGCAGTACTCGGCAGCGGCATAGTGTCTGGAACGAGTGGATGTGCAGTACTCGGCAGCGGCATAGTGTCTGGAACAGGAGTGGATGTGCAGTACTCGGCAGCGGCATAGTGTCTGGAACAGGAGTGGATGTGCAGTAATCGGCAGCGGCCTTGTCTCGGGAACAGGAGTGGATGTGCAGTTATCGGCAGCGACCTCGTCTCTGGAACAGGAGTGCATGTGCAGTACTCGGCAGCGACCTCGTCTCTGGAACAGGAGTGCATGTGCAGTACTCGGCAGCGACCTCGTCTCTGGAACAGGAGTGCATGTGCAATACTCGGCAGCGACCTCGTCTCTGGAACAGGAGTGCATGTGCAGTACTCGGCAGCGACCTCATCTCTGGAACAGGAGTGCATGTGCAGTACTCGGCAGCGACCTCGTCTCTGGAACAGGAGTGCATGTGCAGTACTCGGCAGCGGCCTTGTCTCTGGAACAGGAGTGCATGTGCAGTACTCGGCAGCAGCATAGTGTCTGGAACAGGAGTGGATGTGCAGTACTCGGCAGCGGCATAGTGTCTGGAACAGGAGTGGATGTGCAGTAATCGGCAGCGGCCATGTCTCTGGAATAAGAGTGCATGTGCAGTACTCGGCAGCGGCCTTGTCTCTGGAACAGGAATGCACGTGCAGTACTCGGCAGCGGCATAGTGTCTGGAACAGGAGTGGATGTGCAGTACTCGGCAGTGGCCTCGTCTCTGGAACAGGAATGCACGTGCAGTACTCGGCAGCGGCATAGTGTCTGGAACAGGAGTGGATGTGCAGTACTCGGCAGCGGCCTCGTCTATGGAACAGGAATGCACGTGCAGTACTCGGCAGTGGCATAGTGTCTGGAACAGGAGTGTTTGTGCAGTACTCGGCAGCGTCCCAGTCTCTGGAACAGGAGTGGATGTGCAGTACTCGGCAGCGGCCTTGTCTCTGGAACAGGAGTGGATGTGCAGTACTCGGCAACGGCCTTGTCTCTGGAACAGGAGTGGATGTGCAGTACTCGGCAACGGCCTTGTCTCTGGAACAGGAGTGGATGTGCAGTACTCAGCAGAGGCCTAGTCTCTGGAACAGGAGTGGATGTGCAGTACTCGGCAACGGCCTTGTCTCTGGAACAGGAGTGGATGTGCAGTACTCGGCAACGGCCTTGTCTCTGGAACAGGAGTGGATGTGCAGTACTCAGCAGAGGCCTAGTCTCTGGAACAGGAGTGGATGTGCAGTACTCGGCAACGGCCTTGTCTCTGGAACAGGAGTGGATGTGCAGTACTCGGCAACGGCCTTGTCTCTGGAACAGGAGTGGATGTGCAGTACTCGGCAACGGCCTTGTCTCTGGAAAAGAAGTGGATATGCAGTACTCGGCAGCGGCCTCGTCTATGGAACAGGAATGCACGTGCAGTACTCGGCAGTGGCATAGTGTCTGGAACAGGAGTGTTTGTGCAGTACTCGGCAGCGTCCCAGTCTCTGGAACAGGAGTGGATGTGCAGTACTCGGCAGCGGCCTTGTCTCTGGAACAGGAGTGGATGTGCAGTACTCGGCAACGGCCTTGTCTCTGGAACAGGAGTGGATGTGCAGTACTCGGCAACGGCCTTGTCTCTGGAACAGGAGTGGATGTGCAGTACTCAGCAGAGGCCTAGTCTCTGGAACAGGAGTGGATGTGCAGTACTCGGCAACGGCCTTGTCTCTGGAACAGGAGTGGATGTGCAGTACTCGGCAACGGCCTTGTCTCTGGAACAGGAGTGGATGTGCAGTACTCAGCAGAGGCCTAGTCTCTGGAACAGGAGTGGATGTGCAGTACTCGGCAACGGCCTTGTCTCTGGAACAGGAGTGGATGTGCAGTACTCGGCAACGGCCTTGTCTCTGGAACAGGAGTGGATGTGCAGTACTCAGCAGAGGCCTAGTCTCTGGAACAGGAGTGGATGTGCAGTACTCGGCAACGGCCTTGTCTCTGGAACAGGAGTGGATGTGCAGTACTCGGCAACGGCCTTGTCTCTGGAACAGGAGTGGATGTGCAGTACTCGGCAACGGCCTTGTCTCTGGAACAGGAGTGGATGTGCAGTACTCGGCAGTGGCCTTGTGTCTGGAACAGGAGTAGATGTGCAATACTAGGCAGCGGCCTTGTCTCTGGAAAAGAAGTGGATATGCAGTACTCGGCAGTGAATGCTACACATTGAATGGTTTATATCTGATTGCCACACATGTTAAAAACAGGTGATCGATGGGGTTCAGGGTGTCAGACCCCTACCAATCTAACGACCTATTGTAGGGACAATAAAACAATGCTGGATCCCGAGACAACCTCTTTACCATCCCTACTGTTACTGTGTTACTGTACCCCACTGGTGGTCTACTGGGCGAGCTGCAGTGTGCCATAGTAGCAGCGGTGGAGTTCCCATTTCTGAAAACTTCACCTCAGGAAAATGGTGCACCATCACAAATTGGCTGTGCGTAGGGCTGAACTCAATGGACAGGTAACTGCGCTGACAGATGGCCCTCTCTACTAAAGTCTGTGGCATTTACTGAAAAGCCAAGCAACAGCTCACAGCTGCATGAAATTTACACACAACCTTCAAGGGCCCTCTGTTTTCCGAATATAAGATTGTCTCAGAGACGAGATGAAGTGTCTGAGATGTAAATACCTCGAGTTATTCTGATATGTCAAACACAACAGAATATCCACAGCAAAGTCAGAAAAACATGGATTATTTTTCTCCTCAGAGCTGAACTCGTACTGTCATATCTCTACCACACCCTGTGCTATTCTTCTTCACCTCACCACCTTCAAAATACTTTAGAAATATTTTGCAGCTGAGGGGAAAGAAGAGAGTGTGACCCCTGATTTTCCCAGAAACGTTAGTGCTTCTTAGGAAGTCTCATGACTTCTTTCAAACGTCTTGGACTGAAAACTGCTGTACGGCCAGCGTAGGTTCACTGCACTCTGCCACCATCCAGTTACTGACCAAACACTAAAAGATGACCACAGAGTGGAGCAGACACTGAAAAACAAAAAATATTTTAGATACCAAAGGAGTTGTGCAGTGACCAGTAGTGTTCTTCTACAATCATAGCTCTGGGTTGTCCTAGAGAAGCTTCTGGACATCTGTGTAATCGAAATGCTTTGGTAGGATCTGAAATAAGCAGTTCATAAAGGAAAACCTAAGGATGTGCTGCACAAATTCCAATGTCTCCTTGAACGGGGTTTGCAAAATTACACCACAATCTGCAGGGTCTGAAAGTATCCGAGTGCCCGCTGGTCATGTCCTGGCTGAAGGGTATGATCATGTATGAGAAAAAAAATACTCGACAAGTGAAAACAGAATATACCTACAGAACCGCGATTTACATGTTTTCTTGTTTTAAATTTCTGAAAAATAAAAAATAAATCCATTGCAGGTTAGCCACCCACTAAGCCCGACCAAACCCAGGTAAACCATTCTTCATCTCCATGGCTCCCAAGAATCCCCCCTCACAATGAACACTTTTAGCACAGTGAACCCTTACTAAATCAGTCCTGTAATCCACTGAGGTCTGTAAATCTGTTATCAAACTAATAAAAAACACTTGTCATTTTATTGAAACATATAAAATGATGTAATCACTGCACACCAAGATGTTACACTTCACCCGCACTGCCTAAATACCACCGCAATCACACTCCATCAAATACCTCACCTTCTGCTGTCACCTATCAGATCGCAGGACCCATCGCTGTCACCTGTCAGATCCAGGAGCCATCGCTGTCACCTGTCAGATCCAGGAGCCATCGCTGTCACCTGTCAGATCCAGGAGCCATCGCTGTCACCTGTCAGATCCAGGACCCATCGCTGTCACCTGTCAGATCCAGGACCCATCGCTGTCACCTGTCAGATCCAGGACCCATCGCTGTCACCTGTCAGATCCAGGACCCATCGCTGTCACCTGTCAGATCCAGGACCCATCGCTGTCACCTGTCAGATCCAGGACCCATCGCTGTCACCTGTCAGATCCAGGACCCATCGCTGTCACCTGTCAGATCCAGGACCCATCGCTGTCACCTGTCAGATCCAGGACCCATCGCTGTCACCTGTCAGATCCAGGACCCATCGCTGTCACCTGTCAGATCCAGGACCCATCGCTGTCACCTGTCAGATCCAGGACCCATCGCTGTCACCTGTCAGATCCAGGACCCATCGCTGTCACCTGTCAGATCCAGGACCCATCGCTGTCACCTGTCAGATCCAGGACCCATCGCTGTCACCTGTCAGATCCAGGACCCATCGCTGTCACCTGTCAGATCCAGGACCCATCGCTGTCACCTGTCAGATCCAGGACCCATCGCTGTCACCTGTCAGATCCAGGACCCATCGCTGTCACCTGTCAGATCCAGGACCCATCGCTGTCACCTGTCAGATCCAGGACCCATCACTCTGGCTCAGTCAGATCCAGGACCCATCGCTGTCACCTGTCAGATCCAGGACCCATCACTCTGGCTCCGTCAGATCCAGGACCCATCACTCTGGCTCCGTCAGATCCAGGACCCATCACTCTGGCTCCGTCAGATCCAGGACCCATCACTCTGACTCCGTCAGATCCAGGACCCATCACTCTGGCTCCGTCAGATCCAGGACCCATCGCTGTCACCTGTCAGATCCAGGACCCATCACACTGGCTCCGTCAGATCCAGGACCCATCACTCTGGCTCCGTCAGATCCAGGACCCATCACTCTGGCTCCGTCAGATCCAGGACCCATCGCTGTCACCTGTCAGATCCAGGACCCATCACTCTGGCTCCGTCAGATCCCGGCTTGTCACTCACCTGTAATAAGACAGCAGCCCATTGCTCAGCACGAACCAGCGTCTCTGGTATCCCTTCAGATAGTTGGTCCATTTGAAGAGCCAGCCTTTGTAGGTGTCCGGCCCCGTGGTGGCCGGGAGGGCGGACCCTGAGCCGCTCATGTCTCCGGCGCCGATCTGCGGACAGGACAGGCACGGCACGGCGGAGAGCAGGGACACCAGCCCGCTACAGCCAGGAGCGGCCGCTCTCCCCATAGACCAGCTCCAGAGAGGGCGGGCACAACGCATCGGACACACCCCCTACTCCACGTGACTCCAGGAGGCGCTAGCATCACAACAAATACGTGTCACGTGACCGTCTGTGCTCTCGGCGGGATCCTCGCGGGATGAAAGGGGGTAGTCACGTGATGTCCCGGTAAGTGATGGGCTGGGGAACCGAATACACGGAGGTGTGGAAGTGCTGGTGGGTAATGCTGGGATTTGTAGTCACTTGATGAGAGACGCTCCAGTATATCCCAGTCTAACGTACTGAGTTATGGTGACTAAACTAGTTCAAGGAGGCGTTCACAACAACCAATCAGGTTACTGCTTGCATCTTCATGTGAGAGCTGCAGTCTGATTGGCTGCCTGGTTCCACCAATGACAGCTCGGCATTTCTCCAGCCCCTCACTGCAGGTTTACCAGGCTTCTGTCCTCACATCACAACTTTCTCTGGAGCCCAGAAATCCCGTTTAAAGGGCAACTACGCTTTTACATAACGATAGATCTTCTGGGACCCTGTGCAGCACCGGCGATTGGTTAGTGACCGAGATCCGGAATCATCGGTGCCACACGGGGGCTGCAACATCTCACAATGATTGGCACTGTAGTCATTCTGCTGCAAGTTCTCCTGAGGCCACCGTCACACGTAAGTAGTGCGCTCTGTAGGGCAAGCGATCAGCAATCGCAGCTACAAGGCATAACCCAGTTATAAATAAACATTGTGTATCCCAGGGCTGTAAAAGTATGATCTATCAACATATTATTTATTTAACCCTTATGTTAACGCCATAAAGAACAAAAAAATCAAAATGCCAGAACTTCTGTTTTGGGGTCACTTCATCCCGCCCCAAAAATGTAATCAAAAGCTATTAAAAGATCACATGTACCCTATAATGGACAAACACCAACTCCCCACACTAAAGCGAGCTCTCGGGCTATCCACTGATCTGTGGAAAAATGAAATAGTTACCACTCTCAGAAAATTTTTACAAAGTTCAGAGTATTTCTTTTTAGTTTAACCCTGTAAGGACCGAGCCTCATTTTCCAAATCTGACCAGATGTCAATACGTCCCACACACGTGCACACAGATTCCATACAGGGTGCATCCCTGTGCCGCGTAATAACAGATGTTTAGGGGTTTTCCCGCAAACAGTTCATTTTAATGAATAGATCTTGGAATAATAAGGCCGGAGTCACACTACAGCGAGATACGGCCGAGTCTCGCAGGTTAAATACAAGCTCTGGCACCGGCACTCCGGAGCGGAGCGTTCGGCTCCATGTATTGCTGTGCGGCCGCACGCTCCGCTCTGGAGTGCCGGTGTTAGGAGTCGAGTTTCCTCTGCTGCACAGGGGGAATCTCGATCCGTGTCTGCTGCGGTCTCCCATTCTGCTTCGGCCGCAGTGGGCACTGCTCAGTGGAGGCGTCGCTCCCAGCGTCTTGCTGGGACTGATTCTGTGCAGAGGGTTACTGCTGCCTTTTCCGGCTCTCCTGTTGTACCCTGCACTGATCTGCGGCGAGCGGGCTTCTCTGGGACTAAGTCCTTATTTGCACACACTGAGCATGCCCAGGGCAAGGTCTCCCGTTGGAGATCGAGGGTCACATGCTCAGGTGCTGCAGCACATCCCATTGGTCCTCTTGTCAGGTCCTGAAAGGGCAAAACTTCTGTAGCAGCTTCCTGTGCTGCAACTATATAAACTGCGCATGACCGCACGGCCATGCACTAGTATTGTCTTGATATTATGTGTGTGTGTAGATGGATGTATGTCGATGGATGAAAGCTCCTAAGTATCCCTCCCTAGTGTTGTTGACTGCTCGCGGATGATGGTAGCTATCTAGCGCCCGACTAGCCATCTGCACGTAACACACATCACAGCGTCCAGTTGCTGTGTCCGCCTGTACGGCGCCGTGCGCTTCCTCTGCGCTTTCCTTACCCAAGCCTGGGTGGTTAGTGGCGTCCGTCAGTGCGGCACCGCATGCACTCTCGTGCCTTTATATACTATTTAAATAGTTTCCTTACACACCCAGTTGCGGTGTTGTGCCAGCAAGTGTCTAATCGGACTTCAATCCTGAGTAGAGGTTGTGTTCGCTGACTTCTTGCTCGCGCTCTATGTGCGGTACCGTGGTCCTGTGACGCAACAGGATCGCTTCCTTCACGCTGGGCAAAGTTAGCCCATGTGTGTATACTTATAGTACCGCCATATAGTCCGTCTTACTAGCAGCAGGGTTTTTACCTGCACGGTGGACCTCGGACTGCGAACGCACCTAGTTTCATATCATCTATGCTTGGTGCGTTCCGCCAGTCCTTAACATAATACTAGCGCCAAGGTCTGGCTAGTAATGACGAACGATCAGCGTTTACAGCGGTACATCCAGCAGCTGGCGGCTCTAGAGCGTTCAACCTCAGCTGTGGATGTTACTGCTGTCGCTGATCAGGCTGCAAGTGTGGCTGCAGCTACCTTGTCCACTGCCGCCCCTGTACCGACGCTATCTCGCCTCCCGCTACCAGAGAAATGTTCTGGTGACAGTAAGTCCTGTAGGGGTTTCGTGAGTCACTGCTCAATACATCTCGAGCTTCTGGCCTCTCGTTTCCCTACAGAGCGGGCTAAGGTGGGCTTTATCATATCCTTATTGTCGGACAGGGCGTTGCAGTGGGCTACGCCGCTGTGGGAGCGTGGCGATCATGTGGTGCAGAGTGCTCCGTTATTCCTGAGCACTCTGAAACAGGTCTTTTTAGGACCTCGTGTCACCCATGATACGGCGCTCCAACTGTTGGCATTGACTCAGGGCTCGTCCATGGTCAGCCTTTTTGCCGTCCACTTCCGCACTCTAGCATCTGAGCTGGAGTGGTCGGATAAAGCCCTTATCCCTATATTTTGGAGGGGGCTGGCTGACCACGTTAAGGACACCCTGGCCACTAGGGAGATTCCCGCCACACTGGAAGAATTAATAACAGTATCTACTCGTATTGACCTCCGTTTTCACGAGCGGAGGTTAGAGCGAGCCCAGTGTAGGCAGAGGTTTCGGCTGGCTCCCACCTTCGATAAACCTTTGGAATCTCCAGTCCAGGCTCCTGAGCCCCATGAACCTAAGGTAGTGTCACGAGCGGGATCTAAGTCCCGGACCGCTCGTGCACCCCAGGTTTGCCAAGTATGCCAACAGTCAGGACATCTTGCCACCAGATGTCATCAGCGGTCGAGGAAACGTCAGCGTCTAGTGGTAGTAGGTGGAGGTGCACTAGACACTGCGACGTTTGCCTCCAAATTGTCCTTTAAGGGGACAATTACTTTTGGCTCATCCTCCCACTCGGTAGAGCTCTGCGTGGATTCTGGGGCGGAGGGCAATTTTATGTCTTCTGCTTTCGCCCAACGTCACGCAATACCCCTGGTTATGCTACCTCAACCAGTAACGGTACGAGTGGTGAATGGGTCGACACTCCCCGCACAGATAACACATCAGACCATCCCTTTTACTCTGTCCATGCCACCATCCCATCAGGAGATTATATCTCTGCTCATCATTCCTGAGGGAATTGATGAGGTCCTGTTGGGGATACCTTGGTTACGGTACCACTCTCCTCACATCGAGTGGTCCTCAGGCAGAATTCTGGGATGGGGTGAATCATGTGGGGGTAGGTGTCACCGAGAGTGCGTTCAGGTTGCTACTACTGAGGTACCCGCAGATCTATCCTCTCTCCCCAAGCAATATTGGTCTTACGCAGACGTGTTCTCCAAAAAGGCGGCGGAGACCCTTCCGCCCCATCACCCCTATGACTGTCCTATCGCTCTCTTGCCTGGTGCGGAGCCTCCCCGGGGTCGAGTTTATCCATTATCTCTCCCGGAGACGGAGGCCATGTCTCAGTACATTCAAGAGAATCTGGCAAGAGGGTTTATCAGGATGTCAGTGTCACCTGCTGGGGCAGGGTTCTTCTTCGTGCAGAAGAAGAATGGGGAACTACGTCCATGCATAGACTACAGGGGTCTTAACGCTATCACCGTTAAGAACAAGTATCCTTTGCCCTTGATATCCGAGCTCTTCGATAGGCTTCGGGGAGCTAGAGTGTTTACTAAATTAGATCTGCGGGGTGCTTATAACCTGATTCGCATCCGTGATGGGGACGAATGGAAAACGGCGTTTAACACCAGAGATGGGCACTATGAGTATCTGGTGATGCCCTTCGGGCTCTGTAATGCCCCAGCCGTTTTCCAAGACTTTGTCAATGACATCTTCCGGGATATGCTTTCCACCTCAGTTGTAGTCTATCTGGATGATATTCTCATCTTTTCTCCAGATATAGACTCCCATCGGAGAGATGTTGGCAGAGTCTTCGACCTCCTACGGGCAAACTCTCTTTATGCTAAGTTGGAGAAGTGTATGTTTGAGCAGGAGTCTTTACCGTTCCTGGGCTATATCATCTCCGCCCAGGGATTGGCTATGGATCCTGCCAAACTACAGGCTGTGATGGACTGGCAAGAGCCCCATTCTCTTAAAGCGGTGCAGCGCTTTATGAGGTTCATTAACTATTACCGCCAGTTCATTCCCCACTTCTCAACTCTGGTAGCTCCCTTGGTAGCCCTCACCAAGAAGGGAGCGAATCCCAAATTGTGGTCGGAAGAGGTCTCCAAGGGCTTCACTTCTATTAAGTCCCACTTTGCTAGCGCTCCCATCTTACATCATCCCGATGTGGATAAGCCATTCCTAATGGAGGTGGATGCCTCATCCGTTGGTGCTGGAGCACTCCTCTATCAAAAGGATGCTCAAGGTCGGAAGCATCCATGCTTCTTCTTCTCTAAGACCTTCACGCCAGCGGAGAGAAACTACTCCATCGGGGATAGGGAGTTGCTAGCAATGAAATTGGCCTTTTCAGAGTGGAGACACCTTCTGGAAGGTGCGCGGTTTCCTTTCCAAGTTTACACGGACCACAAAAATTTGGTCTACTTGCAAACAGCCCAGCGGCTAAATTCTCGCCAAGCCAGATGGTCCTTGTTCTTTTCCCGGTTCCACTTTTCCCTTCATTTTCTCGCCGGGGAGAAGAATATTCGTGCTGACGCTCTCTCTCGCTCTCTTATGTCAACTGAAGAGGAGGAAGAGGAGCCTCGGCTTATTGTCCCTTCTGAGAGCCTGAGAACCGTAGCGCCGGTTTCGCTGGAGTCTGTGCCTCCGGGCAAGACTTTTGTGCCCATTAATTTGCGACCGGAGGTTCTCTCTTGGGCTCATTCGTCCAGGGTGCGTGGACACTTTGGGACAAAGAGGACATCTGAGCTACTGGCGAGGACGTACTGGTGGCCGCATATGGTCCGGGATGTCAGGGATTATATTCTGGCGTGTGTCTCCTGCGCCAAAAATAAATCTCCGCGGCAAAGGCCAGCTGGGTTGCTCTATCTCTTGCCGGTGGCAGATAGGCCCTGGGAGATGGTCGGGATGGACTTTGTCGTGGGTTTACCCAAATCTCGCGGCTGTACCATCATTTGGGTCATCACCGATCATTTCTCAAAAATGGTGCATTTGGTGCCGCTACCACGGTTACCTTCTGCACGGGCCTTGGCAGCGTTGTTCATTAAACACATCTTCCGCCTACATGGTATGCCTGACAAAATTGTCAGTGACCGGGGTCCCCAGTTTGCGTCTCGGTTCTGGAGAGAGCTTTGTCGTCTTCTCAGTATTGAGTTGAATCTCTCTTCCGCTTATCATCCCGAGACGAATGGGTTGGTAGAGAGGGCCAACCAGACCTTGGTCACATACCTGCGACATTTTGTTTCAGCCAGGCAGGATGACTGGGTATCCTTGCTATCGTGGGCAGAGTTTGCGCTGAACAACGCCGTAGCCGACTCCACTGGACAAACCCCATTCCTCCTCAACTATGGTCAGCATCCACAGGTACCTGTGCCTATGCCCGTGTCTTCCGCAGACTCCAGGGTGGCAGACTGGGCTGTGGAGGCACGGGATATTTGGGACCGCACTCAGGATGCCATTCGGGCCTCTAAGGAGAGAATGAGGTCCTCCGCCGATGCTCATCGGCGCCCCGCTCCGACCTTTGCTCCTGGCGACTTGGTGTGGCTCTCCGCCCGTAACATCAGGCTGCGAGTTGAGTCCACTAAGTTTGCTCCTCGCTACTTGGGTCCCTTCAAGGTCGTCGAACAGGTTAATCCTGTGGTCTACCGTCTGGCCCTTCCTCCACGCCTTGGTATCACCGACACCTTTCATGTGTCCCTCCTTAAGCCCGTATACATGTCCCGGTTTTCTGAGTCATCTGCCGAGACATTGGGTTAGTCTACGGACGATTTCGAGGTGAACGCTATCTTGGGGTGCAAGGTGGTACGTGGCAAAATTTTTTTTTGGGTGGACTGGAAGGGTTACGGCCCTGAGGATAGGTCCTGGGAGCCTGCTGAGCACATTCGGGCTCCGCAGCTTATTGCTGCCTTCGAACGTAGCGAGGCCCAAGGAGGGGGGGGGGCCCTAGGAGGGGGGGGTAATGTTAGGAGTCGAGTTTCCTCTGCTGCACAGGGGGAATCTCGATCCGTGTCTGCTGCGATCTCCCATTCTGCTTCGGCCGCAGTGGGCTCTGCTCAGCGGAGGCGTCGCTCCCAGCGTCTCGCTGGGACTGATTCTGTGCAAAGGGTTACTGCTGCCTTTTCCGGCTCTCCTGTTGTACCCTGCACTGATCTGCAGCGAGCAGGCTTCCCTGGGACTAAGTCCTTATTTGCACACACTGAGCATGCCCAGGACAGGATCTCCCGTTGGAGATCGAGGGTCACATGCTCAGGTGCTGCAGCACATCCCATTGGTCCTCTTGTCAGGTCCTGAAAGGGCAAAACTTCTGTAGCAGCTTCCTGTGCTGCAGCTATATAAACTGCGCATGACCGCACGGCCATGCGCTAGTATTGTCTTGATATAATGTGTGTGTGTAGATGGATGTATGTCGATGGATGAAAGCTCCTAAGTATCCCTCCCTAGTGTTGTTGACTGCTCGCGGATGATGGTAGCTATCTAGCGCCCGACTAGCCATCTGCACGTAACACACATCACAGCGTCCAGTTGCTGTGTCCGCCTGTACGGCGCCGTGCGCTTCCTTTGCGCTTTCCTTACCCAAGCCTGGGTGGTTAGTGGCGTCCGTCAGTGCGGCACCGCACGCACTCTCGTGCCTTTATATACTATTTTAATAGTTTCCTTACACACCCAGTTGCGGTGTTGTGCCAGCAAGTGGTCTAATCGGACTTCAATCCTGAGTAAGGGTTGTGTTCGCTGACTTCTTGCTCGCGCTCTATGTGCGGTACCGCGGTCCTGTGACGCAACAGGATCGCTTCCTTCACGCTGGGCGAAGTTAGCCCATGTGTGTATACTTATAGTACCGCCATATAGTCCGTCTTACTAGCAGCAGGGTTTTTACCTGCACGGTGGACCTCGGACTGCGAACGCACCTAGTTTCATATCATCTATACTTGGTGCGTTCCGCCAGTCCTTAACAGCCGGTGCCAGAGCTGGGTTTTAACCCCTTACCGGCATCGGACGTACTATACCGTCCGATGCCGGCTCCCCTGCTTTGATGCAGGGCTCCGCGGTGAGCCCGCACCAAAGCCGGGACACGTCAGCTGTTTTGAACAGCTGACATGTGCCCGTAATAGGCGCGGGCAGAATCGCGATCTGCCCGCACCTATTAACTAGTTAAATGCCGCTGTCAAACGCAGACAGCGGCATTTAACTACCGCTTCCGGAAATGACGTCATCGCCGACCCCCGTCACATGTCCGGGGGTCGGCGATGCGTCTCCATTGTAGCCATAGAGGTCCTTGAGACCTCTATGGTTACTGATTGCCCGTCGCTGTGAGCGCCACCCTGTGGTCGGCGCTCACAGCACACGTGCAATTCTGCTACATAGCAGCGATCAGCAGATCGCTGCTATGTAGCAGAGCCGATCGTGCTATGCCTGCTTCTAGCCTCCCATGGAGGCTATTGAAGCATGGCAAAAGTTAAAAAAAAAAGTTTAAAAAAATGTGAAAAAAATAAAAAAAACATAAAAGTTTAAATCACCCCCCTTTCGCCCCAATCAAAATAAATCAATAAAAAAAATATCAAATCTACGCATATTTGGTATCGCCGCGCTCAGAATTGCCCGATCTATCAAATAAAAAAAAGTATTAACCTGATCGCTAAACAGCGTAGCGGGAAAAAAACTCGAAACGCCAGAATTACGTTTTTTTGGTCGCCGCGACATTGCATTAAAATGCAATAACGGGCGATCAAAAGAACGTATCTGCACCGAAATGCTATCATTAAAAACGTCATCTCGGCACGCAAAAAATAAGCCCTCAACCGACCCCAGATCATGAAAAATGGAGACGCTACGAGTATCGGAAAATGGCGCAATTTTTTTTTTTTTTTTTTAGCAAAGTTTGGAATTTTTTTTCACCACTTAGATAACAAATAACCTAGTCATGTTTGGTGTCTATGAACTCGTAATGACCTGGAGAATCATAATGGCAGGTCAGTTTTAGCATTTAGTGAACCTAGCAAAAAAGCCAAACAAAAAACCAATGTGGGATTGCACTTTTTTTGCAATTTCACCGCACTTGGAATTTTTTTCCCGTTTTCTAGTACACGACATGCTAAAACCAATGATGTCGTTCAAAAGTACAACTCGTCCCGCAAAAAATAAGCCCTCACATGGCCAAATTGACGGAAAAATAAAAAAGTTATGGCTCTGGGAAGGAGGGGAGCGAAAAACGAACACGGAAAAACGAAAAATCCCCTGGTCATGAAGGGGTTAACCTGCGAGACTCGGACATATCTCGCGTATGTGTGTTCCCGGCCTAACTTCCACAACTGGATGTGGTTAAATAAAATGTTCCTGTGCTGAGATAATCCTATAAATGTGCCCCTGCTGTGTACTGTGTAATGGCTGTGTCTGACCGTACAGGAACATGGTCTGATCATACCACATCTCCTGGGCAGGGAAGGGGGGACACAAAATAGTATACAGATATAGCGGGGGATCACAGCTGATTCTTTGATTTAAAAAAAACCATTGTTTAAAAAGAGGCAGGAAATGTTTTACCTCACAAAAAGAATCAGCTGCAATCCTGTGCTGGAATGTCTGTATCCTCTCTTTTGATGTCAGTTCTGGTACCCAGAACCCATTTGGGCCAGGCTGGAGGGACTTAGGTTTAATGCAGGGCATCACTATCTGTGCATTTTAAAGGGAACCTGTCACCTGAATTTGGCGGGTCCTTTTTTGGGTCATATGGGCGGTGTTTTCAGGTCTTTTATTAACCCCTTTTTTTTCCCGCTGGCCACATGCTGGTCGCGAAATTGACTTGCTGTTGATTCACTTTCCTCCCTAGTTAACGCGTGCGCAAAGCAATCTTGTCTTGCGGACGTGCAGTATGCTTTGCCCAACTGCGGGCAAAGCCGAAAACCATTAGTGCGCATGCGCCGGCGCACTATGTCCCGGAAGTATTTTGCTGTGTTCCGGGACAAAAAAGACCCGAAAACAACGCCCATATGACCCAAAAAAGGACCCACCAAATTCAGGTGACAGGTTCCCTTCAAGTGTGAGATCAGTGGCCCAAAGGCATTTAACCCCTTAAAAACATCACTTATTCAAATGTGTGAAAATGGGCTGTTTGCCCACTTTGATGCCAGTTCTGGTGCCCAGAACCCATTTGGGCCAGGCTGGATGGACCTGTTTTTGATGTGGGGCTCCCTGTTCTATATGTATGCACTGTGGTATCAGTGGCCCAAAGGTATTTGACCCCTTAAAAACATCTGTTACTTATTCAAATGGCCAAAATTGACTGTCTGCCCACTTTGATGCCAGTTCTGATGCTCGGAACCCATTTGGGCCAGGCAGGAGATAACTGGTTTTGATGTAGGGCACCCTATTCTATATGTCTGCAGTGTGAGATCAGTGGCCCAAAGGCATTTAACCCTTTCTTCAGCGCTCTTTAGTGCCCACTTTGATGCCCATTTTTGTGCCAGTTTTATTGTTTCTGTAGCCGTTTTTAAGTGTATTCACATCAGGGCTCCTCACTGCATTGTCTTTTATTATTGTGATGCTTCTTTTTTGTTGTTAAACCTATAGAAAACAGAAAAGAAAAAATTGCCGAATAAGAGACTGACAAATAAGAAACCAACTTCAGCTCCGAATAAGAAACCAACTTCAGCCTCGTCAATTGTGGAAATTATTATTCCAAGATCTTTTGATTAAATTGTACTTTGTTCATGGGGAAACCCCTTTAAAAATGTGCATAGAGAGATAGCTATCTATAGATGTAACTCTTTGGACATCTTTAACCCCTTAACCCCCAAGGGTGGTTTGCACATTAATGACGGGACCAATTTTTGCAATTCTGACCACTGTCCCTTTATGAGGTTATAACTCTGGAACGCTTCAACGGATCCCAGTGATTCTGACACTGTTTTCTCGTAACATATTGAAGTTCATGATAGTGGTAAAATTTATTCAGTATGACTTGCGTTTATTTGTGAAAAAAATGGAAATTTGGTGACAATTTTGAAAATTTCGCAATTTTCCAACTTTACATTTTCATGCCCTAAAATCACAGAGATATGTCACACAAAATACTTAATAAGTAACATTTCCCACATGTCTACTTTACAGCAGCACAACTTTGGAACCACAATTTTTTTTTTGTTAGGGAGTTATAAGGATTAAAAGTTGACCAGCAATTTCTCATTTTTCATTTTTACAACACCATTATTTTAGGGTCTACATCACATTTGAAGTCACTTTGAGGGGTCTATATGATAGAAAATACCCCAAAGTGACACCATTCTAAAAACTGCACCCCTCAAGGTGCTCAACTCCACATTCAAGAACTTTATTATCCCTTCAGATGTTTCACAGGAATTTTTGTAATGTTTTTTTTAAAAAAAATGAACATTTAACTTTTTTTCACAAAAATTTTACTTCCGCTCCAATTTGTTTTATTTTACTGAGGCAGCCGTCACACTATCAGTATTTTAGTATTTGTAAGCCAAAACCAGGAGTGGGTGATAAATGCAGAAGTGGTGCATATGTTTCTATTATACTTTTCCTCTAATTGTTCCACTCCTGGTTTTGGCTTACACATACTGATGTAAAATACTGACCAAATACTGCTACTGTGATGGCAGCCTAAGGGTAACAGGAGAAAACTGGACCCAAAAAGTTGTGAAACCCCCCCCACAAGTGACACCATTTTGGAAAGTAGACCCCCTAAGGAACTTATCTAGATGTGTGGTGAGCACTTTGAACCCCCTAGTGCGTCACAGAAGTTTGTAATGTAGAGCCGTAAAAATAAAAATCATATTTTTTCACAAAAATGATCTTTTCGCCCCCAATTTTTTCCCATGGGTAACAGGAGAAATTGGACCCCAAAAGATACGCTGATACCCCATATATGGGGGGGGGGGACCACCGTTTGGGCGCATGGCAGAGCGTGGAAGGGAAGGAGCGTCGTTTGGAATGCAGACTTAGGCTACTTTCACACTTACGTTGTTTAGAATCTGTCACAATGCGTTGTTTTGGGAAAAAAACGCATCCTGCAAATTTGCCCGCAGGATACGTTTTTTTTTCCCATAGACTTGTATTACCGACGGATCGTGAATTATGGCCACACATTTCGTCCTTCGTGCACTGGTTGCGTCAGATTTTGGCAGCCCGTCGTCTGGAAAAAACAAGGGAGCGTTTTTCTGTGCGTTGTATCCTGTTTTTCCGTCTGCGCATGCCCGGCAAGAAATCTCTCTCTCTATCTTTTTCCTCCCCGGGACTGCAGACGGAAATGTGAAAGGACACACTTCCGTCAGTATGTCGCACCGACGCTTTGTGACGGGTGACTACCGATGGAAATGTGAAAGTAGCCTTAGATGGATTGGTCTGCGGGCGTCACATTGCGTTTGCAGAGCCCCTAATGTACCTAAACAGTAGAAACCCCCCATAAGTGACCCCATATTGGAATCTAGACCCCCCCAAGGAACTTATCTAGATGTGTTGTGAGAACTTTGAACCCCCAAGTGTTCACATCAGACGCCAGTCAAAGGGGATGGGGAGCTATAGTCGAGGGAACTCATTTCCAGGGCACCTGGGCCCCAGACATCAGAGCAAGCTCTTCAAACTTCAGAGAACTGAAGGCGGTGGAAGAGGCGTTAAAAGCCGCATCCTTTATTGTTCGGGGACATCATGTCAGAATATATTCCGACAATATGACCACGGTAGCATACCTTCGTCATCAGGGAGGCACAAGATTCAAGAAACTAAAAACCTTAGCCTCAAACATTTTTTTTCTGGGCAGAGAGGCACCTCCTCTCTATTTCGGCAGTTCACCTGAAAGGGTCGGCCAATACCCAGGCAGATTTCCTGAGCAGAAGGGATGTACATCCAGGCAAATGGTGTCTGGACCAGGAGGTCTTCCTCTTCCTGATATCCAAATGGGGGATCCCAGAAGTGGACCTTTTTGCCAACAGTCAGAATGCCAAGCTGCAAACCTATTTCTACCTAAATATGGCAGACAGAGCACTAGGCATGGATGCGTTCTCTCACCCGTGGAGGTTCAACCTCGTCTATGCCTTTCCTCCGATACCATTGCTATCAAAAACTCTACAGAAGATCCGATCGGAGCGAGTTACGGCGATTCTAATCGCGCCAACATGGCCGGGGAGGAGTTGGTACAGCGCCCTGTTAGACATGGCTCAGGAAGGTCCAGTATGTCTAACTCAGAAGGAGAATCTTCTTCATCAGGGGCCTTTGCTGCATCCAAATCTTCACAGGTTACATCTTTCAGCATGGCTTCTGAAGCCGAAATACTAAAGGCAAGAGGTCTCTCAGATGAAGTAATTCATACTCTCCAAAACAGTAGAAAACCCATAACCAATGCTATTTATGCCAAGATCTGGAAGAAGTTTTCATCATGGTATCTTCCAGATATTCCAGACCCATTTCATCCAAATATTGCCAAAATTCTGGACTTCTTGCAAAGGGGTCTAGATTTGGGTCTTAGGCCCAATACCTTAAAGGTACAAATTTCAGCACTTAGCTCCTATTTTGACCAGGAACTAGCCAAACATCGGTGGATCAGACGTTTTATAACTTCAGCGAGTAGAATCCACCTCAGAGTTCTCAACAATACTCCTCCTTGGGACCTTAATTTGGTCCTTAATAGTCTAACTCGGGATCCTTTCGAACCTTTATCTCAGTCTTCATTAAAGGTTCTTACCCTAAAAACTGTCTTTTTAGTGGCTATTACCTCTGCCTGACGGATAGGAGAACTACATGCCCTATCCATACAAGAGCCTTACTTGAGGGTAACATCTGATAGTATAATCCTTCGTCTAGACCCTACCTTCTTACCTAAAGTAACATCAGACTTTCATAGAGGTCAGGACATAGTGTTGCCCTCATTCTACCCGGATCCTTCTAATGTGAGAGAGGAGTCCTTCCACACTCTGGATGTCCGCAGAGTGGTTCTATATTATCTTTCACAAACAGAGAGTTGGAGGATTGATCAAAATCTCTTCATTCAACTCTCCGGAAAGAACAAAGGTAGAAAGGCGACAAAAATACAATCGCCAACTGGATTAAACAAGCCATATCTCTGGCATACTCACCCCAGAATCTACCACCTCCTCCATCACTGAAGGCCCATTCTACACGGTCGGTGTCAACATCATGGGCAGAGAGAGGTGACGCTTCTACGGAGCAGATTTGCAGAGCTGCCACCTGGTCGTCAGTACATACGTTCACCAGGCACTACAGGCTTGATTTCAATCTGGATTTAACTTTTGGCAGAACAGTTCTGCAGGCGGTTGTCCCCCCTAGAAATTATTTGTTGGTGCTACTCCAGTACCGCTGTCGTGGAAGGTGACTGGAGAAAATTAGAATTATTCTTACCGTTAATTCGGTTTCTAGGAACCTTCCACGACAGCACTAATTTCCCTCCCTATCTGATATTTTTATTGGATGATACCTGCACTTAAGTGGTAACTATACATACTACTGTGTCCAGAAAAAACACTGGAGGTGGCAGGAAGGGGAGGGTATTTAACCTCTTTGTGTTTCCTGTCCCCCATTAGGGCGGGGAGACATCCTCCAGTACCGCTGTCGTGGAAGGTTCCTAGAAACTGAATTAACGGTAAGAATAATTCTATTTTTTGCCTCGTGTTTTTTTTTTTTACAGTGTTCACTGAAGGGTTTAACTAGTGGGACATTTTTATAGGTCGGGCCGTTACAGACATGGCAATATTAAATATGTGTACTTTTATTGTTTTTTTATTTATTTACATAAAGAAATGTATTTTTTTTGGAAAAATTTCTTTTTTTCTTCATTTAGGAATTTTTAAAAAAATATTTTTACACATTTTTTTGTTGTTACTTTTTTATGTGTGATGGGACATCACAGTATAGTGTCAGATCGCTGATCTGACACTTTGCATAGCACTGTGTCAGATCAGGAATCTGACAGGCACTGTAGGAGGCTTGCTGGCGCCTGCTCTCAGCAGGCACTGAGAAGCCTCCTCCCTGCAGGACCCAGAAGGACCCCACAGCCATCTTGGATCCGGGGGCCTGCAGGGAGGAGACCCTCAGAACAAAGCGATCACACACATTGTTCTGAGGGTCTGAGGGAAGCACGCAGGGAGCCGCGCAATGCTTCCCTATGCCACCGGAACGCTGCGATCTTGTTTGATCGCAGTATTCTGGGGGTTAACATGCCGGGGGCGGTCCGTGACTGCTCCTGGCACATAGTGCCGGGTGTCAGCTGATACCTGGCCACGCTCCCCCCGTGAGTGCAGCTGATCGCGTATGACGTAATATCCCGTCCATGGGAATGAAGTCCTAGGTCACATGGATGGGATAGTACGTCCGATGGCAGAAAGGGGTTAAAGAGAATCTGTCACCACATTTGACCTATCTAAATTATTGATATGAGCATTTTGGCTATGGAATGTTGAAAAAAGTCCTACCTGTGTGTCTCCTATCAGACACCTTTTTGTGGATAAATCACCTCTTATCACTTTATGTAAATGATGTCTTCCAAGCTATGGGGAAGATTCAGCCTGGAATATAACTCTGCCTCCAGAGTTTGTTTTACATGAAGGGGAGGTACCAGTGAGACAAGTAACGAACACCGAACAGGAGAAATGACATTTGTCTATTAGCGCAAACATTTTTTGCAGCTCTTGAGCTCTGCTGTATTACAACAGTATTGCAACCCTGCCTGTGAGATGGAAGCCGATAGGCCGATGTGTCAGGTATAATCACACAGAGCTCTGCAGGGAGATCAGGAGAGCGGCCATCACACATCACACTGGTAACCATTACACATGACACTGGCGGCCATCACACTGGTAACCATTACACATGACACTGGCGGCCATCACACATGACACTGGTAACCATTACACATGACACTGGCGGCCATTACACATGACACTGGCGGCTATTACACATGACACTGGCGGCCATTACACATGACACTGGCAACCATTACACATGTGTTATGATACGGTAGTCTAGGAGCAACATGGAACGAGCTCTGAAGGAAGTGGTAACTGTACTGACCGCAGTCCCTAAGCTCAACACAACACTAGAAGTAGCCGTGGAATGCTCCTAACTCTCCCTAGGCATCTCGTAACAGCCTAAGAGCTAACTACCCCTAAAGAAAGAAGCAGGAAAACTATCTTGCCTCAGAGAAAATCCCCAAAGGATAGATTAGCCCCCCACAAATAATGACTGTGAGTGGAGAGGGAAAAGACATACACAGAATGAAACCAGGATAAGCACAGGAGGCCAGTCTAGCTAAATAGATAGGACAGGATGGAATACTGTGCGGTCAGTATAAAACACTACAAAAATCCACGCAGAGTTTACAAAAAATCTCCACACCTGACTAAAGGTGTGGGGGGCAAATCTGCCTCCCAGAGCTTCCAGCAAGACAGAATTAATTCACACTGATAAGCTGGACAAACATAGAAAGCACAGAATGGATAAGTCCACAATCTATGGACAGAAAAGAGCAAGCAAAAACTTAGCTTAGCTGAACTGGTCAGGATAAAAGGGAACTCCAAAGAGATGTGAATCCAACCAGGAACCCTTTACTAGTGGCACTGGCTGAAGAAAGAGCCAGACCTAAATAGCCGAGCAGAAGAGACGATAAGTGGAGGCAGCTGATGACAGCTAACTCCAAGGAGCAGCCATACCACTAGAAACCACAAGAGGGAGCCCAAGAGCAGAACTCACAAAAGTGCCACTTACAACCACCGGAGGGAGCCCAAGAGCGGAATTCACAACACACATGACACTGGTGGCCATTACACGACACTGGCAGCCATTACACATGACACTGGCGGCCATTACACATCATACTGGTAGCTCCCCCTTCTATATATAATAATCTCTGGAAGCAGAGTTATCTTCCAGGCACCATCGTTCCCATAGCCTGGGAGAGGTCATTTATATAAAGTGATAAAGAGGATTTCTCAGCGACAGCACAGCTGATATGAGACACACACGTAGGACTGTTTTCAGCAGTCTATGTCAAATGTGGTGACAGATTTCTTATAACCCCAAAACATCTGTAATTTATATTCTGCATTCTTTTCCAGTGCGTGGCACATAGACAGCACACCCCTATGCACAGGCGGCACACCCCTGTGCACAGACAGCACACCCCTGTGCACAGGCGGCACACCCCTGTGCACAGGCGGCACACCCCTGTGCACAGGCGGCACACCCCTGTGCACAGGCGGCACACCCCTGTGCACAGGCGGCACACCCCTGTGCACAGGCAGCACACATGAATGACACACAGGTAGACGGATAATATCAGGACGTGTGAAGGAGGCCTCAAGCACAAAGCCTGAAAGTGGCGCACCCTCATTGACTAAAGACTACTCTGAGACTGCAGAGGTGGCCGGTAGCTTAGGCGACAAACTGTAGAATTTAAAACCTCTCCATTCTTGATAGAGAGGGTATTTAACCCCTTAATCCCATATGACGTACTATCCCGTCGAGGTGGGGTGGGCCTTAATTCCCACCGACGGGATAGTACGTCATAGGCGATCGGCCGCGCTCACAGGGGGAGCGCGGCCGGGTGTCAGCTGACTATCGCAGCTGACATCCGGCACTATGTGCCAGGAGCGGTCACGGACCGCTCCCGACACATTAACCCCCGGCACACCGCGATCAAACATGATCGCGGTGTGCCGGCGGTACAGGAAAGCATCGCGCAGGGAGGGGGCTCCCTGCGTGCTTCCCTGAGACGATCGGTACAAGGTGATGTAACATAGTAACATAGTTAGTAAGGCCGAAAAAAGACATTTGTCCATCCAGTTCAGCCTATATTCCATCATAATAAATCCCCAGATCTACGTCCTTCTACAGAACCTAATAATTGTATGATACAATATTGTTCTGCTCCAGGAAGACATCCAGGCCTCTCTTGAACCCCTCGACTGAGTTCGCCATCACCAACTCCTCAGGCAAGCAATTCCAGATTCTCACTGCCCTAACAGTAAAGAATCCTCTTCTATGTTGGTGGAAAAACCTTCTCTCCTCCAGACGCAAAGAATGCCCCCTTGTGCCCGTCACCTTCCTTGGTATAAACAGATCCTCAACGAGATATTTGTATTGTCCCCTTATATACTTATACATGGTTATTAGATCGCCCCTCAGTCGTCTTTTTTCTAGACTAAATAATCCTAATTTCGCTAATCTATCTGGGTATTGTAGATCTCCCATCCCCTTTATTAATTTTGTTGCCCTCCTTTGTACTCTTTCTAGTTCCATTATATCCTTCCTGAGCACCGGTGCCCAAAACTGGACACAGTACTCCATGTGCGGTCTAACTAGGGATTTGTACAGAGGCAGTATAATGCTCTCATCATGTGTATCCAGACCTCTTTTAATGCACCCCATGATCCTGTTTGCCTTGGCAGCTGCTGCCTGGCACTGGCTGCTCCAGGTAAGTTTATCATTAACTAGGATCCCCAAGTCCTTCTCCCTGTCAGATTTACTCAGTGGTTTCCCGTTCAGTGTGTAATGGTGATATTGATTCCTTCTTCCCATGTGTATAACCTTACATTTATCATTGTTAAACCTCACCTTGTGCTCACCTTGTACCGAGCGTCTTCTCCCTGCAGTCCCCGGATCCAAAATGGCCGCAGGGCTGCATCCGGGTCCTGCAGGGAGTACTTCCGGGTCAGGAGCAGGCTGCAGCTTCAGCTCTGTAAGCCTGCAGCGATGAGTGAGATCGCCGATCTCACAGAGTGCTGTGCAAACTGTGAGATCGGCGATCTGTGATGACCCCCCTGGGACAAAGTAAAAAAGTAAAAAAAAAAATTTCCACATGTGTAAAAAAAAAATTAAAAAAAAAATTACTAAATAAATTAAAAAAAAAAAAAATATTCCCATAAATACATTTCTTTATCTAAAAAAAAACCAAAAAAACAATAAAAGTACACATATTTAGTATCGCCGCGTCCGTAACGACCCATCCTATAAAACTGTCGCACTAGTTAACCCCTTCAGGAAACACCGTAAGAAAAAAAAAAAAAGAGACAAAAAACAACGCTTTATTATCATACCGCCGAACAAAAAGTGGAATAACACGCGATCAAAAAGACAGATATAAATAACCATGGTATCGCTGAAAACGTCATCTTGTCCCGCAAAAAACGAGCCGCCACAAAGCTTAATAAGCAAAAAAATAAAAAAGTTATAGTCCTGACAATAAAGCGATGCCAAAATAATTATTTTTTTCTATAAAATAGCTTTTATCGTGTAAAAGCGCCAAAACATAAAAAAATGATATAAATGAGGTATCGCTGTAATCGTACTGACCCGACGAATAAAACTGCTTTATCAATTTTACCAAACGCGGAACGGTATAAACGCCTCCCCCAAAAGAAATTCATGAATAGCTGATTTTTGGTCATTCTGCCTCACAAAAATCGGAATAAAAAGTGATCAAAAACTGTCACGTGTCCAAAAATGTTACCAATAAAAACGTCAACACGTCCCGCAAGAAACAAGACCTCAGATGACTCTGTGGGCCAAAATATGGAAAAATTATAGGTCTCAGAATGTGGAGACGCAAAAACTTTTTTGCTATAAAAAAGCGTCTTTCAGTGTGTGACGGCTGCCAATCATAAAAATCCGATATAAAAAACGCTATAAAAGTAAATCAAACCCCCCTTCATCACCCCCTTAGTTAGGGAAAAATAATAAAATTTAAAAAATGTATTTATTTCCATTTTCCCATCAGGGCTAGGGTTGGGGCTAGGGTTAGGGCTAGGGTTGGGGCTAGGGTTGGGGCTGGGGCTAGGGTTGGGGCTAGGGTTGGGGTTAGGGTTGGGGCTAGGGTTGGGGCTGGGGTTGGGGTTAGGGCTAGGGTTGGGGCTGGGGTTAGGGCTAGGGTTGGGGTTAGGGTTCGGAGCTAAAGTTCGGGTTGGGGCTAAAGTTAGGGTTGGGGCTAAAGTTAGGGTTGGGGCTAAAGTTAGGGTTAGGGTTTGGATTATATTTACGGTTGGGATTAAAGTTAGGGGTGTGTCAGGGTTAGGGGTGTGGTTAGGGTTACCATTGGGATTAGGGTTAGGGGTGTTGTTGGATTAGGGTTTCAAGTAGAATTGGGGAGTTTCCACTGTTCAGGCACATCAGGGGCTCTCCAAACGCGACATGGCGTCCGATCTCAATTCCAGCCAATTCTGCGTTGAAAAAGTAAAACAGTGCTCCTTCCCTTCCGAGCTCTCCGGTGCGCCCAAACAGGGGTTTACCCCAACATATGGGGTATCAGCGTACTCAGGACAAATTGGACAACAACTTTTGAGGTCCAAGTTCTCTTGTTATCCTTGGGAAAATAAAAATGTGGGGGGCTAAAAATCATTTTTGTGGGAAAAATAAGATTTTTTTATTTTCGCGGCTCTGCGTTATAAACTGCAGTGAAACACTTGGGGGTTCAATGTTCTCACAACACATCTAGATAAGTTCCTTAGGGGGTCTACTTTCCAAAATGGTGTCACTTGTGGGTGGTTTCAATGTTTAGGCACATCAGGGGCTCTCCAAACGCAACATGGCGTCCCATCTCAATTCCAGTCAATTTTGTATTGAAAAGTCAAATGGCGCTCCTTCCCTTCCGAGCTCTGCCATGCGCCCAAACAATGGTTTACACCCACATATGGGGTATCAGCATACTCAGGACAAATTGTACAACAACTTTCGGGGTCCATTTTCTCCTGTGACCCTTGGTAAAATAAAACAAATTGGAGCTGAAATAAATTTTGTGTGAAAAAAAGTTAAATGTTCATTTTTATTTAAACATTCCAAAAATTCCTGTAAAACACCTGAAGAGTTAATAAACTTCTTGAATGTGGTTTTGAGCACCTTGAGGGGTGCAGTTTTTAGAATGGTGTCACACTTGGGTATTTTCTATCATATAGACCCCTCAAAATGACTTCAAATGAGATGTGGTCCCTAAAAAAAAAAATGGTGTTGTAAAAATGAGAAATTGCTGGTCAACTTTTTTTTTTTTCCAAATAAACTTTATTGGATTTTAACAATTAACTGGGCTGGAAGGGAAAAGGAAAAGGGGGGGATGAGGGGAAAGGGGAGGGGGGGAGGAGGGTGGCTGGAAGGAGGGGGAGGGGTGAGAGAATGGGAAGAAAAAGGGGAGAGAAGACACTTGAAGTAAGCGATAACAGGTAACCATATTTGTCAAATGATAAAACAATGTTTGGAAGGTGAATAATTAGAATACATTTGATCACGAAAGAAGGGTGGACTCACTGGCCAGTCCTGAATTACAGACACTTTAAATCAAAGTCCGGATCACTTTGTGACAATTTCAACTGTAAATTGCTACGGGAAAACTTCTTCCCAACGAGCCCATTTTTTTGAGCATTTTTTGAGGCTGTCATTATTTAGGGCGAATTTTTGCTCGTATGTTCTATGGAGGTCAATACGATCTCTGATCTCCTGGAATGATGGAGGTTTAGGCTTTTTCCAATTATATGCGATGGCATTTTTGGTGACCAAAAGAATATGAATGACCAACGCTTTGAGAGGAAAGTGTGTGTCACTTAATCCAACAGAGAGCAATGCCATCTGAGGAGTCAAGATGAAATTTTTATTCAGAAGTACTCCAATCAGATCAGAGATTTTAGACCAAAGTGATTTAATTTTGGGACAGCTCCAGAAAATATGGAGCAAATTGCCCCTGTGAATTGCTGGTCAACTTTTAACCCTTATAACTCCCTAACAAAAAAAAAATTTTGGTTCCAAAATTGTGCTGATGTAAAGTAGACATGTGGGAAATGTTACTTATTAAGTATTTTGCGTGACATATCTCTGTGATTTAAGGGTACAAAAATTCAAAGTTGGAAAAA
The DNA here is from genome assembly GCF_032444005.1 of Ranitomeya imitator. Classification (NCBI taxonomy): domain Eukaryota; kingdom Metazoa; phylum Chordata; class Amphibia; order Anura; family Dendrobatidae; genus Ranitomeya; species Ranitomeya imitator. The sequence continues at coordinate 225,330,559 of NC_091282.1, forward strand.
TGCGAAATTTTCGCCAAATTTCCGTTTTTTTCTCAAATAAACGCAAGTTATATCGAACAAATTTTACCACTATCATGAAGTACAATACGTCACGAGAAAAAAATGTCAGAATCGCCAAGATCCGTTGAAGCGTTCCAGAGTTATAATCTCATAAAGGGACAGTGGTCAGAATTGTAAAAATTGGCCCGGTCATTAACGTGCAAACCACCCTCGGGGCTTAAGGGGTTAAGAAGAGATAAATTGCAACGTTGATTTTTACATGCTCTTTCTAATTTTAACCATTTAAGAACGTGAGACATCTCTTTTAAGCAGTCATGCGTCTATTCTGTCCCTGACCTTATGTCGGCAGGTGTGTAATAAGGCTGTGTTCAGGTGCCGATCTCAGACCGGTCACGTCTCCGTGCGCTCCCCTGAATCGCGGCGGGCTATAGGATCTGTCTGCACAAGAGTAATGTTTGCTGTGATATTTTTTTTTTTCAAACAAGTTTTCGGAAAATCAATGTGCATAAACACCTTGACATTGGGCAGCACGGTGGCTCAGTGGCAAGCACTAGGGTTGAGTGACTTTTAGTTTTTTAGGGTCGAGTCGGGTTTCGCGAAACCCGACTATCTCAAAAGTCGAGTGAAATCGGCCGATTATCGCGAAAAGTCGGGGATCGACCGAAACACGAAACCCAATGCAAGTCAATGGGGAAGCATAGTCGGCAGTGAGTGGAGGCCAGGAAAACACCTACAGTGCCCATTTTAATGGCAAAAACATCCATTCTTGTTACTGAAGCTTGTCAACCTTAATTTACCTTATAATAATAGTTAGGCATTGGACATTGGGCGTCATTTGGCTAAAGTTGTGGGGGGTAGTGCTGGGTCAAGTATTTAGTGGGCCCAGGAAATGTGGACCACGTCACGGCAGTGGAGCAGGGAGAGGTAAGTATTTCAACTTTGCAAGTGCTGTGATCCTGAGCAAGCAGGGGGGGCCCACTCGTTGGCACTGGCACAGGGCCCCTCAAAGTACGGCGGTGTGTTTGCACGGCGGGGGCGCCTCCCACCGGCAGCGACACTTTTACGTACTATGAGGGGCCCTGTGCCAGTGACGTCGCCAACGAGTATTCCCCCCCACCTGATGAAGGAACCTGCACTTTCATCTGCACCTTCCTCTTTGTCCCCGTGTAAGGTGGTATGGTATGCGGAAAGGGGAACCTGACTTTCAGCAGGGTCAGAATGTAGCAGTCTGGGTCAATGTACCAGCAGAGTCATCTAGCACTGGCTGGGCAATGGGCAGGATGAGGAGGAAACACAGATATAGGCCCAAATAATAAAGTCGGCTAAATGCAATTCAAAATTGGTAACAGGACTAACCAGACAGCATTGCTTTGTTCAGTGGAGGACAACTGTAATGAGAGGCTGACACAGTGAGTAGGCCCAAATCAGTAAGTACCGTATATGCTCGAGAATAAGCCGACCCGAGTATAAGCCGACCCCCCTAATTTTGCCACAAAAAACTGGGAAACTTATTGACTTGAGTATAAGCCTAGGGTGGAAAATGCAGCAGCTACCGGTTAATGTCAAAAATAAAAATAGATACCAATAAAAGTAAAATTAATTGAGACATCAGTAGGTTGTGTTTCTGAATATCCATATTGAATCAGGAGCCCCATATAATGCTCCATACAGTTCATTATTGCCCCATAGATGCTCCATATAAAGCTGTGCCCCATATACAATGCTCTGCACCAATCATTATTGCCCCATAGCTGTGCCATATAGTGCTCTGCACCGTTCATTTTTGCCCCATAGCTGTGCCATATAGTGCTCTGCACCGTTCATTATTGTCCCATAGCTGTGCCATATAGTGCTCTGCACCGTTCATTATTGTCCCATAGCTGTGCCATATAGTGCTCTGCACCGTTCATTATTGTCCCATAGCTGTGCCATATAGTGCTCTGCACCGTTCATTATTGCCCCATAGCTGTGCCATATAGCGCTCTGCACCGTTCATTATTGCCCCATAGCTGTGCCATATAGCGCTCTGCACCGTTCATTATTGCCCCATAGCTGTGCCATATAGTGCTCTGCACCGTTCATTATTGCCCCATAGCTGTGCCATATAGTGCTCTGCACCGTTCATTATTGCCCCATAGCTGTGCCATATAGTGCTCTGCACCGTTCATTATTGCCCCATAGCTGTGCCATATAGTACTCTGCACCGTTCATTATTGCCCCATTGATGTACCATAGAAAGCTCTGCCACTGCTGCTGCTGCTGCAATAATAATAAAAAAAAAAAAAACATACTTAGCTCTCTTGCTTGCAGCTCCTCAGCGTCCCGTCCCGGCGTCTCTCCGCACTGACTGATCAGGCAGAGGACGCCGCGCACTATATGCGTCATCGCGCCCTCTGACCTGCACAGTCAGAGCGGAGAGACGCCGGGAAGATGGAGCGGCGCCGGGAAGATGGAGCAACGCCCGGCGTGTGGAACGGGGATAGGTGAATATGCAATACTTACCTGCTCCCGGCGTCCCGCTCCTTCCCCCGGACAGCTGGTCTTCGGTGCCGCAGCCTCTTCCTCTATCAGCGGTCACCGTTACCGCTGATTAGAGAAATTAATATGCGGCTCCACCCCTATGGGAGTGGAGTCCATATTCATTTTTCTAATGAGCGGTCCCACGTGACCGCTGAAGAGGGGAAGAGCTGCAGCACCCGGAGACCGTGGGACGGCAGGGGGAGCGCCAGGATCGCCGGGACTAGGTAAGTATGCCTCAGCGCCCTCTCCCCCTCACCCGCCGACCCCATCGCCGACCGTGACTCGAGTATAAGCCAAGAGGGGCACTTTCAGCCCAAAAATTTGGGCTGAAAATCTCGGCTTATACTCGAGTATATACTGTAGTCTAAATGCAGTTCAAAATTGGTAACAGTAGTAAACAGGCGGCACTGCTTTGTCCAGTGTAGGAGAACAGCAAGGAGCGGCAGACACCGTTAGTAGGCCCCAACCAAACTAGTAGGCATAATGCAGTGTAATATTAACAACTACTTAACGAGAGCCTGAAGATCAAAGTTCAGGACAGGAAACCAGGAGAACAGCAAGGAGCGGCAGACACCGTTAGTAGGCCCCAACCAAACTAGTAGCCCCACTGCATTTGTTCCATTTAACAACTATTTAACAAGAGCCTGAAGATAGAAGCTCAGGGAAGGCAACCAGGAGAACACCTTGGAGTGGCAGACACTGTTAGTAGGCCCCAACCAAACTAGTAGCCCCACTGCAGTTTTAAAATTCCGGCTGAAAACCTGACAATTGCAGGTCATTTTTTTTTTAAGAGGACAGCTGTATAGAGTGGCACAGACAGACACTGCTAGTAGGCCGTACACCACAAAGTTGGCTCGAAGCAGGTTTAAAAAAGGTTACATGGGTACACAGGCAGCATTGGAGTGGTCAGTGGAGGACTATTGGAAGGAGGGACCGCAGACAGACTTAGTAGGCCTAAAATAAAAAAAGGCTCAATGCAGTTTCAATTATCTTGCAGGGGTACACAGGCAGCATTGGTGTGGTCAGTGGAGGACAATTCGAAGGAGGGACCACAGATAGACTTAGTAGGCCTAAAATAAAAAAAAAGTAGGCGCAATGCAGTTTCAATTATCTTGCAGGGGTACACAGGCAGCATTGGTGTGGTGAGTGGAGGACTATTGGAGGGAGGGACCGCAGACAGACTTAGTAGGCCTAAAATAAAAAAAAGTAGGCTCTATGCACTTTTAATTAGGTTCCAGGGGTACACAGGCAGCATTGGTGTGGTCAGCGGAGGACTATTGGAAGGAGGGACCGCAGACAGACTTAGTAGGCCTAAAATAAAAAAAGTAGGCTCTATGCACTTTTAAATAGGTTCCAGGGGTACACAGGCAGCATTGGTTTGGTCAGCAGAGGACAATTGGAAGGAGTGTCTGACACAGTTAGTACTCCAAAATAATACCTAGATGTTAATGTCTCGCAAAAAAACAAACAAAAAAAAAGGGTGGCATACTTAGGTACAGGGGTGGGCTCCTCTGCTGACTTTCAGACATTATTATTTGGCGCAAAGTATTTACTGGTGTAAATGTAGGACAGGGCCACTGAATATTTTAAGTAGCATCATACATGTCAACAAATTGGTATTGTCAGTGCCAGGCATTGAAGGATTTCACCGCATAGACTAAACAGCGGTGGAGCAGTGACAGATAATTTTGCAAGTGGTAGAGCACAGTTTGAGCTGGGGGTTGGGGGGCACTCTCTCGTGCCCGGCGGTACTGGCCCAAGGCCCCTCATGTTACAACGGTGTGTCTGACGTTGGGTGCGCGCCACCACCGCCAGAGACACTTCATTGTACTATGAGGGATCCGGTGCCAGTGCCGTCGACCAAAAGTGGGCACACCCACCTCTTCAGACAAACGACACTCTCATGGGTGCTTTCACCAAGTGGCGAGACCACGGCCCCGTGGGGGGGGAGTCAGCCCAATTAGGGAGGTGTAAACATGTCGTATGCTGGACATACAGCAGCTGCAAATGGAGAAATTGGAACACTCAGTAAGACCAGTCCAAAAGCAAGACCTTTTTAACCCCTTTACCCCCAAGGGTGGTTTGCACGTCAATGACCAGGCCAATTTTTACAATTCTGACCACTGTCCCTTTATGAGGTTATAACTCTGGAACGCTTCAACGGATCCTGGTGATTCTGACATTTTCTCGTGACATATTGTACTTCATGATAGTGGTAATATTTCTTTGATATTACCTGCGTTTATTTGTGAAAAAAACGGAAATTTGGCAAAAATTTGGAAAATTTCGCAATTTTCCAACTTTGAATTTTTATGCAATTAAATTACAGAGATATGTCACACAAAATACTTAATAAGTAACATATCCCACATGTCTACTTTACATCAGCACAATTTTGGAACCAAATTTTTTTTTTGTTAGGGAGTTATAAGGGTTAAAAGTTGACCAGCAATTTCTCATTTTTCCAACACCATTTTATTTTAAGGACCACATCTCATTTGAAGTCATTTTGAGGGGTCTATATGATAGAAAATACCCAAGTGAGACACCATTCTAAAAACTGCACCCCTCAAGGTGCTCAAAACCACATTCAAGAAGTTTATTAACTCTTCAGGTGTTTCACAGGAATTTTTGGAATGTTTAAATAAAAATGAACATTTAACTTTTTTTCACAAAAAATTTACTTCAGCTCCAATTTGTTTTATTTTACCAAGGGTAACTGGAGAAAATGGACCCCAAAAGTTGTTGTACAATTTCTCCTGAGTACGCCGATACCCCATATGTGGGGATAAACCACTGTTTGGGCGCATGACAGAGCTCGGAAGCGAAGGAGGGCAATTTGACTTTTCAATGCAAAATTGACAGGAATTGAGATGGGACGCCATGTTGCGTTTGGAGAGCCCCTGATCTGCCTAAACAGTGGAAACCCCCACAAGTGACACCATTTTCGAAAGTAGACCCCCTAACGAACTTATCTAGAGGTGTGGTGAGCACTTTGACCCACCAAGTGCTTCACAAAAGTTTATAATGCAGAACCGTAAAAATAAAAAATCATATTTTTTCACAAAAATCATCTTTTTGCCCCCAATTTTTTATTTTCCCAAGAGTAAGAGAAGAAATTGGACCCCAAAAGTTGTTGTCCAATTTGTCCTGAGTACGCTGATACCCCATATGTTGGGGTAATCTCCTGTTTGGGCACACGGAAGAGCTCGGAAGGGAAGGAGCACTGTTTTACTTTTTCAACGCAGAATTGGCTGGAATTGAGATCGGACGCCATGTCGCGTTTGGAGAGCCCCTGATGTGCCTAAACGGTGGAAACCCCCCAATTATAACTGAAACCCTAATCCAAACACACACCTCTAACCCAGACACACCCCTAACCCTAATCCCAACCCTATTCCCAACCGTAAATGTAATCCTAACCCTAACTTTAGCCCCAACCCTAACTGTAGCCTTAACCCTAGCCCTAACCCTAGCCCTAACCCTAATGGGAAAATGGAAATAAATAAATTTTTTTTAATTTTTCCCTAACTAAGGGGGTGATAAAGGGGGGTTTGATTTACTTTTATAGCGGGTTTTTTAGCGGATTTTTATGATTGGCAGCCGTCACACACTGAAAGATGCTTTTTATTGCAAAAAATTTTTTTTGCATTACCACATTTTGAGAGCTATAATTTTTCCATATTTGAGTCCACAGAGTCATGTGAGGTCTTGTTTTTTACGGGACGAGTTGACGTTTTTATTGGTAACATTTTTGGGCACGTGACATTTTTTGATCGCTTTTTATTCCGATTTTTGTGAGACAGAATGACCGAAAGCCAGCTATTCATGAACTTCTTTTGGGGGAGGCGTTTATACCATTCCGCGTTTGGTAAAATGGATAAAGCAGTTTTATTCTTCGGGTCAGTACAATTACAGCGATACCTCATTTATATCATTTTTTTATGTTTTGGCGCTTTTATACGATAAAAACTATTTTACAGAAAAAAATAATTATTTTTGCATCCCTTTATTCTGAGGACTATAACTTTTTTATTTTTTCGCTGATGATGCTGTGTGGCGGCTCGTTTTTTGCGGGACAAGATGACGTTTTCATCGGTACCATGGTTATGTATATCAGTCTTTTTGATCGCGTGTTCTTCCACTTTTTGTTCGGCGGTATGATAATAAAGCGTTGTTTTTTGCCTCTTTTTTTTTTACGGTGTTCACTGAAGGGGTTAACTAGTGATATAGTTTTATAGGTGGGGTCGTTACGGACGCGGCAATACTAAATGTGTGTACTCTTATTGTTTTTTTTAATTTAGATAAAGAAATGTATTTATGAGAATTTTTCTTTTTTTTTCATTATTTAGGATTTTTTTTTTTTTTTACACATTTGGAAAAAATTTTTTTAAACTTTTTTACTTTGTCCCAGGGGGGGACATCACAGATCGGTGATCTGACAGTTTGCATTGCACTCTGTCAGATCACCGATCTGACTTACAGCGCTGCAGGCTTACCAAGCGCCTGCTCTGAGCAGGCACTTGGTAAGCCACCTCCCTCCCTGCAGGACCCGGATGCCGCGGCCATCTTGGATCCGGGCCTGGAGCAGGGAGGGAGGTAGGGAGACCCTCGCAGCAACGCGATCACATCGCGTTGCTGCGGGTGGCTCAGGGAAGCCCGCAGGGAGCCCCCTCCCTGCGCGACGCTTCCCTATACCGCCGGCACACCGCGATCATGTTTGATCGCGGTGTGCCGGGGGTTAATGTGCCGGGTGCGGTCCGTGACCGCTCCTGGCACATTGTGCCGGATGTCATCTGTGATAGGCAGCTGACACCCGGCCGCGATCGGCCGCGCTCCCCCCGTGAGCGCGGCCGATCGCTATGACGTACTATCCCGTCCAGGGTCAGATAGGCCCAGGGCACCTCGACGGGATAGTACGTCTAAGGTCAGAGAGGGGTTAAAGGAAAGCTAGGTGTCAGCCAGGAAAGGTGGGGCAAAATAATTAGAAATCCATGAGTGGTTCATTTTAATGACGGTTAGATCATCAACATTTTGGGTAGCCAGACGAGTCCTTTTTTCGGTCAGTATTGAACCAGCAGCACTGAATACTCTTTCTGATAGCACACTAGCTGCTGGGCAAGCGAGCTCCTGCAATGCATATTCGGACAATTCAGGCCAGGTGTCTATTTTGGATGCCCAGTAATCAAATGGGAATGACGGGTGAGGGAGAACATCGATAGGGGAGGAAAAATAGTTAGTAACCATACTGGACAAATGTTGTCTCCTGTCACTTTGAATTGATGCTGCAGTACCTGTCCTGTCTGCGGTCATTGCAAAATCACTCCACAACCTGGTCAGAAAACCCCTCTGTCCAACGCCACTTCTGATTTGTGCACCTCTAACACCTCTGCCCTGTTGCCCCCTGCAGCTCGTGTGAGAACCATTACCGGCGCTGTGTGCTGGGAATGCCTGAATCCAACGGTCAACAAGAGTTGCTTGTTTGGTTGCCAATATTTGTTCAAGGTTCTCATGTGGCATGATGTTTTGCAGTTTCCCCTTATAGCGTGGATCTAGGAGGCAGGCCAACCAGTAATCGTCATCGGTCATCATTTTTATAATGCGGGGGTCCCTTTTTAGGATACGCAAGGCATAATCCGCCATGTGGGCCAATGTTCCAGTTGTCAATTCACTGCTTGTGCTGGGTTGAGGAGCACTTTCGGGCAAATAAACGTCACTTGCCTCCCTCAAAAACCCTGAACCTGGCCTTGCAACGCCACCAGTTTCTATTGCCCCCTGAGAAGCTTCCTCATCCAAAAAATACTCATCCCCATCATCCTCCTCGTCCTCCTCCTCTTCGCCCGCCACCTCGTCCAGTAGACTTCCCTGACCAGACAATGGCTGACTGTCATCATGGCTTCCCTCGTCCTCGGCTGCAGACGCCTGATCCTTTATGTGCGTCAAACTTTGCATCAGCAGACGCATTAGGGGTATGCTCATGCTTATTATGGCGTTGTCTGCACTAACCAGCCATGTGCATTCCTCAAAACACTGAAGGACTTGACAGAGGTCTTGTAGCTTTGACCACTGCTCACCTGACAACTCCATGTCTGCCATCCAACTGCCTGCCCGTGTATTTGTATCCTCCCACAAATACATAACAGCACGCCTCTGTTCGCACAGTCTCTGAAGCATGTGCAGTGTGGAGTTCCACCTTGTTGCAACGTCGATGCAACAAGGGATTCAAGCTTCAGGAGGCTAATTTGCATATTCCAGGTGCCTTCTGGGAGAAGCGAAGTCTCCCTAAGCTAGAAGATCGTTGGGTACAGCCGGGACCAGCTGCTTCGAAAGCATCACCAAACCAGGGATTCAAGCTTCAGGAGGCTAATTTGCATATTCCAGGTGCCTTCTGGGAGAAGCGAAGTCTCCCTAAGCTAGAAAATCGTTGGGTACAGCCGGGACCAGCTGCTTCGAAAGCATCACCAAATTTTTGCCTGTAGGACATTATTGCAAGAGAGCTTGGCTGAGTAGATTACACAAGGAGGAAAACACACAGCAAGTCAGCAGGATCTAGGAGCAACATGGCAGATGTGACAACCTACATGGTGAGCTGCAGCATGTGCTACATGTTCACACATCGACCAGAAGAAGAATCCAATTTCACCTGTCAGAAGTGTAGACTAGTGGCCCTTTTAGAAGAAAAGGTGCGGGGTCTTGAAGAAAGAATAGCAACTTTGAAACTCATCAAAGAGAATGAAGACTTTCTAGACAGAACAGAAGCATCTCTACTGGTCACAGAAGGTGCAAAAAGTGTCAGAGAACCTCCAAAAGCAGATGAGTGGAAGCATGTGACCAAAAGAAGCAAGAAGACCATGGAGAAATCACCAACCACACAACTGAAGAACCGATATCAAATCTTTGTAGAGGATGAAGATGGCACACCTAAGAATGAAGCAATACCAGCAAGCAAAAAAGAAAAGGGCACACAGCAACAAGTGACAGCAAAAAGTACAGCCAAGAAGCAACGAAGAGTGGTGGTGGTGGGAGACTCACTACTGAGAGGCACAGAAGCAGCCATCTGCAGACCGGACATAACTGCAAGAGAAGTATGCTGCCTTCCAGGTGCGATGATCAAGGATGTGACCGATAGGATACCAAAGCTCTTCAGCTCCAAGGACGTCCACCCATTTCTTCTGATACATGTTGGCACCAATGACACGGCAAGGAAGGACCTACCGACAATCTGCAAGGACTTTGAAGAGTTGGGGAAGAAAGTAAAGGAACTGGATGCACAGGTAGTTTTTTCTTCTATCCTTCCAGTAGACGGGCATGGCACCAGGAGATGGAACAGGATCCTTGATGCAAACAACTGGCTAAGACGATGGTGCCGACAACAAGGATTCGGATTCCTGGACCACGGTGTGAATTACTGGTATGATGGACTCCTCGCCAGAGACGGACTACACCTCAACAAACCTGGGAAACACACATTCGCCAGAAGACTCGCTACACTCATCAGGAGGGCGTTAAACTAGAAGAAGAGGGGACGGGAAGAAAAACATTAGACTCAAATAAAGACGACCCAGGAAAACATACTCAGAAGGGAGGTAAGAACATTTCTAAAACAATCCACAGTGAGGAGATTGGAACAAAACAAAATCCTCTAAACTGCATGCTCGCAAACGCCAGAAGCCTGACAAACAAGATGGAAGAACTAGAAGCAGAAATATCTACAGGTAACTTTGACATAGTGGGAATAACCGAGACATGGTTAGATGAAAGCTATGACTGGGCAGTTAACTTACAGGGTTACAGTCTGTTTAGAAAGGATCGTAAAAATCGGAGAGGAGGAGGGGTTTGTCTCTATGTAAAGTCTTGTCTAAAGTCCACTTTAAGGGAGGATATTAGCGAAGGGAATGAGGATGTCGAGTCCATATGGGTTGAAATTCATGGAGGGAAAAATGGTAACAAAATTCTCATTGGGGTCTGTTACAAACCCCCAAATATAACAGAAAGCATGGAAAGTCTACTTCTAAAGCAGATAGATGAAGCTGCAACCCATAATGAGGTCCTGGTTATGGGGGACTTTAACTACCCGGATATTAACTGGGAAACAGAAACCTGTGAAACCCATAAAGGCAACAGGTTTCTGCTAATAACCAAGAAAAATTATCTTTCACAATTGGTGCAGAATCCAACCAGAGGAGCAGCACTTTTAGACCTAATACTATCTAATAGACCTGACAGAATAACAAATCTGCAGGTGGTTGGGCATTTAGGAAATAGCGACCACAATATTGTGCAGTTTCACCTGTCTTTCACTAGGGGGACTTGTCAGGGAGTCACAAAAACATTGAACTTTAGGAAGGCAAAGTTTGAACAGCTTAGAGATGCCCTTAATCTGGTAGACTGGGACAATATCCTCAGAAATGAGAATACAGATAATAAATGGGAAATGTTTAAGAACATCCTAAATAGGCAGTGTAAGCGGTTTATACCTTGTGGGAATAAAAGGACTAGAAATAGGAAAAACCCAATGTGGCTAAACAAAGAAGTAAGACAGGTAATTAACAGTAAAAAGAAAGCATTTGCACTACTAAAGCAGGATGGCACCATTGAAGCTCTAAAAAACTATAGGGAGAAAAATACTTTATCTAAAAAACTAATTAAAGCTGCCAAAAAGGAAACAGAGAAGCACATTGCTAAGGAGAGTAAAACTAATCCCAAACTGTTCTTCAACTATATCAATAGTAAAAGAATAAAAACTGAAAATGTAGGCCCCTTAAAAAATAGTGAGGAAAGAATGGTTGTAGATGACGAGGAAAAAGCTAACATATTAAACACCTTCTTCTCCACGGTATTCACGGTGGAAAATGAAATGCTAGGTGAAATCCCAAGAAACAATGAAAACCCTATATTAAGGGTCACCAATCTAACCCAAGAAGAGGTGCGAAACCGGCTAAATAAGATTAAAATAGATAAATCTCCGGGTCCGGATGGCATACACCCACGAGTACTAAGAGAACTAAGTAATGTAATAGATAAACCATTATTTCTTATTTTTAGTGACTCTATAGCGACAGGGTCTGTTCCGCAGGACTGGCGCATAGCAAATGTGGTGCCAATATTCAAAAAGGGCTCTAAAAGTGAACCTGGAAATTATAGGCCAGTAAGTCTAACCTCTATTGTTGGTAAAATATTTGAAGGGTTTCTGAGGGATGTTATTCTGGATTATCTCAATGAGAATAACTGTTTAACTCCATATCAGCATGGGTTTATGAGAAATCGCTCCTGTCAAACCAATCTAATCAGTTTTTATGAAGAGGTAAGCTATAGGCTGGACCACGGTGAGTCATTGGACGTGGTATATCTCGATTTTTCCAAAGCGTTTGATACCGTGCCGCACAAGAGGTTGGTACACAAAATGAGAATGCTTGGTCTGGGGGAAAATGTGTGTAAATGGGTTAGTAACTGGCTTAGTGATAGAAAGCAGAGGGTTGTTATAAATGGTATAGTCTCTAACTGGGTCGCTGTGACCAGTGGGGTACCGCAGGGGTCAGTATTGGGACCTGTTCTCTTCAACATATTCATTAATGATCTGGTAGAAGGTTTACACAGTAAAATATCGATATTTGCAGATGATACAAAACTATGTAAAGCAGTTAATACAAGAGAAGATAGTATTCTGCTACAGATGGATCTGGATAAGTTGGAAACTTGGGCTGAAAGGTGGCAGATGAGGTTTAACAATGATAAATGTAAGGTTATACACATGGGAAGAAGGAATCAATGTCACCATTACACACTGAATGGGAAACCACTGGGTAAATCTGACAGGGAGAAGGACTTGGGGATCCTAGTTAATAATAAACTTACCTGGAGCAGCCAGTGCCAGGCAGCAGCTGCCAAGGCAAACAGGATCATGGGGTGCATTAAAAGAGGTCTGGATACACATGATGAGAGCATTATACTGCCTCTGTACAAATCCCTAGTTAGACCGCACATGGAGTACTGTGTCCAGTTTTGGGCACCGGTGCTCAGGAAGGATATAATGGAACTAGAGAGAGTACAAAGGAGGGCAACAAAATTAATAAAGGGGATGGGAGAACTACAATACCCAGATAGATTAGCGAAATTAGGATTATTTAGTCTAGAAAAAAGACGACTGAGGGGCGATCTAATAACCATGTATAAGTATATAAGGGGACAATACAAATATCTCGCTGAGGATCTGTTTATACCAAGGAAGGTGACGGGCACAAGGGGGCATTCTTTGCGTCTGGAGGAGAGAAGGTTTTTCCACCAACATAGAAGAGGATTCTTTACTGTTAGGGCAGTGAGAATCTGGAATTGCTTGCCTGAGGAGGTGGTGATGGCGAACTCAGTCGAGGGGTTCAAGAGAGGCCTGGATGTCTTCCTGGAGCAGAACAATATTGTATCATACAATTATTAGGTTCTGTAGAAGGACGTAGATCTGGGTATTTATTTATTATGATGGAATATAGGCTGAACTGGATGGACAAATGTCTTTTTTCGGCCTTACTAACTATGTTACTATGTTACTATGTTGATTAGGCGATGCTGGCGAAGGTTCAAAGATCGCTGATGGTCCTGCATACGGCTGGAGTGTACGGGCGAACGGCGGATGTGCGAGCAAAGTCTGCGCACCTTCAGGAGCAGGTTGGGTAACCCCTGATAACTTTTCAGGAAGCACTGCACCACCAGGTTTAAGGTGTGAGCCAGGCAAGGAATGTGTTTCAATTGTGAAAGGGCTATGGCAGCCATAAAATTCATTACGTTATCACTCACTACCTTGCCTTATTCAAGATGTAAACTGCCCAGCCATGACTGAGTTTCTTGCTGCAAGAACTCGGACAGAACTTCCGCGGTGTGTCTGTTGTCGCCCAAACACTTCATTGCCAATACAGCCTGCTGACGCTTGCCACTAGCTGTTCCATAATGGGACACCTCGTGTGCAACAGTGGCAGCTGCGGATGGAGAGGTCATGCGACTGTGGTCTGTGGACGAGCTCTCGCTTCTGCTGGAGGAGGAGGAGGGGGGTGAACGCCTACAGCCAACTGTTTCCTAGACCATGGGCTAGGCAGAACTGTCCCAATATTGCTGTCTCCTGTGGACCCTGCATCCACCACATTAACCCAGTGTGCCGTGATGGACACGTAACGTCCCTGGCCATGCCTACTGGTCCATGCATCTGTTGTCAGGTGCACCTTTCTACTCACAGATTGCATGAGTGCATGGACAATGCGGTCTTTTACATGCTGGTGGAGGGCTGGGATGGCTTTTTTCGAAAAGAAGTGTCGACTGGGTAGCTCGTAGCGTGGTACAGCGTAGTCCATCAGGGCTTTGAAAGCTTCTCTTTCAACTAACTGGTAGGGCATCATCTCTAACGAGATTAGTCTAGCAATGTGGGCGTTCAAACCCTGTGTACGCGGATGAGAGGATGAGTACTTCCTTTTCCTAACGAGAGTCTCTTGTAGGGTGAGCTGGACTGGAGTGCTGCATATGGTGGAACTAGCGGGGGTGATGGTGGACATGTCAGACTGCGAGAGGGTTGGTGATGGTATTCTTGCTGTTGGCCTACATACAGTGTTTCCTACCAAGAACCTGGTGATTCCCTGACTGCTTTGGCCTTGCGACGAAACCTCTACATTTGCTGCAGGTGGTGTGGTAAACGGTGGGCTTACAGTTAGGGAAGGGATGTAGCATTGCTGACTAGCTTCATTGTGAAAGGGTGCAACAACGTTAAGGGACGTTTGGTAGTTAGTCCAGGCTTGCAAGTGCATGGTGGTTAAATGTCTACGCATGCAACTTGTATTTAGATTTTTAACATTCTGACCTCTGCTGAAGGTCCTTGAGCATTTCTTACAGATGACTTTGCACTGATCATTTGGATCTTGGTTAAAAAAATGCCAGACTGCACTCTTCCTACTATCGGATACTTTTTCAGGCATTGCACACTGAGCTACTTTAACCGGATAGCCACGCTGTCCTACAACTGGTTTTGGTTTTGCCACACGTTTTTGGCCAGATATGGGCCTGCCAGATGGAACCTGTTGCGATGTTGATGCCTGCTGCGGCTCCTCCTCCGCTTCAGAGCTACTGGCGGCTGCACCTTGTTCCCCCAATGGCTGCCAATCGGCGTCAACAACTGGGTCATCTATGACCTCTTCTATGTCCTGTGCACCTTCCTCTGTGTCACCGTGTAAGCCGGTGCTATAGCGTTCGTGACGGGGCTCCATAGTCTCATCTGGGTCAGATTCTGAATCCGTACACTGGGAGGGCAATGTTGTGATCTGAGTCAAAGGAACAGCATAATAATGTGGCTGTGATCTGTGCACTCCATGTCCGATTCATCTTGTAATGGAAAAAACGTTTTTTCTATGTTTTCCTGATTTGTCCGATACACCTTCCATTGGTGCACATTGGTGGTTATAGATAGAGATATATATATATATATATATATATATATATATATATATACTAGATTGTGGCCCGATTCTAACGCATCGGGTATTCTAGAATATGCATGTCCCCGTAGTATATGGACAATGATGATTCCAGACTGTGCCCGTCGCTGATTGGTCGAGGCTACCTTTAGGACATCATCGTCGCCATGGTGACCATTATGACATCTACGTCGATACTGTGCCCGTCGCTGATTGGTCGAGGCCTGGCGGCCTAGACCAATTAGAGACGCGGGATTTCCAGGACAGACAGAAAGACAGACAGACGGAAAAACCCTTAGACAATTATATATATAGATATATTCTCTCCTCCCGTGTACATTTGCTATGTGCACCGTGCCTTGAGATATATTTAACTCATCTTGTAATGGGCATGGCCTGTTGACAATTTCCCTTTCTAACCCAGGAACGGTATGTGTAAAGAGCTCCATGGAGTAACCCGTTGTGTCGGCTGACGCATCCTTCTCTGTTGTTCTGGGTGAAGAACGCAAGGAAGCGACTTGTCCCTGACCGGGAACATCCACTGACGACGCGCTGCTTTTACATTTTGCACTTTCCGAAGAGGAGGCAAAAGAGCTAAAGGCAGAGTCAGTAAGGAAAGCCAAAACTTGTTCCTGCTGCTCCGGCTTTAAAAGCGGCTACTCCCAGAAAAGGGAGCGTTCGAGGCCTTGTGTAGCTAGACGATGACGATGGCTGAACAACTCGAGACTTAGGTGCTATATTGCTTTTCCCACGACCACCTGATGCTCCACCACCACTACCATCATTACCAGCTGGCAATGACCGCCCACGGCCACGACCTCTTCCACCAGACTTCCTCATTCTTGGAAATATGTAACCAAACTAACAAACGGTATTTGGTACTGTAAAACCAGTTTCAAGGTGGACGCAAAATTGTTGTGAATTTAAATCTCCCTTTATAGGTGTGTGAGACTGCAGGGAAAATCAGGCCCACTGTTGTTATGATCAGGTGGCCTTGGAGCAGCATGAAATGACCTTCGCTGGAGCAGTGGTAACTTTACTGACCGCAAACCCTGATCCTATCACCGCAACTAGAAGTAGCCGTGGGGTGTGCCTAACCAGACCTAGACACCTCAACACAGCCTAAGGACTAAATATCCCTAAAGATGGAAATAGGAAAACTCTCTTGCCTCAGAGTAGATCCCCAAAGGATAGGTAGCCCCCCACAAATAATGACTGTGAGTAGGAGAGGAAAAGACACATGCAGACAGAAAACAGGGATAAGCAAAGGAGGCCACTTCTACCTAGATAGGAAAGGATAGTACAGGATACTATGCGGTCAGCATAAAACACTACAAAATATCCACAGCAGAAAAATACAAAAACTCCACCACCTAACTAAAGATGTGGAGAGTATATCTGCGACTCCAGCGAGTCCAACTAGACTGAGAAAAACATCAGGCACAGTCTAGCAGGAACAAAATAGAAACAAGATAAGCACAGAAAATAAACACACAGCAGTGTGTCTAAAAAAATGAAGCAAACACTTATCTTAGCTGAATTGGCAGCAAGCAGGAGAGGCCAGGCAGAGGACCAACACTTCCAAAGGAACATTGACTACTGGCAAGGACTAAAGAGTCCTGCACAGCTAAATACCCCAGTCAGAATTGCGATTAGCAGAAACACCTGTCCAAGACTGCTGCTTAGGAATAACTGCATTACCATCAACAACCACCGGAGGGAGCCCAAGAGCAAAATTCACAACACACTGTATTACAGTACACAGTTTCAGTGGCAGACAGTGGCTGACAGATATGCCACTAACAGGACTGACGCAGATGCACACACTGGAAATAAAAATCTCCCCCTTTTTTTATATGGAAGACTAGTGAAT
Organism: Ranitomeya imitator; assembly: GCF_032444005.1. Lineage (NCBI taxonomy): Eukaryota > Metazoa > Chordata > Amphibia > Anura > Dendrobatidae > Ranitomeya > Ranitomeya imitator. Next base: position 225,347,398 of record NC_091282.1, read on the forward strand.
AAATCTGGCCCACTGTTTTACAGTATTGTTTCTGTGGCAGAAAATGACAGACAGATAACACAGACTGGACTGGCACAGATGCATAGATTTGCCAATATTAATCTCCCCTTTTTGTTTTTATATGGAAGACTAGTGAATAAATCTGGCCCACTGTTTTACAGTATTGTTTCTGTGGCAGAAAATGACAGACAGATACCACAGACTGGACTGGCAGAGATGCACAGATTTACCAATATTAATCTCCCTTTCTTTTTTTTTTGATGGGAGATTAGTGAATAAATCTGGCCCACTGTTTTACAGTATTGTTTCTGTGGCAGAAAATGACAGATACCACAGACTGGACTGGCACAGATGCACAGATTTGCCAATATTAATCTCCCCTTTTTGTTTTTATATGGAAGACTAATGAATAAATCTGGCCCACTATTTTACAGTATTGTTTCTGTGGCAGAAAATGACTGACAGACAGATACAACAGACTGGACTGGCACAGATGCACTGATTGGCAATATAAATCTCCCTTTTTAGGTGTTGGACAGTGCAGAAAAATACAGGCCCACTGTTTCACACTACACAGTTTCAAGGGCAGAAAGTGGCTTGAAGATATATTTAAAAAAAAAAGGCGACTGTACTACAATTACTATCTCCCTACAGTAATCTCAGAAAAGTATGGCAGGCAGCAATAAAAAGGACTGCTGCACACAAAAGTGTGGACAAACAAACAAGATAGCTGTGCAGAAAGGAAGGCGCAACAGGATTTGTGCTTTGAAAAAAGCAGTTGGTTTGCACAGCGGCGTACAAACAGCAATGCAGCTATCAGGGAGCCTTATAAGGCAGCCCAATAAGCTACAGAGCTGATGCACTGAAATGTAGCCTCCACTGTACCTGCAAGGAAAAGGTGGTGTTGGACAGTGGAAATCGCTACAGCACAAGCGGTTTGGGGGTTTATATTCCCTGCCTAATGCTATCCCTGCTTCTGATGAAACTGCAGCAACCTCTCCCTATGCTCAGATCAGCAGCAGTAAGATGGCGGTCGGCGTGCACGCCCCTTTATAGCCCCTGTGACGCCGCAGAAAGCAAGCCAATCACTGCCATGCCCTTCTCTAAGATGGTGGGGACCAGGACCTATGTCATCACGCTGCCCACACTCTGCGTCGTCCTTCATTGGCTGAGAAATGGCGCTGAACGCGTCATATGAAATGCGACTTTGGCGCGAAGGTCGCGTACCGCATGGCCGATCCCACACTGGGATCGGATCGGGTTTCATGAAACCCAACTTTGCCAAAAGTCGGCGACTTATGAAAATGACCGATCCGTTTCGCTCAACCCTCGTTAGCACGGCAGCCTTGCAGCGCTGGGGTCCTGGGTTCAAATCCCACCAAGGACAACATCTGCAAGGAGTCTGTATGTTCTCTTTCTCTCCATATTTGAATGGGTTTCCTCCGGCTACTCTGGTTTCCTCCCACCCTCAGGCATACTGATAGGGAATCTAAATTAGCAGTGGAATTAATGGCACTTTATTCGTAAGTAAGATAACATGGGTCAGCGTGCACTGTGAATAAGGACGGCATATGGACTAAAAATATGTCCGTCCTAATGTAACCTAATGTAACCCAGCTGAAATTCCTGTTGCATTTGGTTGAGTTTAATAGCAGGATAGGGAATGCAAACAGCTGCTCATGGTGGAGTTTGCTGTTACTTGAGGTCATGTTCCATTCTGTGCATCAGTTCTGTTAGCGGGTGCTAGTTGTCAGTCGTCCACACAGTGTCGCTGTTGTCGCTGCCCGGAGTGCGGCTTACATGGCGGGGAGCTCAGGTTGAGCATCCTGTCTTCATGTAACATGGTCGGATTTGTACCTTTCCTCTCCTTTTAGCTGAAGATTTCTGAGGAAAGTCTCGTGCTCTTTTTCCCAGTTCGTGCTCTTTTTCTGCTGGTTGCTCACAAACTTCTTTTTCTCGTACTCATTGAAGTAAAAGGTTTTAATTTTCATTCTACTTATTTGATTTAGCTGTAAGACACAATTATGCCAATAATTCATTAAGGCTACATTCACCCAACCATATCCTCACAGGAAAAAAATCACATCTCTGAAAAACAGCAAATGGATGGCTTCTGTAAGCATTTATTATTATTATTTACCCGCTCCCAAAAACTTGACGGCTGAACTAGAATAGGTCATACTTTGAGTTTTTCTTCAGCCAGGAACACAGGTTTATAAAAAGAAAGAAAAAAAAAAAGACAGATGTGTGAAAATCCCAAAGGACTTGTATAGGTCCGAGTGTTGTAGCTTTATAAAATGGACAGCATATGGAAGAGAAAAGCGTTCACATGAACCAGGCTTTATGAAAACAGAAGACATACTGTATTTTCATACACCAAACTGATTGTCATAGGCTCTGTGCACACATTCAGTACTTGGTCAGTATTTTACATCAGTATCGGGTGATAAATCCAGGAGTGGTGACGTGTTTCTATTAGGGTATGTTTACACTGGGCATTTTTGCTGCTTTTATTTTCTACAGCAAAACGAGACTTCTTGGTAGGAAAGAAGCTGCGGCTAAAGTGCATTTTTTTGGTGCGGTTTTTTTCACACGTTTTTGGGGCTCACATGTGTCTCTTTGTGCATGCTAATAAAGTTGAGTGTCCCCAGAGAAAAAAATACTTCCTGTAGAACCAAACTCCTTGAAGATTGTTGGAAGACCATTCCCGGTGACTGCCTCTTGAAGCTCATCAAGAGAATGCCAAGAGTGTGCAAAGCAGTCAACTGGGGACACTCAACTTTATTAGCATGCACAAAGAGACACAAGTGAGCCCCAAAAAAGGTTTGTGTCCAAGCTTTTGATCTGTACTGTATATACATACATACATGCATGCATGCATGCATGCATACATACATACATGAAAATCCGTCAATTCAACAGCCGTGTACTGTGAAATGTGAAATCTCAGCAGGAGCCGGCAGGATAGAAGAGATGGATTACACACAGTAAATACATATAGAATAGGTAAATATACAGATGTCAGTGACAAATACAATTAGTACAGTGTGTGTGCAGCTTTCTGTACAAATATTTAATTATTAAAAGATTATTTTTCTGAAAAAAATGGCGTGGGTTCCCACCTAATTTTCTTAACCAACAGAGGAAAAGCCGACGGCTGGGGGCAGATGTTTATAGCCTGGGAAGGGGGTAATACCCATGGAGCTTCCCAGGCTATTATTACTAGTTCACAGCTGTATACTTTGCCTTTACTGGCTAATAAAAAGGGAGACCCTAAAAAATATGACGTAGGGTCCCGCTATAATAAACAACCAGCAAAGGTTATGTAGACAACTCCGAGTTGATATTAATAACCTAGGAAGGGGCCATGGATACTCACCACCCCCCCCCCACCTAAAAACATCAGCTCTCAGCCACCCCAGAAAAGGCGCATCTACAAGATGTGCCAATTTTGGCACTTAGCCTCACTCTTCCCACTTGACCTGTAGCGGAGGCAAATGGGGTAATAGTTGGGGGGGTTGATGTCACCTTTGTATTGTCAGGTGACATCAAGCCCCAAGGTTAATAATGGAGTGGTGTCAATAAGACGCCCCCATTACTAACCCCATAGTCATAGAATAAAGTCCTTTAATTGAAAGAAAGACACAGACTCTTTTAATAAATCTTAATTATACCATACTTATGACCTCGTCCATTCCACCGATGCCATTGTCTCTTGCAAGAGAATTAAAATAAATAATCATATCCCTCACTTCTCCCTCGTTCTGTCCCATGCCGTAATCCATGTATGGATAATTAGTTTTCAACCTGGATGGTGCCAAGTTGCCACCGTCCAGGCTGAGAACCACTGGTGAATGAGCTGCTGCGAGCTCAGCATCAGTGACTAGCGGTGACGTCATTGAGGATACTGCCGGTAACTGAGGCTGCTTTCCCAGCCAGGCTGAACTGTGGTGACCTCTGTGAGATCCCCGCTAGCACCATGAGAAAGGCTGCCGTCACACTAGCAGTATTTGGTCAGTATTTTACATCAGTATTTGTAAGCCAAAACCAGGAGTGGGTGATAAATGCAGAAGTGGTGCATATGTTTCTGTTATACTTTTCCTCTAATTGTTCCACTCCTGGTTTTGGCTTAGACATACTGATGTAAAATACTGACCAAATACCGCTAGTGTGACGGCAGCCAAAGTCGCACGGTACAGAGGCGAGTTCACCGCAGTTGAAATTCACCACAGTGAAATTCTCCCGGTGAACTCGCCTCTGCTCTTACAACATTCTCACGGCGCTAGTAGGGATCTCGCCGACGTTACTGCAGTTCAGCTCAGCTGGGAACGCAGCCTCAGTGACCGGTAGTAACCTCAATGACGTCACCGCTAGTCACTGAGGCTGCGCTCTTAGCAGCTCATTCACCAGTTGTTCTCAGCCTGGATGGTCGCATCTTGGCACGTCCAGGTTGAAAACGAATTATCCCCCAGACATAGATTACGGCGTGGGACACAATGACAGACAGATGAGGGATATTGTTGTTTTTTATTTTTGTTTTATTACAGGAGACGAGGGCTTCGTTGGAATTAGGCGCTAGGTGAGTATGACTGTGTTACTTATTATTTAAAAATAAAGAGTGTGTTTTGTTTTATTTGAAATAAAAGACTTTATTCTGGCTGTGTTGTTTACCATTTAATTATAGGATTAGTAATGGATAGGTGTCTTATAAAAGCCTCTCCATTACTAATTTGTGGGCTTGATGTCACCGGACAATACAAAGGTGACATCAACCCCACAAATATTACCCCACTTGCCGTCACTAGAGGGCAAGTGGGAAGGGCCGGGCAAAGCTCCAGAATTGGCGCATTCAATAAATGTGCTTTTTCTGAGTGGCTGTGGGCTGCTATTTTTAGGCTGGGGGCCAATATCCATGGCCCCTTACCAGCCTAAGAATACCAGCCCCCAGCTGTCAGCTTTAGCAAGGCTGGTTGTCAAATATAGAAGGACCCCACGCTGTTTTTTTAATAAAAAACTTGGGGACCCCTCTATTCTTGATAACCTGCCTTACTAACGCTAACAGCTGAGGGTTGCAGCCCACAGCTGTGAGTTTTGCCTGGTTATCAAAAATACAGGGGAACCCACTCATTTTTTTAAAAATGTATTATTTATTTACAGCGCAGGAGCAGCTGATGAATACTCCCATCAGCCACTCCTGCTCCCACTATTATTAGCGACAGCAGGTGTCAGATGATGGGAGCGGTAGTCCCATCAGCCGGCACCAGTGACCGGAGGTTAACTTTTTGCCTCCGACCATAGCTGAGCGCTCAAGAGGTCTTTTGACAGCGTGAGACTGTCTGTCTGACTGGCGGGAATGGTTTCACCGACGATCAGAAGCGATGTTTTCTGCTTTGTCATTCACATGACAGCGTGGCAAACACTGTATTGTCGGCCCCCTTCATTGCGTCCAGGTCCGCTGCTTGATGACAGGCTGTATGGACGCATCATGCAACCATGCAGCCTGCCATCTAGATGTAGTGGAGCAGACTGTGAGATCACATCCTGCTGTCTGTCCTTGACTTTTCCGCAGCAAATACGCTGCAAAAAAAGTCAACCTGTGTATTTGCAGAGTTTTTTCATCATTCATTCAAGTCAATGGGTGAAAAACGCTGAAAGTGACGCTGAAAATCCTCATGACAAAAAAACAATGTTTGTGCATGAGATTTCTGAAATCTCATAGGCTTTGCTGGTACTGTAAAAAGCAGCTGAAAATTGGCATTAAAAAACGCAGCAAAAACGCCCATTTTAAACATACCCTTATACTTTTACTCTGATTATTCCTGATCATATTTGTTGGTTTTGGCTTACAAATACTGATGTAAAATACTGACCACATACTGGATGTGTGAACGTGATCTTAAAAGGAGTACCGTATATACTCAGGTATAAGCTGAGATTTTCAGACCATTTTTTGGGGCCGAAAGTGCCCCTCTCGGCTTATACTCAAGTCATTGTCCCAGGGGGTCGGCGGGGGAGGGGGAGCGGCAGCTGTCAAATCATACTCGCCTTCTCCCGGCGCATCCTTGCATCTCCGATGGTCTCCGGCAGCTTGTTCCTGTGTTCAGCGGTCATGTGGTACTGCTCATTAAAGTAATGAATATGGACGCATTACTTTATTGAGCGGTACGATGTGACCGCTGAACACTGGAACAAGCTGCCAGCGCCTGGAGACCACCTGTCACTGAGAAGCTGCTGTCCTGTCTGTATACTCTCTTTTTGTTTCCCCCTTACCGAGGTGATGTAGTATGATCAGACCATGTTCATGAATAACATTCTCTGCCACAAAGAGTTTTTTTTGCACCTGTATATTTAAAATGCTAAATGTGCAATACAAAAGTATTAGGCTACATTCCCACGATGAGCTTTTATCGAGTTTTTGATGATGCGTGTTTTCCATGCGTCTTACAGTTCCAGCAGAGTGGATGGGATTTCTAGAAATCTCCTGCCCCCTGTGCGTCTTCTTTACTATGTGTAAATGACCTGCACTGCTTGTGTTAAATCCGCAGCATGTTAACTTCTCTTGTGGGTATGCCGAGATTTCTGTGCAGTTTTTCCCAAAACATACTTGCATTAGATGCGGAAAATCCGCATGGAAAAAATGCACATGCGTTTTTTAGTGCGTTTCCGCAGCGGAAACATATCAGAAACATATGTAATCCGTACCTAAGCATATCCTTGAGGTTCAATTAAATCAAAATGCCAGAAAGTTTCAAAAACAAGGTATCTGTAAAGAATGACATAACAGAGGCAAAACCACATCGTCAAAACGCGATAAAAACGCATGTTAAAAACCTAAGCATATCCTTGAGGTTCAATTAAATCAAAATGCCAGAAAGTTTCAAAAACAAGGTATCTGTAAAGAATGACATAACAGAGGCAAAACCGCATCGTCAAAACGCGATAAAAACGCATGTTAAAAAAAATTAGAGCAAGTAACCTACGGTAACTTAACCCCTTTCTGCCATCGGACGTACTATTCTTTCCGTGTGGGGTGGGCCTTAATTCCCACGGACGGAATAGTACGTCCAGCGCAATCGGCCGCGCTCACAGGGGGAGCGCGGTCGATCGCGGTCGGGTGTCAACTGCCTATCGCAGCTGACATTCGGCGCTATGTGCCAGGAGCGGTCGCGGACCGCCCCCGGCACATTAACCCCCGACACACCGCGATCAAACATGATTGCGGTGTGCCGGCGGTACAGGGAAGCGTCGCGCAGGGAGGGGGCTCCGTGCGGGCTTCCCTGAGCCCCCCGCAGCAATGCGATGTGATCGCGTTGCTGCGAGGGTCTCCTACCTTCCTCCCTGCAGCAAGGCACGGATCCAATATGGCCGCGGCATCCGGGTCCTGCAGGGAGAGAGGTGGCTTAACAAGTGCCTGCTCAGAGCAGGCACTTGGTAACGCGGCAGCGCTCTTTGACAGATCGGTGATCTGACAGAGTGCTGTGCAAACTGTCAGATCAACGATCTGTGATGTCCCCCCCTGGAACAAAGTAAAAAAGTAATAAAAAAAATTTACACATGTGTAAAAAAAAAAAAAAAATTCCTAAACAAAGAAAAAAAAAAAAATACGGTATATATTATTCCCATAAATGTTTTTTTTTTTATTTAGATAAAGAAATATAAACAAAAGTACACATATTTAGTATCGCCACGTCCGTAACGACCCAACCTATAAAACTTCAGTAAACACCGTAAGAAAAAAAAAAAAAAAGAGGCAAAAAACAACGCTTTATCATACCGCCGAACAAAAAGTAGAATAACACGCGATCAAAAAGACAGATATAAATAACCATGGTACCGCTGAAAGCGTCATCTTGTCCCGCAAAAAACGAGCCACCATACAGCATCATCAGCAAAAAAATAAAAAAGTTATAGTCCTCAGAATAAAGCGATGCAAAAATAATTATTTTTTCTATAAAATAGTTTTTATCGTATAAAAGCGCCAAAACATAAAAAAATGATATAAATGAGGTATCGCTGTAATCGTACTGACCCGAAGAATAAAACTGCTTTATCAATTTTACCAAACGCGGAATGGTATAAACGCCTCCCCCAAAAGAAATTCATGAAGAGCTGGTTTTTGGTAATTCTGCCTCACAAAAATTGGAATAAAAAGCGATCAAAAAATGTCACGTGCCCGAAAATGTTACCAATAAAAACGTCAACTCGTCCCGCAAAAAACAAGACCTCACATGACTCTGTGGACTCAAATATGGAAAAATTATAGCTCTCAAAATGTGGTAACGCAAAACATATTTTTTGCAATAAAAAGCGTCTTTCAGTGGTGACGGCTGCCAATCATAAAAATCCGCTAAAAAACCCGCTATAAAAGTAAATCAAACCCCTCTTCATCACCCCCTTAGTTAGGGAAATATTAAAAAAATTAAAAAAATGCATTTATTTCCATTTTCCCGTTAGGGCTAGGGTTAGGGCTAGGGTTAAGGCTACAGTTAGGGTTGGGGCTAAAGTTAGGGTTAGGGTTTGGATTACATTTACGGTTGGGATTAGGGTTAAGGGTGTGTCTGGGTTAGAGGTGTGGTTGGGGTTATCGTTGGGATTAGGGTTAGGGGTTTGTTTGGATTAGGGTTTCAGTTATAATTGGGGGGTTTCTACTGTTTAGACACATCAGGGGCTCTCCAAACGCGACATGGCGTCCGATCTCAATTCCAGCGAATTCTGCATTGAAAAAGTAAAACAGTGCTCCTTCCCTTCTGAGCTCTCCCGTGTGCCCAAACAGGAGTTTGCCCCAACATATGGGGTATCAGCGTACTCAGGACAAATTGGACAACAACTTTTGGGGTCCAATTTCTCCTGTTACCCTCGGGAAAATACACAACTGAGGGCTAAAAAATAATTTTTGTGGGAAAAAAAAGATTTTTTATTTTCACGGCTCTGCATTATAAACTGTAGTGAAACACTTGGGGGCTTCTACTGTTTAGGTACATTAGGGGCTCTGCAAACACAATGTGACGCCTGCAGACCATTCCATCTAAGTCTGCATTCCAAATGGCGCTCCTTCCCTTCCGAGCCCTCCCATGCGCCCAAACGGTGGTCCCCCCCCCACATATGGGGTATCAGCGCACTCAGGACAAATTGGACAACAACTTTTGGGGTCCAATTTCTCCAGATACCCTCAGAAAAATACAAAACTGAGGGATAAAAAATAATTTTAGTGGGAAAAAATTTTTGTTTAATTTTTACGGCTCTGCATTATAAACTTCTGTGAAGCCCTTGGTGGGTCAAAGTGCTCACCACACATCTAGATAAGTTCCTTAGGGGGTCTACTTTCCAAACGCAACATGGCGTCCCATCTCAATTCCTGTCAATTTTGCATTGAAAAGTCAAAAGGCGCTCCTTCCCTTCCGAGCTCTCCCATGCGCCCAAACAGTGGTTTACCCCCACATATGGGGTATCAGCGTACTCAGGACAAATTGTACAACAACTTTTGGGGTCCATTTTCTCCTGTTACCCTTGGTAAAATAAAACAAATTGTAGCTGAAGTAAATTTTTTGTGAAAAAAAAGTTAAATGTTAATTTTTATTTAAACATTCCAAAAATTCCTGTGAAATACCTGAATGGTTAATAAACTTCTTAAATGTGGTTTTGAGCACCGTGAGGGGTGCAGTTTTTAGAATGGTGTCACACTTGGGTATTTTCTATAATATAGACCCCTCAAAATGACTTCAAATGAGATGTGGTCCTTAAAATAAAATGGTGTTGGAAAAATGAGAAATTGCTGGTCAACTTTTAACCCTTAGAACTCCCTAACAAAAAAAGATTTTGGTTCCAAAATTGTGCTAATGTAAAGTAGACATGTGGGAAATGTTACTTATTAAGTATTTTGTGTGACATATCTCTGTGATTTAATTGCATAAAAATTCAAAGTTGGAAAATTGCGAAATTTTCGCCAAATTTCCGTTTTTTTCACAAATAAATGCAGGTAATATCAAAGAAATTTTACCACTATCATGAAGTACAATATGTCACGAGAAAACAATGTCAGAATCACCGGGATCCATTGAAGCGTTCCAGAGTTATAACCTCATAAAGGGACAGTGGTCAAAATTGTAAAAATTGGCCCGGTCCATAACATGCAAACCACCCTTGGGGGTAAAGGGGTTAAATAATAGGTGCATAAATTCTGCAACATCAAAAAGCACCAAAAGCTCATAGTGGGAACATAGCCTTATACGGTTTTGTCCACAGTTGATGTGCAGAATTATGTCTCAATCGTTACAGAATACAGATAACCCTTTACGTGAAGTCTGATCTTGCACTCCTATTACTCCTTTCATCTTCTACTATCTGTAATTTAGTTTAAAAAAACACACACAAGAAATGGGGCAGATGCATTTTTTTTTCTTTTGGAGGCAAAGTAACAAAATAATATTGCAAAGGTTTACATAGCTTTCAACCAAGGAGTGATGTAGTGTAGCGATGGATGGTCACATCCATCACAGGGTCCTGGTCCACAAACATCTAGCTGCATGAATTAGCTGCAGTCATGGTGAAGCCAATCCAGTTCCTTGACCTTAGTGAAAGCTATTATGGAAGGTGCGAAGTAAGGCTGGGTGATTAATCAGATTAATTTGCTATTTAGGGCTGGGCTACGCTGTGACTTTGGCCGGGGTCATACTTCTATTTCTATGCAGCCGCACGCTCCGTTCCCGAGTGCTGGCGGCAGTGCCGGGACTTGATGCGCGACTTCCTCGCATTGAACTCGCAAGTGTAACCCCGATCTTTGGCTACAACACAGGTCACGTGGGCACAGACCGCTAATGTTCTGCTACTACATCACAGTGTAATGCGGGTGATTGGGGTTGCGTTGTAACCCATGAGGTACCACGGTCTTGAAAAGTCACAAAATTTTGATTCAGTTTGCTTTTTTTCAGCTTGCCTGTTGCTATCGAGAACTCCATTCACCTGCATTACGCAATGTAGAAGCAACAAATAGTGATCTTTGGCCACGTGATGTGTCGCCACCAAAGTCATCGTGTAGTCCAGACCTAAAAGCTTTCAAATTGGATTTTAGTCCTGCCACTTTTGCAGCAGCTTCGTATCGTTGGCTGGAGAGGACTCTGTAAGAATAATGACCTGTTTGTATGTACAGTAAGGGGCTAGCACAGAGAGTTGTGGCGGTCCCTGGGTTGTCTGTCCTGTGCAGACGGTGACATAAAGCAACATTTTTCTACCTATGTTTTTTTCAGGAAACTGCCTGAAAAGCCTATCAGAAAATGCTGAAAGGAATAAACTTATGCATTTCTTTGTAAAAACAACTGTGCACATGTTCAGGTTTTTATAAGTCTTTTAACCATTTCAGATTTTTAAAAACACCAAGCCGTTAAAAAACGTGACCTGACCATTCTTCAGGCATTTTTCAAGTGGAAGGTACTCTTTACTTTACAATACAGGTCATTGGGAAAGCTCAAAAGACGCCCTGACATCTTTTGGAGCAATTTGCTATAGTTTTTGCTTAAAAACCCTAACAATTTCTTCAGTATTCAACTGTCAGCAAAATGGTACGAAACGGGCGAAAAACTGTCACAAAAAACGCTTTAGGAAAAAATGCCATAAAGTGTCTTCTACTTGAAAAACTGATTGTCCTGAGTTTAAAATATGTTGTGTGCACATACCCTAAGTGTGGGAAACATGTAGATTTTCTATTTAGGCCGTATCACCCAGCCTCAGTGAAGTTTACTTATGTCATTGCTCATTTTTGATTGTGGGAAGATAGAGATTTTGGGGATAGTTCTAAGGTTACCTAGAAAAATGAAATGTGACCTGCCTTACCTTCAGCTCCAGCATTCTCCTCTCTCTGAGATTATTACAAATTATTTCTTTGGTAAGATGGGTTTTTGGCACAGCATCTCGCTCGGAGTTGGTTATCAAGCTGAATTACCGTATGCAAAAAGAGAGAGCAGGGTGTATGAGACATGTAGGGAAAAAATATGCTATTTAGGGATCTAAACGTTAGAACCTGGGCTGTGGAGTCAGTAAGCCAAACAGGGCTGCCACTAGAAATTTCGGGGCCCCATACTAGCAAAATTTCCGGGGCCCCCTTGAGACTCCGCCCAGGCTCCACTCCAGCCCCGCCTCCATACTCCACCCCTCGAACTGTCCACAGTCTCACCGTTCTCTCTTGGAAAAACTCCACTTCTCACCTACCACACATTAACAGTTCCCATCACCAGATCACACATATAATAATAATCTTTATTTATATAGCGCCAACATATTCCGCAGCGCTTTACAGTTTAACAGTTTCAAAAACAACAGTCATCAGTAACAACATTAACAATACAATAATTAAAGTGAAATAAGACGACCCTGCTCGTGAGAGCTTACACTCTACAATGAGGTGGGGGAGATACAAAGAACAGGTGTGTATTTACAATGATGGTCCAGCCATCTTCAGTGGGTGGGGGATAGATGGAAGTAGTGAATGGGCTACACACACCGTCGGACTGGAGTACCTTGGGCCCACCAGACAAAAATCATTCTTGGGGCCCACCATGCCGTTTAAAAATACCACACAGGATACATCCTGTATACCACACCACACAGGAGAGCTGACAGATCCTCTATATATACACCACACAGGAGAGCTGACAGATCCTCTATATACCACACCACACAGGAGAGCTGACAGATCCTCTATATATACACCACACAGGAGAGCTGACAGTTCCTCTATATACTACACCACACAGGAGAGCTGACAGATCCTCTATATACTACACCACACAGGAGAACTGACAGATCCTCTATATACTACACCACACAGGAGAGCATACAGATCCTCTATATACTACACCACACAGGAGAGCTGACAGATCCTCTATATACTACACCACACAGGAGAACTGACAGATCCTCTATATACTACACCACACAGGAGAGCATACAGATCCTCTATATACTACACCACACGGGAGAGCTGACAGATCCTCTATATAATACACCACACAGGAGAGCTGACGGATCCTCTATATACTACACCACACAGGAGAGCTGACAGATCCTCTATATACTGCACCACACGGGAGAGCTGACAGATCCTCTATATACTACACCACACAAGAGAGCTGACAAATCCTTTATATACTACACCACACAGGAGAGCTGACAGATCCTCTATATACTACACCGCACAGGAGAGCTGACAGATCCTCTATATACTACACCGCACAGGAGAGCTGAGAGATCCTCTATATACTACACCGCACAGGAGAGCTGAGAGATCCTCTATATACTGCACCACACAGGAGAGCTGACAGATCCTCTATATACTACACCGCACAGGAGAGCTGACAGATCCTCTATATACCACACCGCACAGGAGAGCTGACAGATCCTCTATATACCGCACCACACAGGAGAGCTGACAGATCCTCTATATACTGCACCACACGGGAGAGCTGTCAGATCCTCTATATACTGCACCACACAGGAGAGCTGACAGATCCTCTATATACTACACCACACGGGAGAGCTGACAAATCCTTTATATACAGTGGGGCAAAAAAGTATTTAGTCAGTCAGCAATAGTGCAAGTTCCACCACTTAAAAAGATGAGAGGCGTCTGTAATTTACATCATAGGTAGACCTCAACTATGGGAGACAAACTGAGAAAAAAAAATCCAGAAAATCACATTGTCTGTTTTTTTTATCATTTTATTTGCATATTATGGTGGAAAATTAGTATTTGGTCAGAAACAAAATTTCATCTCAATACTTTGTAATATATCCTTTGTTGGCAATGACAGAGGTCAAACGTTTTCTGTAAGTCTTCACAAGGTTGCCACACACTGTTGTTGGTATGTTGGCCCATTCCTCCATGCAGATCTCCTCTAGAGCAGTGATGTTTTTGGCTTTTCGCTTGGCAACACGGACTTTCAACTCCCTCCAAAGGTTTTCTATAGGGTTGAGATCTGGAGACTGGCTAGGCCACTCCAGGACCTTGAAATGCTTCTTACGAAGCCACTCCTTCGTTGCCCTGGGGGTGTGCTTTGGATCATTTTAATGTTGAAAGACCCAGCCACGTTTCATCTTCAATGCCCTTGCTGATGGAAGGAGGTTTGCACTCAAAATCTCACTATACATGGCCCCATTCATTCTTTCATGTACCCGGATCAGTCGTCCTGGCCCCTTTGCAGAGAAACAGCCCCAAAGCATGATGTTTCCACCACCATGCTTTACAGTAGGTATGGTGTTTGATGGATGCAACTCAGTATTCTTTCTCCTCCAAACACGACAAGTTGTGTTTCTACCAAACAGTTCCAGTTTGGTTTCATCAGACCATAGGACATTCTCCCAAAACTCCTCTGGATCATCCAAATGCTCTCTAGCAAATTTCAGACGGGCCCGGACATGTACTGGCTTAAGCAGTGGGACACGTCTGGCACTGCAGGATCTGAGTCCATGGTGGCGTAGTGTGTTACTTATGGTAGGCCTTGTTACATTGGTCCCAGCTCTCTGCAGTTCATTCACTAGGTCCCCCCGCGTAGTTCTGGGATTTTTGCTCACCGTTCTTGTGATCATTCTGACCCCACGGGGTGGGATTTTGCGTGGAGCCCCAGATCGAGGGAGATTATCAGTGGTCTTGTATGTCTTCCATTTTCTAATTATTGCTCCCACTGTTGATTTCTTCACTCCAAGCTGGTTGGCTATTGCAGATTCAGTCTTCCCAGCCTGGTGCAGGGCTACAATTTTGTTTCTGGTGTCCTTTGACAGCTCTTTGGTCTTCACCATAGTGGAGTTTGGAGTCAGACTGTTTGAGGGTGTGCACAGGTGTCTTTTTATACTGATAACAAGTTTGAACAGGTGCCATTACTACAGGTAATGAGTGGAGGAAAGAGGAGACTCTTAAAGAAGAAGTTACAGGTCTGTGAGAGCCAGAAATCTTGATTGTTTGTTTCTGACCAAATACTTATTTTCCACCATAATATGCAAATAAATTGCTAAAAAAACAGACAATGTGATTTTCTGGATTTTTTTTTCTCAGTTTGTGTCCCATAGTTGAGGTCTACCTATGATGTAAATTACAGACGCCTCTCATCTTTTTAAGTGGTGGAACTTGCACTATTGCTGACTGACTAAATACTTTTTTGCCCCACTGTACATACATACATATATACATACATCTCTATATACTACACTACACAGGAGAGCAGTAATGTAGGTCCAGTGTGTGTAGTAAAATACTTACCGGTGGCCATATTCCACTGCAATGAAGAAGACAGAAGCAACGACACAGCGGCAGAAGACGGCGACTGCTGCGTATTTTATTACACACAGGGAAGCTTTCTGTTGGGGGCGAGACATTGTTTTTATTAGTATGATTTTGGGATAGATGTGATTTTTTTTCATCACTTGTTATAGCTGTTTTTGTGGAATTGTGGCGACCCGAAAAAAGGACATTTGGCCTTCTTGAGTTGTTTCTGTTTATGGTGTTTACTGATCCAGTTAATTGTTTTTATATTTTGATAGATCGGACTTTTCTGAACCCAGCAATGCCAAATATGTGTTGTTTTTTATTTTTTAAATATATTTATTTTCAATTGAATAAAAAGGGTGATTTGAACTTTTAGGAATTTTTACAATTTTTTTTTTACCTTTCACTGGTACAGATAGCCCCCTTAGAGGACATGAAGAGGCGATCATCCGATCGCATGTGCTATTATATACAGTGCTGCCACAGCATCACTGCCTATAGCAGAAATCACAGTCTCCTTGAAAGCCTGGCTACAGGAAGAAGATCCCTGGCTGTCATGACAACTCATCGGTGATCCACGATCACATCATGGGTGCCAATGGGTGAGAGAATGATGTGCACGCATGTTGGCATGTGATATATGCTGCTGTCAGAGATTGACAGTGGCATTTAACACGCGCCATACATGTAAGGCTGATGTCGTAAAGATATTAATTACCTGAGGACCCCCTCCCCCACTGTGTCACCTCTATTTTCCTGTGGGCCCCGCCCCCACTGTGTCAGCTCTATTTTCCTGTGGACCCCTCCCCCACTGTCACCTCTATTTTCCTGTGGGCCCCTCCCCCACTGTGTCACCTCTATTTTCCTGTGGACCCCTCCCCCACTGTCACCTCTATTTTCCTGTGGGCCCCTCCCCCACTGTCACCTCTATTTTCCTGTGGACCCCTCCCCCACTGTCACCTCTATTTTCCTGTGGGCCACTCCCCCACTGTCACCTCTATTTTCCTGTGAGGCCCTCCCCCACTGTGTCAGCTCTATTTTCCTGTGGGGCCCCTCCCCCACTGTCAGCTCTATTTTCCTGTGGCCCCCTCCCCCACTGTGTCACCTCTATTTTCCTGTGTGCCCCCTGCCCCACTGTCACCTCTATTTTCCTGTGGGCCCCTCCCCCACTGTGTCACCTCTATTGTCCTGTGGGCCCCTCTCCCACTGTCACCTCTATTGTCCTGTGGGCCCCTCCCCCACTGTGTCACCTCTATTTTCCTGTGGCCCCCTTCCCCACTGTGTCACCTCTATTTTCCTGTGTGCCCCCTCCCCCACTGTCACCTCTATTTTCCTGTGGGCCCCTCCCCCACTGTGTCACCTCTATTGTCCTGTGGGCCCCTCCCCCACTGTGTCACCTCTATTGTCCTGTGGGCCCCTCTCCCACTGTCACCTCTATTGTCCTGTGGGCCCCTCCCCCACTGTGTCACCTCTATTTTCCTGTGTGTCCCCTCCCCCACTATTTCACCTCTATTTTCCTGTGGGCCCCTCCCCCACTGTGTCAGCTCTGTTTTCCTGTGGGCCCCTCCCCCACTGTAACATAGTAACATAGTAACATAGTAACATAGTTAGTAAGGCCGAAAAAAGACATTTGTCCATCCAGTTCAGCCTATATTCCATCATAATAAATACCCAGATCTACGTCCTTCTACAGAACCTAATAATTGTATGATACAATATTGTTCTGCTCCAGGAAGACATCCAGGCCTCTCTTGAACCCCTCGACTGAGTTCGCCATCACCACCTCCTCAGGCAAGCAATTCCAGATTCTCACTGCCCTAACAGTAAAGAATCCTCTTCTATGTTGGTGGAAAAACCTTCTCTCCTCCAGACGCAAAGAATGCCCCCTTGTGCCCGTCACCTTCCTTGGTATAAACAGATCCTCAGCGAGATATTTGTATTGTCCCCTTATATACTTATACATGGTTATTAGATCGCCCCTCAGTCACCTCTATTTTCCTGTGTGTCCCCTCCCCCACTATTTCACCTCTATTTTCCTGTGGGCCCCCTCCCCCACTGTGTCACCTCTATTTTCCTGTGGGCCCCTCCCCCACTGTCACCTCTATTTTCCTGTGGGCCCCTCCCCCACTATTTCACCTCTATTTTCCTGTGGGCCCCTCCCCCACTGTGTCACCTCTATTTTCCTGTGTGTCCCCTCCCCCACTATTTCACCTCTATTTTCCTGTGGGCCCCTGCCCACTGTGTCACCTCTGATTTCCTATGGGCCTAGTCAGAGAGGGAAAGGGGAGCCACAGTAAAATAGAGGTGTTTGACACAATGGGGGAGGGGACCCACAAGAAAATTAGAATATCACTGTGGGCCCCCTCCCCATGTCACTTTTAGGATGCATGGGGCCCCCTCCCCTAACTGCCAGAGATCAACTCGGGGTGCAGGCATCATATAGTTATTTACTTACAGTCACAATGACTGCAGCCATCAGACTCCCTCTGCTCCACTGCCATGCTGTATGCTGCCTGCTTGGGTAGGACTGCTGACCAATCACAGCACAGCTCCTTGCCTGAGCTGTGCTGTGAGCTCACACAAAGAAAACTAACGCTGATTGGATGAATTGCAGCCAATCAGCGTTTGCACTGCTGTCCAGGGATTTGTGGAAGAGGAGCAGAGCAGAGACATATGCAGCACAGGAAACAGGTGACTGCGGCCGGTCACCTGTTGTGTGCTGTCTCCTCTCAGACTCAGCCACACAGTCAGCTGTTCCTCTGACTGTGCTGGCTGAAGTGAGGGTCGGCACTCTGCACACAGCTCTCCTGGCAGAGTAATGGCAGCGGCACCAGGTGATGTGAAGGAGCTGCGCCTGCACTTCCCATCACCTGTGCAGTCTGCCAGCTGTGCCGACTGTACAATAAAGTGCGCACTGCTGGGCACACGCTATGAGCATGCAGGGCAGGCACAAATGAAGGAGGCAGGAGATGGGGGCGGGGCCCACCGGAGGATTCTCTGGTGTCCCGGTGCCCCAGTCTGACCCTGTAGGCGGGTGTATGGAAACAGGTAAGAACCTGTTCAGACTGGTAAATATAAACAAACAGGTAGAGACCAATACGGCAAGTTACTGAGCAGAGGTAGAGCAAGAGCGGATGCAAAGCAGAACCACAGGAGGCGGAGCTAAGAGCAGAGAAGGAGAACGCAGAGCTAAGAGCAGAGAAGAAGGCAGAGCCAAGAGAAGGAGGCGGAGCCATGTGCAGAAACACAGGATGTGGAGCCAAAAGCAAGAGACATAGAACCGCAAGGAGTGGAGCCACAGAGCGAGAGCTGAGCGGAGCTGCAGAGCAAAGCCACAGAGTGCAGAGCAAGGTCAGAGTGCAGAGCAAAGTTACAGAGAGCAGAGCTGAGAGCAAAGCCACAGAGTGCAGAGCTGAGCGCAAAGCTGAGAGGCACAGAACCACAGGTTGTGGCAGAACTGAGCAGAGAGAAGCAGAGCCACAGACAGTGGCGAACAGAGCAGAAAGATAAGGCGGAGGTACACACAGCAGAGTGGGAAATGACTAATGACAAAGGAGGAACAGGAAGGGACATAGACCAGAGTTCAGACAGGAACAGACACGCATACACAAACAGGACACAGATGAAGGCCTGCTAATTGCAGCTCTCTGAGACAGGAAACAGACACGACCTGGCAGCTCAGTAGCAAGTGCTAACTGAGGGAAATAGTTTGCTCAGGCATCCTCCAATGGGCGAGGATGCCTTAAGTATCAGAGGCCACTAGGCTGTTGGCCAGGAACACCTTAGGGAGGTGCACACAGTCGCAATAAGAATCCGGAGTTGCTTGCGCCGCCCTTCCCCCCTTATGCACACAGCCAGGAAGTGTACAGAGTAAGCGGCCATGGAGCACATGGCATGGAGCCGGCAGCAGACAGATCTCACAGCATGGCACAGGGTGAGTGAGTTGATGTAAAAGACAGGTGGGGAATGGAAGGCCATGCAGTGATGCCGGCAGGGTTGTTACAGAGGCACTCATAGCTATCCGGTAATGACAACCACAGGGGTCTCCTGCAGACCCCAGGTTGTCATACCAACCCATCGGCGACCCACGGTAACGTGACACCGGCGCCAATGGGCGGGATTAGTGATGTGCTTCCGGCGCGAGCATGTTAAATGCTGCTGTCAGAGATTGACAGCGGCATTTAACATGTTAACAGCCGCGGATGGATCGTGATTCCACCTGTCGCTGTATAAAGCACTAATTAAATCAGCTGACATGTGCCCGAAAAGTACACAGCAAACGGGGAGCCAACCTTAGACGTACCTATACGTCTAAGGTTGGAAAGGGGTTAAAGAGGTTTTCCCATGAATTTACTAGTACATTTTAATTAAAAGATCTTAGTATAATAATAACTTCCACTATTGGATGTGCTAAAAAAAAATGTTCCTGTCCCAAGATAATTTCATAAATGTGCCCCTGTGTAATGGCTGTGTCTGACCGTGCAGGAACATGGTCTGAACATACCACAAGTCCTGGGCAGGGGAGGGAAGCAAAAAGAAAAAAAGAGAAGGACTCTACTCCCCGCTGTTTATGATGAAGAAACTAGGCGGATCCTTCAGGACAATAATCAACCTGAAAAAGCTGGACAATTCACTAAAAACTCAAACGTTCAAAATGGAGTCAATAAAAACAACTTGCCAAAATCCAGTTGCCAGATTGTTTTATGACATTTCTGGACCTGAGGAATGCTTATTATCACATTCCCATACACAAAGACTATCAAGTTCCTCAGAGTAGCAGACTCCATAGGGGGAAAATCAGATACTTTCCGTACAAAGCTCTCCCTTTCGCCTTGGTGGTGGCTCCTTGAGTGGTTACTAAGCTTGTGGCAGAAGTTATGGCACACCTGAGGGAGCAGGACATCTTGATTATCTCTTACCTGGATGACTTTCTAGTGATAGGCAACTCGATCCAGCACTGCAAAGCTCAGCTAGAAAGAGTCATGATCTTTAGTGAGCTCTTTAGTGAGCTTATGATGGGTCTTAAACTTAAGAAATTCGAAGGTCCCACCAAAAGAGTGCAGGAGTTCCTGGGACTTGTACTAGACTCCAAAAAACAGAAGTGTCGCCTCCCTGAAGACAAAAAAAAAATACGGATCAGGTGTTGAGGGCATCGCAACACCCATCTGTGACTTTGAGGAAAGCTATGTTCCTGCTAGGTTCCCTAACCTCCTGTATGCCAGCAGTACAGTGGGCCCAAATACACAGGGCTGCCACTAGAAATTTTGGGGCCCCATACTGGCAAAATTTTCGGGGCCCCCTTGAAACTCCGCCCAGGATCCACCCCAGCCCCGCCTCCCGGCTCCACCCCACGAACTGTCCACAGTCCCACCGCTCTCTCTTGGAAAATCTCCACTTCTCACCTATCACACATTGACAGTTCCCATCACCAGATCACACATATAGCCGGCAGCTTTTGTTTTGGCCAAAAGATTTTTTAAGCCGCCACCATAACATGGTAGACACTTTTGGACGGGCCCTACTCTACTGTAACCTACTAAATATTTGTTAAAATATGCAATACAATTTAGGTATATTTTTATTTATTTTTCAATTTTTAAAATGACCAATATCACATACAAGGAACAAATACCACAGCACTATGACCAGATGACATATTACCACCACAGTGATCGAATAATATAAAATACAAGGAACAAATACCGCTACACCATGACCAGACCGCATATAACCACAAATGACTGAATACTACAATACTGATCAGTAATAAAAAAAAACCACAATACTATCACCATCAGTGCCATTATACACAGGAGATCTGTAATTAGTAAGCAGTGTCTGTGTACAGGTAATACAGTGATCACCGGTGACATTATACACAGGAGCTCTGTATATAATGTATAGGTAATACAGTGATCACTGGTGACATTGTACACAGGACCTCTGTATATAGTATACAGTGTATAGTGTCAGTGTATAGGTAACACTGACTCACCAGTGACGTCTCTAGGTGAAGTCCTTCATCTTTCATCCAGCACAGACCGCCATCACTTCATCCAGCCAGGACTCGTCTCTGCAGGAAATAAAACAGTCATTTCGAGTTCCGCTTGTAGAACACATTACTTAATTTTCCCAACTTCTACATTACACCACATGAAGAAGGCAACATAGTATCACTCTACACAGTAACAGGACCCCCCCCATTTAAAACAGTATACTCAAAAAATAAAATAAATACATCACTGCAGTAATAATATCCTTTAATTAGCCCCTATGGTAATATTCGCCATCCTAGCCCCCGTGTGTCTCATTCCAGGCTCCAGCCATATGTTCTCCCATCCTGCCCTCATGAGTATCCATTCTGCCCCATATGATCTCCCCATCCTGCCCCATCTGTCTCCATCCTGCCCCATCTGTCTCCATCCTGCCCCATCTGTCTCCAATCTTGCCCCATCTGTCTCCATTCTGCCCCATCTGTTTCCAATCCTGCCTCATCTCTGTCCAGCACTCTGCCCCATCTCTGTCCAGCACTCTGCCCCATCTCTGTCCAGCACTCTGCCCCATCCCTGTCCAGCACTCTGCCCCATCCCTGTCCAGCACTCTGCCCCATCTCTGTCCAGCACTCTGCCCCATCTCTGTCCAGCACTCTGCCCCATCTCTGTCCAGCACTCTGCCCCATCTCTGTCCAGCACTCTGCCCCATCTCTGTCCAGCACTCTGCCCCATCTCTGTCCAGCACTCTGCCCCATCTCTGTCCAGCACTCTGCCCCATCTCTGTCCAGCACTCTGCCCCATCTCTGTTCAGCACTCTGCCCCATCTCTGTCCAGCACTCTGCCCCCCCGTGTCCAGCTTTACTGCCCCCCGGCCCCCACCCTGTGTCCGGCTTTACTGCCCCCGGGCCCCCACCCTGTGTCCGGCTTTACTGCCCCCGGGCCCCCACCCTGTGTCCAGCTTTACTGCCCCCCGACCCCCACCCTGTGTCCAGCTTTACTGCCCCCCGACCCCCACCCTGTGTCCAGCTTTACTGCCCCCCGGCCCCCACCCTGTGTCCAGCTTTACTGCCCCCGGGCCCCCACCCTGTGTCCAGCTTTACTGCCCCCCGGCCCCCACCCTGTGTCCAGCTTTACTTCCCCCCCGGCCCCCACCCTGTGTCCAGCTTTACTTCCCCCCCGGCCCCCACCCTGTGTCCAGCTTTACTTCCCCCCCGGCCCCCACCCTGTGTCCAGCTTTACTGCCCCCCGGCCCCCACCCTGTGTCCAGCTTTACTGCCCCCCGGCCCCCACCCTGTGTCCAGCTTTACTGCCCCCCGGCCCCCACCCTGTGTCCAGCTTTACTGCCCCCCACCCTGTGTCCAGCTTTACTGTCCCCCGGCCCCCACCCTGTGTCCAGCTTTACTGCCCCCGGCCCCCACCCTGTGTCCAGCTTTACTGCCCCCGGGCCCCCACCCTGTGTCCAGCTTTACTGCCCCCCCGGCCCCCACCCTGTGTCCAGCTTTACTGCCCCCCGGCCCCCACCCTGTGTCCAGCTTTACTGCCCCCCACCCTGTGTCCAGCTTTACTGTCCCCCGGCCCCCACCCTGTGTCCAGCTTTACTGCCCCCCGGCCCCCACCCTGTGTCCAGCTTTACTGCCCCCCGGCCCCCACCCTGTGTCCAGCTTTACTGCCCCCCGGCCCCCACCCTGTGTCCAGCTTTACTGCCCCCCACCCTGTGTCCAGCTTTACTGTGTCCGGCTTTACTGCCCCCCGGCCCCCACCCTGTGTCCGGCTTTACTGCCCCCCCGGCCCCCACCCTGTGTCCGGCTTTACTGCCCCCGGGCCCCCACCCTGTGTCCAGCTTTACTGCCCCCCACCCTGTGTCCAGCTTTACTGTCCCCCGGCCCCCACCCTGTGTCCAGCTTTACTGCCCCCGGCCCCCACCCTGTGTCCAGCTTTACTGCCCCCGGGCCCCCACCCTGTGTCCAGCTTTACTGCCCCCCCGGCCCCCACCCTGTGTCCAGCTTTACTGCCCCCCGGCCCCCACCCTGTGTCCAGCTTTACTGCCCCCGGCCCCCACCCTGTGTCCAGCTTTACGGCCCCCACCCTGTGTCCAGCTTTACTGCCCCCGGGCCCCCACCCTGTGTCCAGCTTTACTGCCCCCCGGCCCCCACCCTGTGTCCAGCTTTACTGCCCCCCGGCCCCCACCCTGTGTCCAGCTTTACTGCCCCCGGGCCCCCACCCTGTGTGTTAGGAGTCGAGTTTCCTCTGCTGCACAGGGGGAATCTCGATCCGTGTCTGCTGCGGTCTCCCATTCGGCATCGGCCGCAGTGGGCTCTGCTCAGCGGAGACGTCGCTCCCAGCGTCTCGCTGGGGCTGATTCGGTGCATAGGGTCACTACTGCCTTTTCTGGCTTTCCTATGGTACCCTGCACTGATCTGCGGCGAGCGAGCCTCTCTGGGACTAAGTCCTTGTTTACTCACACTGAGCATGCCCAGGGCAGGGTCTCCCATTGGAGGTCGAGGGCCACATGTTCGGTCACATGCTCAGGTGCTGCAGTACATTCCATTGGTCCTTCTGGAAGGTCCTGAAAGGGCAAAACATGCTCAGGTACTGCAGCACTTTCCATTGGTCCTTCTGGAAGGTCCTGAAAGGGCAAAAACTTCAGTAGCAGCTTCCTGTGCTGCAACTATATAAACTGCGCATGACCGCACGGCCATGCGCTAGTATCGTCTTTTGCTATATGCTTTGCGCCAATGTGGTCATGTGTTTGTATGTGTTCAGGGACCCGGCTGAAATAAGCCCCTAGAATGCTGGCACCTCCGGCGAGGAGATTGTGTATAAGTGTGTTCAGGGACCCGGCTGAAATAAGCCCCTAGAATGCTGGCTCCTCCGGCGAGGAGATTGAGTATGCATGCATGACCACTCACTGCTCACATCTGGGTAGTTGGCCTGTGCCTCTGTGAAAGTCTAACAGGGCACAGAGCTCACCTCTCGCGGTTACTCTGTGAAGCTAACAGAGTTAGTATATACCACCATATAGAGCCGCCATTATTTAGCAGCAGGTACTTTCCTGCACGGTGGATCCCGGGTTGCGAACGCACCAATTCCTTTTAATAAACAATATATTTGGTGCGTTCCGCCAACCCTAACAGTATACTAGCGCCAGGATCTGGCTAAGTAATGGCGGATGAACAGCGATTGCAGGGGTACATCCAGCTGCTGGAGGGCCGGTTGGCGTCTCTTGAGCGTGCAACCTCGGCGGTGGATGTTACCGCAATAGCTGTTCAGGCTGCTAGCGTGGCTGCAGCAGCTTTACCCACTGCCACCTCTGTTCCGACCCTATCTCACCTTCCTTTGCCTGAGAGATACTCTGGGGACAGTAAGTCCTGTAGGGGTTTCGTGAGCCAATGTGGTATACACCTCGAGCTTCTGGCTGCACGTTTCCCTACTGAGCGGGCAAAGGTGGGATTCATAATCTCTCTCCTGTCGGACAGAGCGTTGGAGTGGGCTACGCCGCTGTGGGAGCGCAACGATCATGTGGTGCGGAGTGTTCCTAGGTTTCTGGACACTCTGAAACAGGTCTTTTTAGGACCTCAAGTCACCCATGATACAGCGCTCCAACTGCTGGCTTTGACTCAGGGTTCAACCATGGTCAGCCATTTTGGTGTTCACTTCCGGACATTAGCGTCTGAGTTGGAATGGCCAGATAAAACCCTCATTCCCGTATTTTGGAGGGGGCTGGCTGACCATGTGAAGGACGCTTTGGCCACTAGGGAGATTCCCGCCACACTGGAGGAGCTCATAGCCGTATCTACTCGTATTGACCTCCGTTTTAACGAGCGGAGGTTGAAGCGAGCCCAGTGTAGGCAGAGGTTTCGGCTGGCTCCCACCTTCGCCAAACCTTTGGAATCTAAAAGTCCAGGCATCCGAGTCACATGAGGCCTTAGAGGTGACACGAGCGGGATCCAAGTCTCAGTCTGCCCGTGCACATAAGGTCCGTCATGTTTGCCAGCAGTCAGGACACCTTGCCTCCAAGGGTCCTCAGCGGTCGGGGAAACGTCAGCGTCTAGTGGCAGTTGGAGGAGGTACACTAGACACGGCGACGTTTGCCTCAAAGTTGTCCTTCAAGGGGACAATTACCATAGGCCCATCCACTCTTATGGTCGAGCTATGCGTGGATTCTGGGGCAGAGGGTAACTTTATGTCTTCCGCTTTTGCCCAGCGTCACGCAATACCCTTGGTGATGCTCGCCAAGCCGGTAACCGTTCGAGTGGTAAATGGGTCAACACTACCTTCACAGATTACCCACCAAACCATTCCTTTCACGCTATCTGTGTCTCCATCACATCAGGAGATAATCTCCCTATTAGTCATTCCTGAGGGAATTGATGAGGTCCTGTTGGGGATACCATGGCTTCGTTACCATTCTCCTCATATTGAGTGGTCCTCTGGGAGAATTTTGGGTTGGAGTAAATCTTGCGAGGGTAGATGTCTGAGGGAGTGCGTTCAGGTTGCTACTACACAGGTACCCGCAGATCTTTCCTCTCTCCCCAAGCACTATTGGCCCTATGCAGACGTGTTCTCCAAAAGAGCTGCGGAGACCCTTCCGCCTCACCGCCCCTATGACTGTCCTATTGACCTCTTGCCTGGTGCTGAGCCTCCCCGGGGTCGAGTCTATCCGTTATCTCTCCCGGAGACGGAGGCAATGTCCCAGTACATCCAGGAGAATCTGGCAAGAGGATTCATTAGGAAGTCAGTGTCACCGGCAGGGGCAGGGTTCTTCTTCGTACAGAAGAAGACTGGAGACTTACGTCCATGCATAGACTACAGGGGTCTTAACGCCATCACCGTTAAGAACAAGTACCCACTACCCCTGATATCTGAGCTGTTTGATAGGCTACGGGGAGCGAGGGTATTTACAAAGTTAGATCTGCGGGGTGCTTACAACCTGATTCGCATCCGTGAGGGGGATGAATGGAAGACGGCTTTTAACACCAGGGATGGGCACTATGAATATCTGGTGATGCCCTTCGGGCTCTGTAATGCCCCAGCCGTTTTTCAAGACTTTGTGAACGACATCTTCCGGGATATGCTCACCACCTCGGTCGTAGTCTATCTGGATGATATTCTCATCTTCTCTCCAGATATTGACTCCCATCGGAGAGATGTTCGCAAAGTCTTCGACCTCTTACGGGCAGACTCCCTCTACGCCAAGTTGGAGAAGTGTGTGTTTGAGCAGGAGTCCTTACCTTTCCTTGGTTATATCATCTCTGCCCAGGGTTTGGCTATGGATCCTGCCAAGCTACAGGCTGTAATGGACTTGCAGGAACCCCATTCTCTTAAAGCGGTGCAGCGCTTTATGGGGTTCATTAATTACTATCGCCAGTTCATTCCACACTTCTCAACTTTGGTAGCTCCCTTGGTTGCCCTCACCAAGAAGGGAGCAAATCCCAAGTTGTGGTCAGAGGAGGTCTCCAAAGCCTTTCTCTCGATCAAGTCACACTTCGCTAGCGCTCCCATCCTACATCGCCCCGATGTTGATAAGCCATTTATCTTGGAGGTGGATGCCTCATCCGTTGGTGCTGGAGCAGTCCTTTTCCAAAAGGATGCTCAAGGTCGGAAGCATCCTTGCTTCTTCTCCAAGACCTTCACACCAGCGGAGAGGAATTATTCCATCGGGGACAGGGAGTTGCTGGCCATGAAGTTGGCTTTTTCGGAGTGGAGACATCTCTTGGAGGGAGCTCGCTTTCCCTTCCAAGTCTTCACTGACCACAAGAACTTGGTGTATCTGCAAACGGCCCAGCGGCTGAATTCTCGCCAGGCTAGATGGTCCCTGTTCTTCTCCTGGTTCCATTTTACTCTCCATTTCCTCTCCGGGGAGAAGAACGTTCGTGCTGACGCTCTCTCCCGCTCCGTGGTGTCATCGGAGGAGGAGGAGCCTCGGCTTATTGTCCCTTCTGAGAGCCTGAGAACTGTAGCTCCGGTTTCGCTAGAGTCTGTGCCCCCGGGCAAGACTTTCGTACCAGCTAACTTGCGACCGGAGGTTCTCTCTTGGGCTCACTCCTCCAGAGTGGGTGGGCATTTTGGGACCAAGAGGACATCTGAGCTTCTGGCGAGAACATACTGGTGGCCGCATATGGCCCGAGATGTCAAGGACTATATTCAGGCGTGCGTTTCTTGCGCCCAGAATCGGTCTCCTCGGCAACGGCCTGCTGGGTTGCTTTACCCTCTACCGGTGGCAGACAGGCCCTGGGAGATGGTCGGGATGGACTTTGTGGTGGGTCTACCCAAGTCGCGTGGCTGCTCCATTATTTGGGTTGTCACCGACCATTTCTCCAAGATGGTGCATTTGGTGCCGCTTCCTCGGTTACCCTCAGCACGGGCCTTGGCGGTGTTGTTCATTAAACATGTTTTCCGTTTGCATGGTATGCCTGATAAGATTGTCAGCGATCGGGGTCCCCAGTTCGCATCTCGGTTTTGGAGAGAGCTCTGCCGTTTACTCAGCATAGAGTTAAACCTCTCCTCTGCATACCATCCCGAGACGAATGGGTTGGTGGAGAGAACCAACCAGACTCTGGTGACATATTTGCGACACTTCGTCTCTGCTAGGCAGGATGACTGGGCATCTTTGCTACCTTGGGCGGAATTTGCCCTGAACAATGCCGTAGCCGATTCCACTGGTCAAACTCCTTTTCTCCTTAATTACGGCCAGCATCCGCGTGTCCCTGTGCCCATGCCCGTGTCATCCCCCGATTCTAGGGTGGCAGACTGGGTGGTGGAGGCACGTGACATCTGGGACCGCACACAGGATGCCATCCGGGCCTCCAAGGAGAGAATGAGGGTTTCGGCTGATACACACCGGCGCCCCGCTCCGGTCTTTGCTCCTGGCGACTTAGTGTGGCTCTCCGCCCGTAACATCAGGCTGCGAGTTGAGTCCACTAAGTTTGCTCCTCGCTACATTGGCCCGTTTAAGGTTCTGGAACAGGTCAACCCTGTGGTCTACCGTTTGGCTATTCCTCCACGCCTTGGTATCACCGATACTTTCCACGTTTCCCTCTTAAAGCCCGTTCATTTGTCCCGGTTTTCCGAGTCATCTGCTGGGACATCGGGTTCATCCACGGATGAGTTTGAGGTGAATGCTATTGTGGGGTGCAAGGTGGTACGTGGCAAGAAATTTTATCTGGTGGACTGGAAGGGTCATGGCCCAGAGGATAGAACCTGGGAGCCTGTGGAGCACATTCGGGCTCCGCTGCTTATCGCAGCTTTTGAGCGTAGTGAGGCTCGAGGAGGGGGGGGGCCCTAGGAGGGGGGGGTAATGTTAGGAGTCGAGTTTCCTCTGCTGCACAGGGGGAATCTCGATCCGTGTCTGCTGCGGTCTCCCATTCGGCATCGGCCGCAGTGGGCTCTGCTCAGCGGAGACGTCGCTCCCAGCGTCTCGCTGGGGCTGATTCGGTGCATAGGGTCACTACTGCCTTTTCTGGCTTTCCTATGGTACCCTGCACTGATCTGCGGCGAGCGAGCCTCTCTGGGACTAAGTCCTTGTTTACTCACACTGAGCATGCCCAGGGCAGGGTTTCCCATTGGAGGTCGAGGGCCACATGTTCGGTCACATGCTCAGGTGCTGCAGTACATTCCATTGGTCCTTCTGGAAGGTCCTGAAAGGGCAAAAACTTCAGTAGCAGCTTCCTGTGCTGCAACTATATAAACTGCGCATGACCGCACGGCCATGCGCTAGTATCGTCTTTTGCTATATGCTTTGCGCCAATGTGGTCATGTGTTTGTATGTGTTCAGGGACCCGGCTGAAATAAGCCCCTAGAATGCTGGCACCTCCGGCGAGGAGATTGTGTATAAGTGTGTTCAGGGACCCGGCTGAAATGAGCCCCTAGAATGCTGGCTCCTCCGGCGAGGAGATTGAGTATGCATGCATGACCACTCACTGCTCACATCTGGGTAGTTGGCCTGTGCCTCTGTGAAAGTCTAACAGGGCACAGAGCTCACCTCTCGCGGTTACTCTGTGAAGCTAACAGAGTTAGTATATACCGCCATATAGAGCCGCCATTATTTAGCAGCAGGTACTTTCCTGCACGGTGGATCCCAGGTTGCGAACGCACCAATTCCTTTTAATAAACAATATATTTGGTGCGTTCCGCCAACCCTAACACTGTGTCCAGCTTTACTGCCCCCCGGCCCCCACCCTGTGTCCAGCTTTACTGCCCCCCGGCCCCCACCCTGTGTCCAGCTTTACTGCCCCCCGGCCCCCACCCTGTGTCCAGCTTTACTGCCCTGGGCCCCCACCCTGTGTCCAGCTTTACTGCCCCCCGGCCCCCACCCTGTGTCCAGCTTTACTGCCCCCCGGCCCCCACCCTGTGTCCAGCTTTACTGCCCTGGGCCCCCCCCCACCCTCCCCCCCCCCCCGCATCGCCGCTCTCAAAAAAAAAAAAAAAAGGTCTACTTACCTGCCGCGCTCCTCTCTCCACGCAGCTGCACCGTGCACTCGCCGGCGACTGACAATGACGTCAGACGCCGGCGACCTGCACGCTGCGGCTGGCGGCTGTTAACTATTGACGTGCGGGCGCGGGCCCGCACGTCAATAGCGTACAGCTGTAGCGCCGGCCGCCGCTAAGGGCCCGGTTCAGCCTGCGGCTGCCGGTAGGGGCCCGGTGAGCAGGTAAGAGGGGGCCCGATGCGGGCCCCCTCTGCTCACCGGGCCCCATACGCCAGTCACGGCTGTAATGCCCTGATGGCGGCCCTGCAAATACACACCAGGTATCTTCAGTGGACATCTTAGGAAACCAGGTTTCTCTTGGACAGGGATAAGGAACCTCAGACCCCAGGGCCATTTACGGCCCTCAATGACCTTTTATCAGGCCCACAAGCAGATTCTCAGGGACTGCATTCTTGGGCAAAGAGCCATATTTTGATTACAACCAGCTCATTAATTTATTCTTGCTCTGTTAGCACACACACACTGTGTTCATTACTTAAAGGGACACTGTCACCTGGATTTGGAGGGAACAATCTTCAGCCATGGAGGCGGGGTTTGGGGGTTTTTGATTCACCCTTTCCTTACCCGCTGGCTGCAATATTGGATTGAAGTTCATTCTTTGTCCTCCGTAGTACATGCCTGCACATGGCAATCTTGGCTTACACAGGTGTGTACTATGGAGGACAGAGAATGAACTTCAATCCAATATTGCAGCCAGCATGCAGCCAGCGGGTAAGGAAAGGGTGAATCAATAACCCCAAAACCCCGCCTCCATGGCTGAAGATTGTTCCCTCCAAATCCAGGTGACAGTGTCCCTTTAACACTGAAGGGCATGCAGTGAAAGATTACGTCACGACACCAGTGCCAGTCATGATGCACTTTGTGGGCGGAGTTTGTACGGCTCCCTAAGGACAGTATAAATATCCAAACGGCCCTTGGCAGAAAAAAGACTCCCCACCCCTGCCCTAGGAGGACATTTAGGAGGACTGATGACTGTCTTCAAGAACTATTCATTCCCTGGTTTGGTGGCAAAAAACGGAAAATTTGGCCAAAGGGGTTAGTTGAGTAAGCAGAGTTACTTGAGTCGTCGCCACTGATTCAAGCCCCAGGGTTTGGGGGAACATCTAAATGACATAGTTGCTAAGGGAAACTGAACGAGGGAGCAGAAAATGGTTTCCTCAAACAGGAAAGTACTTTTGGCAGTCAAACAGGCTCTGATAGACTTCTTTGATTCCCTTCAGGATCAGCATAGTATTTTCAGACAACCAGGTAGTAGTAGCCCATCTGAACCACCAGGGCAGAACCAGGTCTCGCCCTTTGATAGAATATAACAGTCCAGATTTTTCCGGATGGCGAGATCAATTTCCTTTCTCTGTGAGCCCTCTACATACTGTGTGTGTGTGTGTGTGGGGGGGGGGACTACAAGGTAGTTTTTTGAGCTGGACCTAGTTAAAACAGGGCTAATGGGTTCTAAAACAGTCCATATTCAGCCAGATCATAGATATGTGAGGTTTCCCAGTTACAGATCTCTTTGCCAACAGTCAGAACAAAAGGGTAGAGACCTTTTGATCTATAGATCCCAGGCGGAACCCTCAGGCTCTAGATGCCTTCATCATTCTCTGGCCTATTCATATACCCCCCTCCCTACCCTGTTATCCTGATCTTGACGGTCCTAAGAAAAATCAGGACAGGGCAAGGGTGATTCTGACAGCCCCCTTCTGGCCAAAAAGAATTTGGTTCTCCTGGCTGATGATGATGTCTGTCACCAAACCTTGGGTGCTGCTGGAGATTCCGAATCTTCTCTTTCAGCGGTCGGTATATCATCCTCAGGCAGCAAGTTTACACTTGACAGCATGGCACTTTAGAGGGTGCTCTTGAGGGACATAGGTTGTTTCCCCAAATTTGACTTCTATAGTACTCCAAAGTAGAAAAGCAGTCACCACTAAGGCCTATAGGAAAACTTGGAAGAAATTCTTGTCCACCTCTGGGGTCAGAGTCCAGGACAGGACTCCAATTGCGGCCATCCTAGAATTTTTACAAAAGGGATTTGAGCAGGGCCTTGCAACTAGCACCTTAAGGCATCAGGTGGCTGCATTACGAACCCTGTATAATGATGTGGCGGGCAATCCTTGGGTAGCTAGATTCATTAGCACCTCCGCTAGATTTAGGCTCATTGCTAGCCAGAGATTACCACCATGGGATCTGAATTTAGTACTATCAGCCCTAACTAGTTCCCCCTTTAGCCCCTGAATTCCACTTACCTTAAGATTTTATCTCTTAGGCTATGTGCACACGTTGAGTATTTGCTTGCAGAAATTTTTTTGTATGCGTTTTTGCATGCGTTTTTGTACAGCAATGAATGCTTTTTTTTATCTAAATAAAGATATTTTTAAAAAAGTTTTGTGATGTAATTTCTTCAACACCACCTTTTTCATGCTGGTGCAGTATGGCATCAGGGGAATGGGATTAGGGCTTGGTGTCAGCAGCTGTCATTGACACCTAGCCCTAAGCTTAGTAATAAAAAGGTGTCAGCCCGACACCCTCATTACTAAGCAGGGTGGATAAAAATCAATGTTTTTTTTAAAAAAAATAAAAAAAATCGGATTATTTTTTTTATTTAAATCGGATTTTTTTTATTTAAATCGGATTTTTTTTTATTTAAATCGGATTTTTTTCAATAAACTGCTTTTTGAGGAAAATATTTTACCATCTAAAGGTTCTTCCATCATGAGATAAAACTGAGTTGTTTAACTCAGTAGAATAAAGGCTGTATATGTGTAACATTCACAATGCCATGCTCTTCCAGAGGTTTCTGTAGGATTAGTGGGCAGTTTCTCTCCTATATTATCACAGACGCTCGCTTTACTTACGCAGTTCTCAAAACTGAATTTGACTCCGCAGAGGTCCCAGCCTCTTCTTCACGGCAAAAATGTTACCACATGAACAGAGTTGAGAAAAAGACCTTAATCCTATTGTTCTACAAACCTATGAATACAGAATCAACCCCTTCAGTGCCAAGTCCAAGAAGTTAGACAATATGTTTCTGATTGTTTGGAGTGGAATAGATCTGCACAACACAAGAAGAATGTGAATCTAAGTGTGAGGAGGAGGAAGGGCAAGCAGACAAGAAAATGAAAGTGAAACTTTGAGCACAGTACTGCAGCATAGCCACAGACAGACAAGTCTGGATCTGTTTGTGTGTACGATCTGAGGTTTATTACATACTTTCCTTATAATGGCGGCAGGCCGTAAAAGAGACCCAGTTTGGGAATATTCTAATGAAGCTCCTTCGCCTATCGGTAAGGCAGGCATGCGTGCAAAATGCAAACGATGCAACAAAGAGATGCAAGGCCTGGTGGCGCGAATGAGGCAACATCATGAGAAGTGCGGTGATGAAGATGACCAAAGAAACACTTCTGAACAGGCAGGATCTTCAGGTTGGTAAACATTTTTATTGAATCCTATTTCTAAAGACTGAACTGTCATGTGTGAGAAAAATTATATTTCTTATTATTACTGCATGTTACTGTCATTTGGTACAGTTATGAAGAAAAACAAATATTCCTTTTGGGGCAGTGATGTGTTGTGTACAATAAGCAGAAATTGTATAAACAATAAAATAACAGCATTAACTTTTTTTGTTTAGGGGAATTCATGGATTCTGGAAACTATCCACCTCCAAGATCACCATCATCCTGTTCTACAGTTTCAGAGTTATCCATCCAGGATAGTGCTTCATTAGCAGCAGCATCATCATCAGACACCCACAGCCACATATCACCATCACCCAAAAGGAAGAAAAAAACTTTACCTCCTGGAACCACCATAGATAGGTTTGTGATAAGAACTAGCAGATTAGAAAAAGAGTTGATTGATGAAAAAATTGCCCAGTTTATTTATGCAACGAACTCTTCTTTCCGTCTGAGAACCCACATTTCATTAATATGGTTCAGTCACTGAGACCAGGATACAGTCCACCCAGCAGAGCTGATGTTGCAGGGAAACTGCTGGATCAAGTGTATGACAGAGAAATGGAGCAATGTGCAACAGCTCTGGAGGGTAAAATTGTTAACCTAAGTATTGATGGGTGGAGTAATGTCCACAATGATCCTATTGTATGTGCTTGTATAACAACAGAAGAAGGTAAAGTCTTCCTTGCACAAACAACTGATATGTCAGGAAATGCACACACAGCAGAATACTTACCAGAAGTGGCAGTAAAAGCTATAATGACATGTGAACAAAAATTCAAATGTCTAGTACGCAGTTTGGTCACTGACAATGCTGCAAACGTATCCAAGATGAGAAGAGATTTAGAAGAGCAGGGAAGGAATACAAAGCTGTTAATAACATATGGTTGCAGTGCTCATTTGCTGCACCTCTTAGCCAAAGACTTAAGTGTTCCAGAAATAAAGGCTAATGTTGTTGAAATTGCTAAATACTTCCGTAATAATCATTTTGCTGCAGCAGCTCTGAAAAGGATGGGTGGAACCAAGCTAACGCTCCCACAAGATGTTAGATGGAACTCTGTGGTGGAATGTTTTGAGCAGTATATCAAAAACTGGCCTATTCTGATGACACTTTGTGAAGAAAATCGAGATAAAATAGATGGCACTGTCACGGCCAAAATCCTCAACATTGGGCTTAAGAGAAATGTTGAACATATGCTGAGCTTCCTGAAACCCATCTCTCAAGCTTTAAACAAAATACAGAAAAATATCTGTTTTATTGCGGATGCTGTTGAAATTTGGAAGGAACTGAGTGAACACTTAAAAACAGAACTACACATGGACAGAATTAAATTACAAGCAGTAAACAAACGAATGGGACAAGAACTGACTCCAGCTCATTTTTTGGCAAATATTGTCAATATCCAATATCAGGGTCAAAACCTAAGTGCTGAGGAAGAGGAGTTAGCTATGACATGGGTATCCAGCAATCATCCATCTTTAATGCCAACTATAATAAACTTCAGAGCTAAGGGGGAACCATTCAAGAAATATATGTTTGCTGAAGATATTTTAAGGAAGGTCACACCAGTAAACTGGTGGAAGTCACTTAAGCGCTTGGATTTAGAGACTGTTCAAGTAATGATTTCACTTTTAACAGCAGTAGCTTCTTCTGCAGGCGTTGAAAGAATCTTCTCTTCCTTTGGACTCATTCATTCTAAATTGAGAAATCGGTTGGGACCCAATAAAGCAGGAAAGCTTGTTTTTCTTTTCCAGATTATGAATAGGAACAAAGAAGAAGATGATGATGAAGATGACGACAAGTGAGCTACAGAGGACAGCAGGGACAGTAGTATTTAAGTTTTTCATGTGTCGGCTGGGCTGACAGTCTAAGTTTCTTAAAATATATATATTTTTTGTTTAGCCTAATTAGTTAACAAACATGGATGTTTGTTTAAGCAAATAACTTATGCTGTAATGTTGTTATTGTTTCAGTTGAATAAATCTATTTAAATTGTTATTAAGGTCAGGATTATTTTTCTCCTTCCTAAGTACAACAGAACAGTGGTGTCCAAATATGAATGATTAACCCATTAAACTGGGGAGAAAAAAGTAATATAAAAAGTGATTCTAAAAATCTTCATCTACTTGCATGTTAAAGTAGCAAGAACTAGTTTAGGTAGAAACTTTGATTTAAATCACTGATTTAAATCAAGCCTTACTGACTAGTGATTTAAATCGTGATTTAAATCGTGATTTAAATCAGTTAGATTTAAATCAAATCCACCCTGTTACTAAGCCAATAAGGAAACACAAACACACACCTAAACCTACACACACATTGTCACCAGCCTATGTAGGAGTGTTAAAGGGAAACTGTCACCTGAATTTGGCGGGCCTGGTTTTCGGTCATATGGGCGGAGTTTTCGGGTGTTTGATTCACCCTTTCCTTACCGGCTGGCTGCATGCTGGCCGCAATATTGGATTGAAGTTCATTCTATGTCCTCCGTAGTACACGCCTGCGCAATCTTGCCTTGTAAGGAAAGGGTAAATCAAACACCCGAAAACTCTGCCCATATGACCGAAAACCGGTCCTGCCAAATTCTGGCGACAGGTTCCCTTTAACAGAACGAACGTACATAGGTAGTAATTGGACAGCAACTGTTAATTTTAAAGAAAATAAATTTGCGTGGGCTTCCCCGTAATTTTAATAACCAGTAGAGGGAAAGCTGAGGGCTGATGTTAATATTCTGGGAATAATCCATTAGCCATAAAGGTTCCCAGGCTATTAATATCAGCTCACAGCTGTTTGCTTAGCCTTTACTGGCTAGTTTACTCGGGGACCCCAGAAAAAATTTACATAGAGTCCGCCTATAAAATCTAACCAGCAAAGGCTAGGCAGACAGCTGTGGGCTGATATTAATAGCCTAGAAATTGGCCATAGATATTGGCACCTCCCAGACTAAAAACATCAGCACTCAGCCACCCCAGAAAAGGCGCATCTGTAAGATGCATCAAATCTGGTGCTTAGCCTCGCTCTTTCCACTTGCCCTGTAGCGGTGGCAAGGCAAGTGGGGTTAATATTTGTGGGGTTGATGTTATCTTTGTATTGTCAGGTGACCTCAAGCCCACAGGTTAGTAATGGAGAGGAGTCTATAAGACACCTATCCATTAGTAACCCCATGGTGATATTGTATAAAAAACACCCAGAATAAAGTCCTTTATTTGAAATAATGACAGACTTCTTTAATGAATCATAATTAAACAATACTCACCGAATGCCTAATCCACCGAAGCCAACGTCTCCTGCAACAAAAATAAAATAAACCACGATATTCCTCACCTGTCCGCCGAGAAGATAATCCATAATGTCCCACGACAATCCTGATCACTTTGAGAGTAGTCACGTCAGTGATGTGACTGCTCTCAAAGACAGCCGGTGATACACTGAAAGGAAGTAATCGCTACCGCAATGTATCACTGAGCTGGGTGAGAGAGTTCACCGGAGTTCATCAGCTGATCAGCTCCGGTAATCTCCCTTATAGCACCACTGCTGCTTGGGAAAGTTCTCACGCAGTGGTGCCTTAAGCGAGAGCATCGAGCTGATCAGCTGATGAACTCTCTCACGGCTGTGCTCAGTGATACACTGTGGGAGCGATTACCTCCTGTCAGTGTATAGCCGGGTAGAGGGGTCACTGTTCTACACGTGAGATCCTGTGGGACACTCAGGATTACGTGGACACTTTCTCACATCCCCTTGAGAAAGCGGGGTCATATACACGCAAAACGTGCGTTGGGGCATTATCACCTGGCCTGGGGCTCTACTCATCTTGTCTGGGTAAGAACCTGCCCAATTTGGACTTTTCATTTACCTTTTCACTGAGGAATATTACTAGGTGATTCTTTACTTTGACTTATTTACTAGCACAATTGCACTTTTTTAGCATCACTGGATGCATGGGATTTGTGCAATATTGATGTATTTGAGTAGTTTCTCCATGGTTCTTGTTGTTTCCTGAAAGGTGTTATGTTATATTTTAATTGTTATGAATAACTTTAATAAATATAAAAAAAAATCTATTTCCTACACCCCTGGGTGTCTGCTAGGTATTGAACTAAATACCTCATGTCTTACGTATGGAAATTTTCCTCTTTTGCGTTCTTAAGGTTGGAGCTAAAGGATGGGAGGACTACTTCTTGGGACCTATGGAATCATGACACTACCTTAGGTTTCAGAATTACTCTACCTCACAGCCAAAACCCTGGAGATTTTGGGGGAGGCGATATACACTTATTTCTCAGCGCTGTTAAAAAGCGGTACTGAGGAATAAGTACCCTTAACTTCCGCCGTTAAAAGGCGTATAGGCGGTCGTTAAGGGGTTAAGATAGCTGAGCTCCTGCAGTCACACCCAGGAGCAGTGTCCACACTGTCAGGACACCTCTGAATAGAGGACAAATAGAGTTCAGAGAGAGGCTAGGGACATATTGCGTTAGGGCAGTCCGTTTAGCGCATAGCGCTACGGACTGCGCTAACGCAATGTCCCAAAAGGGATCGCGTTAGCCGATCCCGCTAGCACAGATCCCCGATCTGCGCTAGCGAGGAACGGTCCGCGAACGCTGCTTCACTCAAATGACGGCACATCGCTAGCGCACGCCCAACGTGGGCGTGCGCTAGCGATGCGTTCGCCATTACTAGCAATGGCGACGTTAACGTACTACGTTACACCGCGTTATGCTGCGGTGTAACGTAGTCTGTTAAACGGTGTCACATAACCAATGTGACCCCAGCCTAACTCTGCTACCTCATTGCCTCAGGAGTTTCATCTGAATTATGTCATTTGCAGATTTAGATGGAAACCCCGATATAAGTGCTCAGTGTAGAGTGCAGGACAAATATTATGTAAATGTTCCCAATAAAAGCTTCAACTCAATCCACAAATAAAGCAAGTCCTCACTTACATCCATGAACTGTCAAGGGAAATATAGGGATCTTCCATGTTGCTAGTAGCATAAAGGCGCTATGGGTTTTCTCTCCTCAAAACAAATCCAGTGCATTCTGCACTCCCAAATCCAAATGCCCCCTCTCCCTTCAGCCCTAGTGGGCCTAAACCACATTTTGCGTCCACATGTTCGGCATTTCTGTAGCGATGAGAGCCTACTTAACTTTTGAGTGCTGTTTCCAGAATCACAAGCTGAGCATAACGTACTGGTCACTACAACATACTGGGCACTACAACGTATGAGCACTACAGTGGCAGATTTGCAATTTTCACTCAGCAACATCCATTGCTGCTTCTTTCGGGAAAACACCCATGAAATCAAAATAATCACCTGTCGATAAATTCCCAGAGTGGTGCAATTTCCAAAATGGGGTCATTTGAGGGGGATTCTGCTCTTCTGGCACTTAGAAAACATATTTTCATAGAATAGTTTGTGCCCTAAGAGTCAAATCGCGCTCCGTCCCTTCTGAATCTCACTGTGTGGCTAAATAGTACTGTACAGCCACATAATTTGGGAGCACAAGCTAATTTTTTTGTGATGTATTTATTTTTTCTTCACTGCCCAATGTTTGTCACCTATGGAGGGTGTGATGCAATGACCCCTGTTACAGCTAGGGGGCGCTCCCCAGGACACGCATGGAGGCATAATGGGGATAGTGAGACAGTGTCCGGCATTGTGGTGAATGGCTGGTATGTGTCACAGAGGAGGAGGTCTTCTGCGCTGTAAGCCTCCCTTGATATAGGGAGCAGCTCCCTGCAATGCAACCCGGAGTTTTTGGTCTTTGGTGCACATGAGCACTAAGATGTTGTTTAGTGAATCTGGGTCCGGGTTGCTGGTAGCTATGAGAGATGGGATGGTCTGGCTACCCACATACCTCACCACTGGGTGAGGGTTCTCACTGTATGCCTTTTTCCTCTGGGAGGTGCGGGTGTTTTGAGGACCCGCAGTGATGTCAGGATCACGTGACCAGCCCATGTGATCCATACCTCACCTGTGGGTGTGGTTACAAGGTACATAATGTGACCAGGGTATGGTCACAGGAGTTGAGTGTTTGGATCTGTATGGTCCATGTGTAAGGTCAGGTCTGTGTTGGAGTCTCCTGGGAGTGGAGATGTACTGGAAGCACTTAGACTGTGGACCTGAATGCTCAGGGTGTTGGATTGTCCTGGGATGGACTGGAGTCCTGCAAGCACCTGGTGAGATCATGGACTTGAGGGCCTGTGTGTTCGAAGTGCCTGTGACAGGACTTCCTGAAAGCGCATGGAGAGGCTGCATCCACAGAGCCTGTGACTGCTTCTGTGTTGGGGAAGCTACAGTCCCTACTGCGGGTCTGGACTATCCGAGGTGCACTGGTCACGAGGACGGTGATCCCAGTGAGGCAGTTTTCCCCCTGTGAACCAGCACTGGCAGGAGTCAGTGTGTGGAGCCGGAGCTCCTGTAAGGTAACTCCAGATAACAAAGGGTTATGGGCAGAGACGTATCTGCCATTGGAACAGACTGTCGGCGGTTAAAGTGTTCCGTTGATGTATATAACGAACTGTAATTAACTGTGTTATGGTTTATGATGTCTAATAAACTGAATAAGACTGTTTACGTGGAGAAACAGTGCCTGAGTGCTTAAATTCCTTGCCAAGCGAGTGTTCCCCAACACATTAGTGAGCACTATCTCACAGGGGGTTCAGCTGTTCTGGGACCTCAGGGGCTCTGCTAATGTGACATGGCACTCTCCATGTCACATTCTAGCAAAATCTGAATTCCAAGATGACACTTCTTCCCTTGTGAGCTTTGCAACGCAGTTTTCAACCACATATGCTGTATTGATGTACTCAGGAGAAATTGCACAACAAATATTACCGTTCATTTCCTTCTATTATCCCTTTTGAAAATTAGAAAGTTGGTGCCAAAGCAACATTTTAGTGGAAAAAATTATAATGTTTCTATTTATTCAGCCCAATGTTATACAATTTTGTGAATCGCCTGAGGGTTAAAAATGCTCACTAACTCATAGAATTCCTTCAGTGGTGTAGTTTACAAAATGGGGTCACTTATTGGGGTTTCTGCTGTTTTAGCATGTCAGGGGCTTTTTAAATGTGACAAGGCATCAGCAATCTATTGCAGTCAAAATTGCACTCAATTGGCACTCCCTCCCTTCTAAGCCCTGCCGTGTTCCCAAACAGTAGTTTTCCACCACATATGTGGTATCAGTGTATTCATGAGAAATTGCACAACAAATATTATGATACACTTCTCCTGTTACCCTTGTGAAAATTAAAAACTTGGGGATTTTTAATTTTCACAGCTCAACACTATAAAATTTTGTGAAGCACCTGTGGGTTCAAGGTGCTCACACCTCTAAATAAATTCTTTGAGGTGTGTAGTTTCTAAAATGGCGACATTTGTGGAAGGCTTACAATGTTAAAGCACATCAGGAGCTCTGCAAACATGACTATGATGTCCACTGTCTATTCCAGACAATTTTGCGCTCTAAAATTCAAATGGTGCTGCGTCTCTTCCGAGCTCTGCTGTGCTCCCAAACAGTAGTTTTCCCCCACATATGGGGTATCGGTGTACAAATTGCACAACAGATTTTACAGTCCATCTTCTCCTGTTATCGATGTGAACATGAAAAATTTGGGGCTAAAGCAACATTTATTGTGGGAAAAATTGAAATTTTAATTTTTTCCTTCCACATTGCTTAAATTCCAGTGAAGCGTTTCAAGGGTTAATAA
Organism: Ranitomeya imitator; assembly: GCF_032444005.1. Classification (NCBI taxonomy): domain Eukaryota; kingdom Metazoa; phylum Chordata; class Amphibia; order Anura; family Dendrobatidae; genus Ranitomeya; species Ranitomeya imitator. The sequence continues at coordinate 225,388,288 of NC_091282.1, forward strand.
ACTTTTTGAATGTGGGTTTGAGCACTTTGGGGAGCTCAGTTTTTAAAATGGTATTACTTTTTGATATTTTGTGTCACATAGACCCCTCAAAATCACTTCAAATGTGATGTGGTCTGTGAACAAAATTGGTTTTGTAAATTACGTTTGAAAAATGTAAAAGTGCTGATAAACTTTTAACCCTTCTAACATCCTAACGAAAAATTATGTTTAAAAAATGCTAATGTAAAGTAGACCGCTAAGTCTTCTGGGTAATTTTGCAATGCATCGCCGGGAACGGAAGATGGCGGCAGGCGCGAGCGCATCGTCGGCCGACGGAGGGTGAGAATAGCAGGTTTTTTGTTTTATTATTTTTTTTAACATTAGATCTTTTTACTATTGATGCCGCATAGGCAGCATCAATAGTAAAAAGTTGGGGACACACAGGGTTAATAGCAGCGGTTACGGAGTACGTTACCCGCGGCATAACGTGGTCCTTTACCGCCAGCATTAACCCTGTGTGAGCTGTGACTGGAGGGGAGTATGCGGGTGCCGGGCACTGACTACGGGGAGTAAGGAGCGGCCATTTTCTTCCGGACTGTGCCCGTCGCTGATTGTCATGGAAATTCAAGTCGCTGATTGGTTGCGGCAAAACAGCCATGACCAGAGGCCGCGACCAATGAATATCCGTGACAGACAGAAAGACGAAAGTGACCCTTAGACAATTATATAGTAGATTAAGATGAAGTGCAATGTGTCATGATAAAAAAACAATCTTAGAATCACTGGGATGATGTGAAGCGTTCCAGTGTTATTCATTCATAAATTGACACTGGCCAGGAAAGCGAAAACAGACTTGGGCTGAAGAGGTTAAACCATAATGTCTTAGCAAAAGCCAAGTTCATGTGAGGATACTATTAGTTCAGTTTTATTAAATTAGTGATATGTGAAAGTAAACAATGCCTGACCAATTCATGCCCTACCACTGTGTTAGGTAAAAAGTACCCTACTAATTCAGTGCCCCCCACTAGTTTTACATTTGCAGTTGTGTAGTTTTACATGGTCTCATGTAACATTAGTACAGGGCTGCCCCTCATCCATGAATCCAGCGTTTTCGTTCAGAACAGTCACTATTGTTTCAGACAAACTTTTTACCCTAAATAATTTGATCAAATTACCCTTTTCTTCCAAAAAATGATTTATGGTTTCACATACATACATCTTGAATTGGTGGCATAACATCTTGTATTGTGCAAGAAAAGCTGGGCTTTGGTATCCTGAAAAATGCCGCAAAAAACACAACAAAAATGCAGGAAAAGCTTTACTGCCACAAGAACAGGTTTTGCCCGCATAAAAAAGTGGCAAAAAAGCAACGTGTGAAGATATCAAGTCCCCGTGTTACAGTAAGGCTAAGTATAAGTAAAATTGTGTGCTGGCATCATACAGTTGTGGCCAAAAGTATTGACACCCCTGCAATTCTGTCAGATAACTCAGTTTCTTCCTTAAAATGATTGCAATCACAAATTCTTTGGTATTATTATCTTCATTTAATTTGTCTTAACTGAAAAAAACACGAAAGTGAATGAAGCAAAAAGAAAAACATTGATCCTTTCACACAAAACTCCAAAAATGGGCCAGACAAAAGTATTGGCACCCTCAGCCTAATACTTGGTTACACAACCTTTAGCCAAAATAACTGCGACCAACCGCTTCCGGTAACCATCAATGAGTTTCTTACAATTCTCTGCTGGAATTTTAGACCATTCTTCTTTAGCAAACTGCTCCAGGTCCCTGATATTTGAAGGGTGCCTTCTCCAAACTGCCATTTTTAGATCTTTCCACAGGTGTTCTATGGGATTCTGGTCTGGACTCATTGCTGGCCACCTTAGAAGTCTCCAGTGCTTTCTTTCAAACCATTTTCTAGTGCTTTTTGAAGTGTGTTTTGGGTCATTGTCCTGCTGGAAGACCCATGACCTCTGAGGGAGACCCAGCTTTCTCACACTGGGCCCTACATTATGCTGCAAAATTTGTTGGTAGTCTTCAGACTTCATAATGCCATGCACCCGATCAAGCAGTCCAGTGCCAGAGGCAGCAAAGCAACCCCAAAACTTCAGGGAACCTCTGCCATGTTTGACTGTAGGGGGACCGTGTTCTTTTCTTTGAATGCCTCTTTTTTTTCTCCTGTAAACTCTATGTTGATGCCTTTGCCCAAAAAGCTTTACTTTTGTCTCATCTGACCAGAGAACATTCTTCCAAAACATAGTAACATAGTTAGTAAGGCCGAAAAAAGACATTTGTCCATCCAGTTCAGCCTATATTCCATCATTATAAATCCCCAGACCTAGGTCCTTCTACAGAACCTAATAATTGTATGATACAATATTGTTCTGCTCCAGGAAGACATCCAGGCCTGTCTTGAACCCCTCGACTGAGTTCGCCATTACCACCTCCTCAGGCAAGCAATTCCAGATTCTCACTGCCCTAACAGTAAAGAATCCTCTTCTATGTTGGTGGAAAAACCTTCTCTCCTCCAGACGCAAAGAATGCCCCCTTGTGCCCGTCACCTTCCTTGGTATAAACAGATCCTCAGCGAGATATTTGTATTGTCCCCTTATATACTTATACATGGTTATTAGATCGCCCCTCAGTCGTCTTTTTTCTAGACTAAATAATCCTAATTTCGCTAATCTATCTGGGTATTGTAGTTCTCCCATCCCCTTTATTAATTTTGTTGCCCTCCTTTGTACTCTCTCTAGTTCCATTATATCCTTCCTGAGCACCGGTGCCCAAAACTGGACACAGTACTCCATGTGCGGTCTAACTAGGGATTTGTACAGAGGCAGTATAATGCTCTCATCATGTGTATCCAGACCTCTTTTAATGCACCCCATGATCCTGTTTGCCTTGGCAGCTGCTGCCTGGCACTGGCTGCTCCAGGTAAGTTTATCATTAATTAGGCTTTTTAAGGTAAGTTTTGGCAAACTCCAGCCTGGCTTTTTTATGTCTCAGGGTAAGAAGTGGGGTCTTCCTGGGTCTCCTACCATACAGTCCCTTTTCATTCGGACGCCGACGGATAGTACGGGTTGACACTGTTGTACCCTTGGACTGCAGGGCAGCTTGAACTTGTTTGGATGTTAGTCGAGGTTCTTTATCCAACATCTGCACAATCTTGCGTTGAAATCTCTTGTCAATTTTTCTTTTCCGTCCACATCTAGGGAGGTTAGCCACAGTGCCATGGGCTTTAAACTTCTTGATGACACTGCGCACGGTAGACACAGGAACATTCAGGTCTTTGGAGATGAACTTGTAGCCTTGAGATTGCTCATGCTTCCTCACAATTTGGTTTCTCAAGTCCTCAGACAGTTCTTTGGTCTTCATTCTTTTCTCCATGCTCATTGTGGTACACACAAGGACACAGGACAGAGGTTGAGTCAACTTTAATCCATGTCAACTGGCTGCAAGTGTGATTTAGTTATTGCCAACACCTGTTAGGTGCCACAGGTAAGTTACAGGTGCTGTTAATTACACAAATTAGAGAAGCATTACATGATTTTTCGAACAGTGCCAATACTTTTGTCCACCCCCTTTTTTATGTTTGGTGTGGAATTATATCCAATTTGGCTTTAGGACAATTCTTTTTGTGTTTTTTCATTTAAGACAAATTAAATGAAGATAATAACAAAGAATTTGTGTTTGCAGTCATTTTCAGGAAGAAACTGAGAATTATCTGACAGGGGTGTCAATACTTTTGGCCACAACTGTAAGTAGGGAAATATCTAATGGAGTATGTTTGGCCTGAGCTGTGTATAGTAGTCGTACCTGAAGAAGGCAGCACCTCAATGTTTGCTGGGGCTGACACATCACAAGGACATAAGAGAAATTTCGGATGGGATTCTTCTAATACATAATATCGCATTCCTTATATTCAATCATGTTTATCTCCTTATATACGTTATAGACGTTTAAGTTTCTCGCGTATGGTGGATCATGATGAGCTGATGTGAATTATGATTCTACTCCCTTAACTTTGATCCTTCCTTCCAGATACTTTGTATTGGCACCACCACTTATCTAATCCTAAATTATTCTAATCCTAACTTATTCTAATCCTAAGGTGCATGTATATGCACCTTATATATTCTCTGTAATATATTCTATCCATTGGGTTTTACTTGTATATATGATATATTTTACATGATAATGCTAACCAGGCTGTGCTTCATGTTACATTTGCAGACCAGAATTAGTTCCTCTTGAAGTATGGTGGTATTGAGGAATGTCTCGCCCTCGCTGTATGTCTGGACGGTGACTTTCGTGAGTAATGGATGAAAAAAATAATTCAGTGAGTGCCGCTTTTTTCCTTTTTTTTTTGAATCGCTTATAGCTGATTATTGTAAGTGGAGCACGATCGTTATCAACTGCCGCAGGACTTTATTTTTGTCTAAATAGAGCCCCTTTTATCTGTGACTGATTGTCTTGATAAATGTGCCCCAGTATTTAGCAGTATGGTACGAACCTGTACAACATTGGCCCTTCCGTGCATTTTCTTGTGCAAAAAGTTACTGTTGGGTCTGTAGATTGCTCAATTGATGACATTTGAAGACCAGGAGAGGAAACGTTGGGTCAGACATAAAGCAGACAAGGCTGCCCATAATGGAGGGATGGCTCTATAAACAGCTGGGGTACGGTGCAGGCAGTGGTGGGTTTGTGACATCACCATAGTGTCATAGTAAGTTGCCTGGCAGCTAGCTATAATTCCACTGAGCGGACTCGTAGAACCAACCGGACTAAGAACATTTATCAGTAACATCTGTACGCCGGTAATACTCTCATATCAGTCACATTATAATAACTGCTGTATTTTCTCCATTAGCTATTATACTGTGACCTACAGGGATGTTCAGATGTCTGCTCCAAGACCTTTTCTTAGCCCACGTTCACACGTTTGGTCAGTATTTCACATCGATATTTGTAACCAAAAAGCAGGAGTGGTAGAATCAGAGGGAAAGTATAATAGAAACACGTCACCACTTCTGTATTTATCACCCACTCCAGGTTTTGGCTTACAAATACTAAAATAATATTCTGACCAAATACTGAACGTGTGAACATAGCCTTAGAGGGAGTTGGGTTTTCATGCACTTTCCTATCCCTTATAACATCGTTGTTGACATTATGTACTCAGTCCTGTTATCTTGGAACTCGTTAGTTGTAATATTCTTATAATTTATATTAAAAGGGATTAGCCCACGAACAGCTGTGGATAGTAGGTAAGTGCAGCTGGGGGGACAGAACCCTGGTAAACGCTCCAATCACAAGTCTCCGAAGACCCCCTCATAAAGACTATAAAGTGAATTTGTCATGGTGAAAAGTGGACAGTTTTGTTCTCATCGTCAGATTAATTTTGTTTTAGTTATTTTTTTAAATTAGCCATTCGGTTCCAGAGATACAGACTTTTTTATTTAGTTCTGATTTTTGTGGCCTTTACCCAAGGAGCGTGACTCGGAGGGTAACTAGGTAGAGTAGCCTAAAGACCTGGCCTCCAGATACTCTTGTGAACAACACTCTTTTTATAAAGACCAAAGAAATTAGTACTAAATAAATAGGCCCATAATTCTAAAAACGTATGGCGGGTTAAAAAAAAAAAAAACCAAAAAACCTGGAATACTCGGGAGCAGCAGGAGTAAAACAAAAGCAAGAACTGTCCACTATTGACCCAATGACAGGACCTCTTTAAATGCAGCGATAGTGCCCATGTGTAACTGTCACTCTGACCCCTGGCTATGGGAATGCTGGAGTCAGCCATGTCCAGCTCTCAGATATCGCTGTCCCATATAGGAATATTGGTCACCAGCGAACCCCTCCAAGCGGTTAATTAGGATAATGATTATTGCATTGCATATAAAGTTTATATATAATACATATATTGATACATTTCAATGTATTTTTTATTATAGCTGATTGGATTCCATGGTGGTTACAACATCAAAAAAAGACAAAAAAGCCTTGTGTGAAAAGAAAAATGATATCAATATTTGGATTTAGCAAAGTAACTGACCACCTGTTCTTGAGCAATGCAGCAGCGGCAAGCAAGGCAACCTTACTCACTGACCACCATATTACATGCGTCATTAATGTCTCACTAGAATGCCCAGCATTTGTCGTCCCTGATTTGGAGTATCTACATGTCCCTGTAGCCGACCTACCAGAAACCCCCTTGTATGATCATTTTCAAGCCATATCACATAAGATCAATGAAGTAGCTGAGGCCGGAGGCCGGACGCTCATACATTGTGCGGCGGGTATCAGCAGATCTCCTACACTCTGCCTGGCTTATCTAATGGAGCATCACAGACTCACCCTGCTGGCTGCACACACTCACTTACAACAATGCCGGCCAATTATACGTCCTAACATTGGCTTCTGGACACAACTGATCGCTTATGAAGTGGCCTTATTTGGTAAAAATACAGTCCGAATCATTGATTCTCCTATCGGACGTATTCCAGACATTTATGGGACTGAAGCCAAGAACATGATTCCATTCTGAAGACAAATATGGATCAAATAAAATGACAGCAGAGTATAAGGCTTTATATTTTATCTATGTTTGATAGTGGTGTGGTCCTGAGTTAATTGCCCTGATTTTCTGACCACATGTATAAATGAATGGTGCTCAGCCTCCGTTTTATTGATATGAAGCCTTCAATACCTTATTTGCGCCATACAATAAAAATGACTGCTTGACCAAGTTATAATAAGGGAAAATAAATAATTTGCTCCTTGTGCCAGGTCCACAAAATCCCAAGATCTTCATATTGTCACAAGTGCTTGTTTCACTTTACACAAGCAGAACAGTTACTGTGACAAGCCAGGATGGGCAAAGTGGGGTCCACACAGTGCAGCCAGAAGTTGGCACAGCTGGGGTGGTAGGGGCGCCCTCCGACATTGAGCATGCCGCTTCTTTCTTCAGATGGGAACTAGAACAAAAGGAGAGACAAGCGCTAAAAGTGTCACCTACTTAGACAAATTGTTCACAATGGCCTAAAAACGCAAGGAAATAAACAATTTGCAATAATAATTTGTACACCCAAGCCTCTTAAGCGTGCCATATGGAATACTTTACCAGAGATGGAGGGCTATGGGTGGAATATGCTACATAAATATTAGTGCTAGTTCAACATATTCAGCCTGTAAAGTTTCCAGCGTTCCTCCAGTTTCACAAGACAATGATTATAGTCCGGACTCTGCAGTATAATCAACCATTAGAGATTTTGGAGAATAACCTCAAATCTATGCTATGGGCTACACGAAATTAAGCGACGTCCCGCTCATCGCTGTTAGCTACAATCTTCAATGCAGGAGCGAGAGCTGTGATGACGCTCGCATGCAACCTAGCAGCAGGATATAGACGCTGCGGCTAGTCCTCCAAAAATCACTAAGAGAGCGATTTAGAAAAAGGATTCCATTTCAGAGTCCTGCGCTATAATTGTTTTCTTGTGAAATTGTAGGTACGCTTTTCGAGGTTGCTCTGCTGAGCTGTAGATTTTATCTTTTTTAACAGGAAAGTGTCATGATTATATAACCTACTGTGTAAACCAGGTTGTCATAAATAAGTCAATATATTTTAGTTTTTGCATAATGATCTATATAAAAAAAAAAAACTAGAATCTTGCAGTTATAACACTGGCCCTTGGAACTATTCTAGACTTATAGTTCCTGCTCCACCTTTACATTAGTGGTAATGGACTGAATAATAATAATCTTTATTTTTATATAGCGCTAACATACCGTATTCCGCAGCGCTTTACAGTTTGCACACATTATCGAATCATACCTTATCTTTTGTATTGAAGCATTAAAGGAGTGTGTGCAAAAGTCATTGTGTGGTGAAGAATGGGAGCTGGGCACCACCTATTGTGAAAAGTTGATCCTGTGTTATTAGGTACATATTAAAGGGGGTTGTCCGGCCCAAATCGACAAGCCTCGAGCGCACGGACTGTGCACTGCGGGGATTCACGGCTTTCAGATCCGGCCCGGAGGATATGTATGCGGCCTCGCTCTATACACTTGTATGGAGCAATCCCGCACCCTTTAGTCATCCACGTCGCTAGGTGGGGCACGGCCTCTCTCTATACAAGGGTATGGAGCGAGGCAGCAGACTCTGGCCGGAGTATGTATAACACATACACACCCTCTGCTCCTAGCTCAGAAACCGGCGAATCCTCGCAGCGCAAGTACTGGGGGGGGATTCATAAGTCTGCAGTGACATAGAAGGACTACAGATTTATTGATTTGGACCAGACAACCGCTTAAAGGTGTTATCATCTGTGATTGTAAGCATTTCTGTGATGATAATGAGACTTCTGAAAAAAAACTCCTCTAAAGAACAGGAGGCGTGAGTGTAAAATGGCCCCGAGAACATTGAGTAAATTGCAAGTTTACAATTTTTTTTAATACAGAAAAAAAAAGTATTTCACACAAAAACTTGAACAGTGGGTCATTTTCTGATGACATGTTACTTCTAATGTATATGAGAAAGAAAATAAGCATATGGCTAGGTCATTTACCTCTTCTACTGGTTTGTCTAGCAGACAAACTCCACAACAACTCTGAAGACAAGGACTTGGGTCGGAAGACGCTCCTTCAGCTGCAGAATCTAAAGTCGATTGTGAGGGCTGCAAAAGTGATGCAATTTATACATTTAATGGGTCAGATGAAGTAAGTCACCTGCTTCCAGCACGTGATACATAAACACAAAATGTCTCGAGTGTCATTATTAGACTAACAGTGGTTGATAAATGTGGAGCAAGTCACCTGCGACAGTGTTCAGAAGCCTCTTCTGACAGTTTTAGGTAAATATTAAGAAATATGGCCCACTCTACACAGCGGTTCTGCACATCAAGAGAATTCTACTTCCAGTCTCCCATCAGCAAACCACTAAAAAGTCAGGTCTAAGTTGGGGGCGCGTTTCTTCTCATGGAAGATGCCAAACCAACGTAAGGAAACCTATAGGCCATGTAATGCTCCCAGAAGATGTAAATATGGAAACAGCCTCTTCAGAGCGAAAGGGCCACAACTTTAGAGCCACCTATTGGAAGTCGCAGTCCAAAAAGTCAGTATCAACCCTGTAAAGAGGCATCTCACCTAGTCAAATCAGACCTCCTGTTTTGCACTTACGAGGAGCAAACACCTTGAATTGTGCCTGCAGCCAGTGTCTGGATTGGCTTTTAGAATTGCTACCTCCCTATGAGATGGACATTAATAGGTCACAACATTCTATAGCAAATCCACCCTTTTCCTTTGTCTGAGTCTATGTATTGTTCGTTCGTGAACTTTTACTTTTTATATATTTTAATGTTTAACTGAAAGTATTATTATAGAACAATATTGGTTGACGACCTATAAATTATAGTGAAAAATGTAAAATGGCAAAAAAAAATGTTCTTTTCCTGTAAAAACTGAAAAATGTATTTCAATAATAATTACAACTTAGGCTACTTTCACATTTCCGTCGGTTCGGGCCCGTCGCAATGCGTCGGGCCAACATACCGACGGACGTTGTGAAATTACTGCACGACGTGGGCAGCGGATGCAGTTTTTCAACGCATCCGCTGCCCATTCTGCAGTCCAGGGAGGAATTGAACTTTTACATTGAACTTTTTTTGTACGTCGCGTCCGCCAAAACACGAAGGATCCGTGGCATGACTGATGCGACGTGTGCCCATCCGTCTCGATCCGTCGCTAATACAAGTCTATGGGCAAAAAACACATCCTGCAAGCACATTTGCAGGATCCGTTTTTTGCCCAAACTGACGATTGCGACGGAGGACAAAAGACGGAAGTGTGAAAGTAGCCTAAAAAAAGAATTGCTACCTCCAATAGGTGGCACAAGTTCTAGTCCTCGTCCTCTCAGATGAAGATATTTGCATACAAAAGTGTAACGTGTTAATAAAGCTCAGCATTTCACAACCTATTACAGGAAAGCAACATAAAAGAAGCATAGCTCTTGTTTGAAGCCATGTAAGGCTAGTTACACTTTACGTCTCTGCCTCCGTTGAGTTTCCATCTGAAGCCCAGAAAATTGGGATTCGGACAAAACCTCAACTGAGCCATTGAGTGTTGAGCCGCATTCTGTGTGTAACACGGTCCAAGTACAGACTGATGCATGGACTGGCCGCGGGTCAAGCTCATGCCTATGAGGCTGTCAAGTTTGAGTCAAGAGACCCTTGGATAGACCGTGCATCATAGTCTGCGCTTGGACCGTGACACATAGATGTGTGAATGTGGAATAGTGAAGCAAAGAGTCCAAGGCCTTCAACTTTTTACTTTTTTGGCGGTCTCCATCTTTTATGTCTAACACTAGAGTCTGAGACTATGCATGGACAGCCATCTTTAATTTGTTAATGGGCTCTAATGGCAAAGAAGAAAACCGATTTTCTCGACAGACCTTTTATAGTTGGAGGAATTAGTCAAGGAGATCTGCAGGTTCATTACGCAGGGAACAGCTATAAGGACGTTCAAGTGAGCAGGTCAAACCCCATTAATCACAAAGTGGCAAATCTCATCATTATTATCAATACTTATGGAAACTGCCTTTTTAGTATTTGAAATAATACATGCTCATTCACTAGAAGCAGATTGCATTGGTTTTATACCCACAGCTAGTCTACTGTCCTGTGCATGGTGCCATGTTGGAGATTTTCTCACCAGAGTCTGTAACAAGCTTGGGCAAATAGACAGAAAGGCCTGTAGATTATTCCACGATAGCTCGATATCTCTGAGGACAAGTCGTAATCGCTCACAGTCAATGTTACGCGCTCTCATCCCTCCTTCCATTCTCTTCGACAACCTGTAAACTTCTACTACGCCTGTAAAATAGTAAGAAAAACATCTGTATAATGTCAGAGATTTTATATATTCTGAGAAAAAGTTTAAAGTTTCTCAACATGATATTTTAATATTTATCTAATAAAGTAATAAACGCAATAACGCAGCTCTAAGTTACAGTCACATGATGGGCAGGGACGTTTTGTAATTTGGTCACACGTTCCTCTGCCGTCTGAGTGCACAAGATATGAAATATCATTGCTCATGTCAGCGCTTCCCACCGAAATAATCACACATTATGAGGCCACTCTTCTTGGCAGTGATGCCCCCTCTGAAAGAATTGTCACTATGAGGGTGGTTTTTCACAAAAAGGAAAATTAGTCAGCTCGGTGAGACCATCCACGTACATGTAATTCGTTGGATGCTGCAAACAGTGAACAAAATGAAGCTATAAATACATAAAACATTGGTGGGGCAGGCTGGGTTCACATATATCTGGGGCTACATCTCACATTTATCTGGTGAACATACTACCCAAGCCCACTTACCCCACTAGGGAGAGGGCAACAATCCATAACATAGTAAATTATATACATCACACGACATATAAGTCGTATTTAGATCAAGAAGTGTTGTACAGAGACAAAATAAGGTATATTAAAATCAACCCTTGATTAAAACAATACAAAACAGTACATAAAGTTAAAATGGTGTCTCAAGCCAAACAGAAGGAAAACAGCTGCAGTGAACGCATATTGCATTGTTAGTATTATAATTAAATGGTCATTATTCAAAAAGCAAAGCAACCAAAAAAGACAAATACTAAGTCAGTACTACGGTATATACGAGAAATCCGCACAGCATGGGAACAACTCAAATGATATGATAGCTGCATAAAAAAAAATACATTCAATAGGGTATTCACAATCACCTTTGAAATTGAATATCATAGAAGCCACAGTAGAATAATACACTAAAACCCTCAAAAAATTAGGGTGAATATACTAATTTGTTCAGATAGACACCATTGTGTCCCTGATAGCTTGTGAAATCGTTGGCATTCAAGATAAAAAAAAAATTGCGCAGGTCTGATTGTTGTATTTATATCCTGGGCAACACCAGCAGACAGGTAACGTGTCTATAGCAGCAAGTAGTTATTAAAATTCCCCTTCATACACTATTTCTATCTGAATAGTGTTCTGTTGCTACATCTAAGAGAATTACACACTCTGTGGGAAAAAGTTGGATAAATTGTCAGCACTCCACAAGCTGGGAAAACTACATATTACCTGTGGATGGAAATCACAGCTGACACATGAATGGTGGCTGCACGCTATCTCCCCTCACCCCGACGTGCGTTTTCCATCAGAACACTGTTCAGATAGAAATAGTATATGAAGTACAATACAGTATTAGATGTTGCATCAGAATACTATTCAGATAGAAACAGTGGGGAATCTTCCTTTAATAACTATTTGCTGCTATATGCACGTTACCTGTCTGTTGTATTTATATCCTGGGCAACACCAAAAATCAGCAGGCGTGGGCAATTTTTTTTTTTATCTTGAAAGCCAACGTTTTCACAGGCTATCAGGGACACAATGGTGCCCATTTGAACAAATTAGCATATTCACCCTAATTTTTTGAGGGTTTTAGTGTATTCTACTGTGGCTCCTATGATATTTAATTTCAAAGGTGATGATGATTGCCCTATTCAGTGTTTTTTATTGAGATATCATAATACTTTATTTGATTAGTTCCCATGCTTTCCTGATTTCTTCTATATATTACTGACTTAGTATTTATTGTCTTTCTTCTGGTTTGGCTTGAGGCACCTTTTAACTTGTATGGTTTTATATTGTTAAATAAAGAGTTGATTTTTATATATTTTTGTCTCTGTACAACACGTCTTGATCTAAATACGACTTATATGTCATGTGATCTATATGGTTTAATCTGACATTTAACCCAAACATCACATGGAAGCTTATATAGGAACTGACCCCATTGTTTGCAAAGGGATAGTTCCCGCCTGTTTTTGTGGCGGCCTGATCACAACGTTTCATGTGTCGTTGGGATCCATCCTTGGAGTAAATGGAGAAAAAGCCTCAATGCAATTAATTTTTTTAATCAATGTTATTCTATGGGGCCGTGCACATGTCCAATTTATTCCTCGGACCAAGGGAAAAAAAAAATCACACCTTGGACGATTTGTATCTATTATATGGAGCGCACTAGAACATGCAAGGGTGTTGTGAGAAGAGAGACATTTAGGGCTACACTTTGGTTGGTGGTTTCCCATAGCAGGGCTCACTTGGGGCCTGTCCTTGTTAGGACAGTGGCGGTGTACCTTTCCCTACCCTTGGCCCTTAGCAATCTGGAACCACCACCCTCATGGAGTTTGAGGGATTTTTTTCCATATGTCCGTCTGAATTGGTAAGACTGATACATTTTTTTATCTTGAGCACTGGTTCACTTGAGCACTTTTTGTTTTGTTCATGTATGTGTCTTATTAGGATCCAAGTTTTTATTTATATTTATTAAAAGCTATGTTTTAATTTAGTGGATATCCTCCATAGCTATTCCTGCATTTTTCCTGAGGATACAGACGAGGCGAGTTCTTGTATAGACCTTAGCTATTCCGGTGTTGTGACCCAACCTAACCATCAGTTTTGATCCACTGAGTTGCATAAGACTCAAAAAACTGAGCATGATACAACAGATATGTGAACCTCGCCTAAGACAGTGGATAACCCTTTTAATGTAAAAAACCGGTGCGGTCCTAAAAAAATAGAACGTAATTACCTGATATGTAATCGGCTCCTTGAGAAGACAAGAGCACTTCACTGCACACCGAGGGTTGACTAATGCTGCTCAGTATTTCATTGGCCTTCTGTATAACCTTCACATGGAAAAGAGAAAAGTCTAGATGCATAAGAACATTCTTCAGTGGTGGCCTGCTTGGTTTCACAATTTACCAAAGAGGATCTGTCACCAGGTCAAAAGTGGCCAATTTGAGTTCTTATTTTATTCCCACTGCTCTTCTGAATATTTCCACCATATGATTTCAGAGATATGGTCCTTTTTATGTAGTACTAATTTTATGGACTTTACCAAGGGGGCATGGTTATCAGATTCCCTGAAGGCGTGTCTTTAGGCTGCTATGTATTATTACCCTATGAGCAACGCCCCCTTGGAAAAGATTATAACAAAAACCACTAAATCAAAAGTTCCATATCTCTGGAACAGTATGGTGGATTAAAAAAAAAAAAAGTACTAAATAGTTGAGCAGCGGGAATAAATCAGGCTCAAAAATGGGTCACTTTTCATCTGGTGACAAGCTTCTTTTACCTTCTACCTCTGTCAGACTATAACATAAAGGGAATCTGCCAGCAGGTTTTGCTATGTAATTTGAAGATTTAGGCTGGGACACAGAAATCAGTGATGTGTCACTTGTCAAAGTGCCTGCTGTTTACTAATTGTGAAGGAATTATCACTAAGAGATTAAGGGTACCGTCACACAGTGGCACTTTGGTCGCTAGGACGGCACGATCCGTGACGTTCCAGCGATATCCTTACGATCTCACTGTGTCTGACACGCTACTGCGATCAGGGACCCCGCTGAGAATTGTACGTTGTAGCAGATCGTTTGAAACTTTATTTCGTCGCTGGATCTCCCGCTGACATCGCTGAATCGGCGTGTGTGACGCCGATTCAGCGATGTCTTCACTGGTAACCAGGGTAAACATCGGGTTACTAAGCGCAGGGCCGCGCTTAGTAACCCGATATTTACCCTGGTTACCAGTGTAAATGTAAAAAAAAAAAACACTACATACTTACATTCCCGGTGTCTGGTCATGTCCCTCGCCTTCAGCTTCCCGCACTGACTGGTGAGCGCCGGCCAGCCGTAAAGTACAGCGGTGACGTCACCGCTCTGCTTTCCGGCTGTCCGGCGCTCACTGTCAGTGCAGAGAAGCACAGCGCCGAGGGACGCGACAGGAATGTAAGTATGTAGTGTTTGGGGTTTTTTACGTTTACGCTAGTAACCAGGGTAAACATCGGGTTACTAAGCGAGGCCCTGCGCTTAGTAACCCGATGTTTACCCTGGTTACCGGGGACTTCGGGATCGTTGGTCGCTGGAGAGCCGTCTGTGTGACAGCTCTCCAGCGACCAAACAGCGACGCTGCAGCGATCGACATCATTGTCGTATCGCTGCAGCGTCGTTTTAGTGTGACGGTACCCTAACTTTGCTGGATTAGTCCTGCAACTAAGCACCTCACTGTCTATGGACTTTGTACACAGACTCTGGTGTTAGCGGAGTTAGCTTTCTCAGCTCTGCATCACTCTAAATCTAAAAGCTCTGTGTCAGAATGGCTGCACCCAGTAATCTAAGTGATACATCGTTGGATTCAGCTTCTCTTTACCTACATAATACTGCTCTCAGATGGGGTAGCAAAAACCTGCTGACAGATTCCTTTTAAGGCCTGGCAGGAAGGGAAAGTAATAGTGTATCAATACATAGGACATATTAATAAGATTGTAACATGTTCAATTAAAGTAATAGTTGCAGGGGGAACCTATGTGTAATTAAAAAGTACAAGATGCCATTACATTAAAACATACATTAATCAATCTGAAAGGGCACCAGCATTTCTACAGAGCCGGTGGTATCTTATGCTACTATCAGGCAACACATTTAAAATATAGTTGTACATTTCACATTAATTATGTGGATAACGTATTTGAAAAATATACACTGCTCAAAAAAATAAAGGGAACACTTAAACAACAGAGTATAACTCCAAGTAAATCAAACTTCTGTGAAATCAAACTGTCCACTTAGGATGCAACACTGTTTGACAATACATTTCACATGCTGTTCTGCAAATGGAATAGACAACAGGTGGAAATTATTGGCAATTATCAAGACACACTCAATAAAGGAGTGGTTCTACAGGTGGGGACCACAAACCACATCTCAGTACCAATGCTTTCTGGCTGATGTTGTGGTCACTTTTGAATGTTGGTTGTGCTTTCACACTCGTGTTAGCATGAGATGGACTCTACAACCCACACAAGTGGCTCAGGTAGTGCAGCTCATCCAGGATGGCACATCAATGCGAGCTGTGGCAAGAAGGTTTGCTGTGTCTGTCAGCGTAGTGTCCAAAGGCTGCATGCGCTACCAGGAGACAGGCCAGTACACCAGGAGACGTGGAGGGTGCCATAGGAGGGCAACAACTCGGTAGCAGGACCACTACCTCAGCCATTGTGCAAGGAGGACCTGGAGGAGCACTGCCAGAGCCCTGCAAAATGACCTACAGCATGCCACAAATGTGCATGTGTGACGCCCCAGGGTCCTGGTTGTCACAGTGGCACCGCTTTCCCCTTGGGGCGAGAGATGTCTCGCTTGGAAGCGATGAAGGATAACTTTCACCAGGTAATCACTTACATATAACACATTCATACTCCAGGCCAGAAGGGGGAGCTCTGAACCCTGATCAAGGGTGAACTCCCTTATACATTCTGGCTGGAGAGGAAGATAGAGGGGACTCTTGTCAGAGGGGACTCTGTCAGAGGACAGAGAAGAGAGCAGACAGACAAAGTGTCGGAAGGTCTGAAGGAGCTGTGTAGTCTGAGGTACTACAGCTCCTGGAGGAAAAGAACAGAAGGAACGAACAACTTGTAGAACGAGTGCAGGATTAAGAAAGCACAGGAGAATAACACCAGTGGAGCAGAGCTGTGAAGCGGCTATCCCTGGCTAGCGCAGATTCCAGTAGCCGGACGACCATGGCCGTGCTGAACTCTAAAGTGGCATGGCTGAAACCGGCAGGGCAGCTGGATTGTAAATCACTTGTCCGTCTTGATACCCAGGAGACACAGTGATAGGTATAGGGCCCTGGTCGTGATAGAGACCCTGTAAAAAGGCCCAGTTCACCTGTCATATGGGTTGTGTCCTAACCTATATGGAGGACAGAGAGGAACTGTGAGGACCTTATTAGAAGCCTACATACAGCATTAGTCCATAAATCAATAAAAAGAACACATTTAAATATTAAATATGATAGACACACATGGACTTCCCCAAAGAATTTTTAGACAGGACACAAAAATGTTAAGTTCAAGAAAATCATTTTATAAGTATCAAAAGGATAAAACCTCAAGCTATAATACACAATCCATGTAAAGAAGCTGCGGAGACACCATCACGTGTTTCTCGACGCAAGCAGTGAATAGCCAGGCCTTTCCCCGGGAAGGAACAACCACGGGAAGGGCAGCATCCTATGAAAGAAAGCCACCTATGCCAAGCATGGTATCCATCCACAGACAGCTGTTTCGGGGTTTTGCCCCTCATCAATGTGGAGTAGGAATCTGGCTATTAGGAGCAGTGCCTAGTAAAAAGGCTATAAAGGCACAGATGATTGGCCTCGGGGAGACCAAAACATCCAACACTGCGGAGACACCATCACGTGTTTCTCAACGCAGTGATTCCAGAACACTGCCCCCATCCCTTATGGGAAATATGCAGATGCATGTAAAGAAGCTGCGGAGACACCATCACGTGTTTCTCGACGCAAGCAGTGAATAGCCAGGCCTTTCCCCAGGAAGGAACAACCACGGGAAGGGCAGCATCCTATGAAAGAAAGCCACCTATGCCAAGCATGGTATCCATCCACAGACAGCTGTTTCGGGGTTTTGCCCCTCATCAGTGTGGAGTAGGAATCTGGCTATTAGGAGCAGTGCCTAGTAAAAAGGCTATAAAGGCACAGATGATTGGCCTCGGGGAGACCAAAACATCCAACACTGCGGAGACACCATCACGTGTTTCTCAACGCAGTGATTCCAGAACACTG
The DNA here is from genome assembly GCF_032444005.1 of Ranitomeya imitator. Taxonomy (NCBI): domain Eukaryota; kingdom Metazoa; phylum Chordata; class Amphibia; order Anura; family Dendrobatidae; genus Ranitomeya; species Ranitomeya imitator. The sequence continues at coordinate 225,405,945 of NC_091282.1, forward strand.
CCCCCATCCCTTATGGGAAATATGCACCCCGAAACAGCTGTCTGTGGATGGATACCATGCTTGGCATAGGTGGCTTTCTTTCATAGGATGCTGCCCTTCCCGTGGTTGTTCCTTCCCGGGGAAAGGCCTGGCTATTCACTGCTTGCGTCGAGAAACACGTGATGGTGTCTCCGCAGCTTCTTTACATGCATCTGCATATTTCCCATAAGGGATGGGGGCAGTGTTCTGGAATCACTGCGTTGAGAAACACGTGATGGTGTCTCCGCAGTGTTGGATGTTTTGGTCTCCCCGAGGCCAATCATCTGTGCCTTTATAGCCTTTTTACTAGGCACTGCTCCTAATAGCCAGATTCCTACTCCACACTGATGAGGGGCAAAACCCCGAAACAGCTGTCTGTGGATGGATACCATGCTTGGCATAGGTGGCTTTCTTTCATAGGATGCTGCCCTTCCCGTGGTTGTTCCTTCCCGGGGAAAGGCCTGGCTATTCACTGCTTGCGTCGAGAAACACGTGATGGTGTCTCCGCAGCTTCTTTACATGCATCTGCATATTTCCCATAAGGGATGGGGGCAGTGTTCTGGAATCACTGCGTTGAGAAACACGTGATGGTGTCTCTGCAGTGTTGGATGTTTTGGTCTCCCCGAGGCCAATCATCTGTGCCTTTATAGCCTTTTTACTAGGCACTGCTCCTAATAGCCAGATTCCTACTCCACACTGATGAGGGGCAAAACCCCGAAACAGCTGTCTGTGGATGGATACCATGCTTGGCATAGGTGGCTTTCTTTCATAGGATGCTGCCCTTCCCGTGGTTGTTCCTTCCCGGGGAAAGGCCTGGCTATTCACTGCTTGCGTCGAGAAACACGTGATGGTGTCTCCGCAGCTTCTTTACATGCATCTGCATATTTCCCATAAGGGATGGGGGCAGTGTTCTGGAATCACTGCGTTGAGAAACACGTGATGGTGTCTCCGCAGTGTTGGATGTTTTGGTCTCCCCGAGGCCAATCATCTGTGCCTTTATAGCCTTTTTACTAGGCACTGCTCCTAATAGCCAGATTCCTACTCCACACTGATGAGGGGCAAAACCCCGAAACAGCTGTCTGTGGATGGATACCATGCTTGGCATAGGTGGCTTTCTTTCATAGGATGCTGCCCTTCCCGTGGTTGTTCCTTCCCGGGGAAAGGCCTGGCTATTCACTGCTTGCGTCGAGAAACACGTGATGGTGTCTCCGCAGCTTCTTTACATGCATCTGCATATTTCCCATAAGGGATGGGGGCAGTGTTCTGGAATCACTGCGTTGAGAAACACGTGATGGTGTCTCCGCAGTGTTGGATGTTTTGGTCTCCCCGAGGCCAATCATCTGTGCCTTTATAATACACAATCCAAGCGTGATGTGAAGATACCTCCAATCTAAAAGCAGATCTCATGTAAACATACACTGATATGCAGCGCCCCAGAGACCTGGTCGTTGCAGTATGATGCTCTGCCACTAAGGGGAGTGATGGTACGTCTGATGGCACTAAAGGAGTTCTCCTGACCATGTATCACCAGAACACATTACACTTCACACTCCGGCCACTAGGGGGAGCAAAAGGCTTTATTTATTGGGCCACTCCTCACACTGGTAAAACTAGGGGTTGGGGAGGAAGTTAGTTAGAAGCTGACTGGGTTGGATTCAGGCAACATCCCGTGGCAGGGGGTGTTGCAGGGAGAAGACACAGGGGGGTCCCTGTCAGGCGTGGGAACCTGGCAGGTGCCTAGCGAACAGAGCAGAACGTAACGGAACCGCGCCTTCACACTCCGCGGCGGTATCCAAGAGAGAGACACGAAGGGAAGGATATTGTGGAACAGTGTAAACGAGATCAAGCACAAAAGGAGTACCAGTAGGAGTCGTGCCGTGAGACCGAGGCAACATCCTACTGAGGCGCGTAGCTGGTGGCCGGAACACCACGGGAATAACTGACTCTAGGCCTTACTTCGAACTCCGCAGGACAGTTAATTATAGGTTGGCTGTCTCACCTAAACACCTACGAAGACATAGGGGGCAACAGTGGGAGAGGGGCGTCTCTAGGGTCCCGGAAAACCTCCAGGCTTTCCCGTCATACGGGTGCATCCTAGCCATAACATACCTGGGGGACGTTGAACTAGAAAGATCTGGAACCAAAGAGAGAGAGAGAGCTGTAGAGAACGAACGAACGAGAACAGCAGTTGTGAGGACTATTCCGAATGCTCAACAGGGTAGGACTACAACACACAGGCGCTAGTGGTAGGCAACGATTTCCATCTGCGAAGGAAACTCTGGATGTGCCCATCGGACCGGCTGGTCTCAGATAGCCCTGTTAAACGTGCTCTGGATTGAGGATCCTGAAGTCTTCAGTAAAGAGGTAAAGAGACTGCAACCTTGTGTCCTTGTTATTGACTGCACCTCACACCATTACCATCTACCTTACTTGGAAGCCCTGGGGACATACTTCACCTGTGGGAAGGTATACCATCCAGCTGCCATTCCATCACCCCAGCGGACCCCACAGCAGCGTCGGTCACCCTGATCGAACACCACAGGTGGCGTCACGAACCCCTGACAGACTGCACCACCTTTATTGGATGCCCCTTAGCAGGGTCGCGGACCGGGTCTAGCCACGATGACAGCCTCAGAACCAAACCAGAGAGGCCCGGTACCGAGAACTCGTGGCCCTGTGTCTGGGGGCGCTTCAGATACCTATAGGTTAATAACTATGTAGATAATATTTTCGATAAGCCACTGAGTGGCTATATGTCATATAAATCAACATAAATGGTAAATACTAGGGTTGAGCGAAACGGATCGTTCATTTTCAAAAGTCGCCGACTTTTGGCAAAGTCGGGTTTCATGAAACCCGACCCGATCCCTGTGTGGGGTCGGCCATGCGGTACGCGACTTTCGCGCCAAAGTCGCGTTTCGTATGACGCGCTTGGCGCCATTTTTTTCAGCCAATGAAGGGGCGTGGGCAGAGTGATGACATAGGTCTTAGGGGCGTGGACGCCTATCGCCATGTTGTCGCTTGTGCGCTGTAGCGATTTGCACTGTGTAACACCAGCTTTTCAGTTCAGGGACGGACGGAGGGGAGAGAGAGAGAGAGAGAGAGAGAGAAAAAAAAAAAAAAATCCCATTGCCTTTGCATTGGGTTTCGTGTTTCGGTCGATCCTCGACTTTTCGCCATAATCGGCCGATTTCACTCGACTCGACTTTTGAGATAGTCGGGTTTCGCGAAACCCGGCTCGACCCTAAAAAAGTCAAGGTCGCTCAACCCTAGTAAATACAGTATGTATGAGGAAACCTAAAGGAAAGCCTCCATATAGAAAGTGCTAAGTGCATAGATATCAACAACCTCTCATACAGGTCATATAAATATAGAGGGCTGAAGGAAATAGTGCCAAGGGAATTACCCTAACATTGGTACTTAATATCCTAGTAGAAACACCTAAACAAGTGCCTGGAAAATGCGGGTAAATCAACACACCATGGGAAAACCTAAAGCATATTTACCACAAGGAGAAAACACGAGACCTGTGAGAACCCCTACACCCGTTTCAATGAATTCTTCCGGGGGCGGGTGGCATGGAGGGAAATGGGAGTGTATTTATGTAAACCTCAGCCAATCACAGTGCTAGTTGCGGCCGCAATAGAATTAGCATACTGTGACGAACATAACCCCACGTGGGGCCCATTACGCAAATGCAGAGGTGGAAATACCGGATGATTGTATTATATAGTAAGTATATCCCCGCAGCAGACCCAGTGCGCAATTGCGGAAGTGATGGCTTAAATCATAACCTGAATAAAGGCCGCGAAGAAATATTAACCCACAGAAAACCGTGGCTAAGGTTGTAAAATAAACATATCAAATACATATATAGTGCAATTAGTATGTACCCGTGAATAGCCCAATACGCAATAGCGGAAATGACGTGCAAAAGAGTGCAACTAGGCAACAGGGCAAATATGCCAATGTATCCCAATATAGGACCAAAAAGCCCCAATACCGGAAGTAACAAGCCGAAGCTAGTGTTGCATGGCAACAGGTATGACAGCGCATGCGCTGTCGGAGCCACAAGCCACAGGATCCACCAACCGGTGGCAGCAACCAGACCCGCGCACTGACCCAGATAAGCCAGGTAAGGTAATATACCCACATTTTCCAGGCACTTGTTTAGGTGTTTCTATTAGGATATTAACCCCTTCCCGACCTGTGACACAGCGTATGCGTCATGAAAGTCGGTGCCAATCCGACCTGTGACGCATATCCTGTGACACAGAATGATCGCGTCCCTGCAGATCGGGTGAAAGGGTTAACTCCAATTTCACCCGATCTGCAGGGACAGGGGGAGTGGTACTTTAGCCTAGGGGGGGGTGGCTTTGCCCCCCCTGTGTCTACGATTGCTCTGATTGGCTGTTGAAAGTGACGTTTCACTTTCAATCAGAGCGATAGTAATATTTCACCAATGAAAATTGGTAAAATATTACAATCCAGCCGTGGCCGATGCTGCAATAGCATCAGCCATGGCTGGAGATCGCGATCTGCCCGCCACACCCCCCCACCACCACCACCACCACCACCACCGATCTCCTCCGCTCCGTCCTCCGTCTGGTCATTTCCTGTCCTCCGCTCCCCTCCCACAGTCCGATCTCCCCCCCCTGCTGTCTGATCCCCCCATCATACTTACAGACCTCCCGTGTCCGTCTGCTCCTTGGGCACCGCCATCTTGAAAAATGGCGGGCGCATGCGCAGTGCGCCCACCGAATCTGCCGGTCAGCAGATTCATTACAAGTACATTTTTATCACTGTGATAGGTTCTATCACAGCGATCAAAATAAAAAAATAATAAATAAACCCCCCCTTTATCACCCCCATAGGTAGGGTAAAAAATAAAATAAAGAAAATATATATTTTTTTTCCCCACTATGGTTAGGGTTAGGGCTAGAATTAGGGTTAGGGTTAGAATTAGGCTGGGTTCACATTGTGTTAGTGGCAGTCCGCTAACGGAATCCATTACATAGCGCCAGTAACGCAATGTAACGGATCCGTTAGCGCAGCCATTGACTGCAATGTATCTAAGGCATCGCTAACGTATGCCATTTTTGGCATGCGTTAGTGATGTACCGTTATTTTCTGACGGAACTCAAACGCTGCTTGCAGTGTTTTTGGGTCCGTTCTCGCTAGCGCAGATCGGGCATTTGCGCTAGCGGGATCGCTAAACGCAATCCCTTTTTGTACATTGCATTAGCGCATTCCGTTAGCACGTTAGCATGTGAATTAAACGGATTGCACTAACGCAATGTGAATCTAGCCTTAGGCTATGTGCACATGGTGCGGATTTGTCTGCGGATCCGCAGCGGATTCGCCGCTGTGGATTCGTAGCAGTTTTCCATCACGTTTACAGTACCACGTAAACCTATGGAAAACCAAATCCGCTGTGCCCATGGTGGGGAAAATACCACGCGGAAACGCTGTGCTGTATTTTCCGCAGCATGTCAATTCTTTGTGCGGATTCCGCAGCGTTTTACACCTGTTCCTGAATAGGAATCCGCAAGTGAAATCCGCACAAAAAACACTGGAAATCCACGGTAAATCCGCAGGTAAAATGCAGTGCCTTTTACCTGTGGATTTTTCAAAAATGGTGCGGAAAAATCTCACACGAATCCGCAACGTGGGCACATAGCCTTAGGGTTAGGGTTGGAATTAGAGTTAGGGTTGGAATTAGGGCTAGGGTTTGAAATAGGTTTAAGATTAGACTGTGGTTAGGGGTGTGTTGGGGTTAGGCTTGTGGTTAGGGTTATGGTTAGGGGTGTGTTGGGGTTAGAGTTGTGGTTAGGGTTGGGATTAGGATTAGGGTTGGAATTAGGGTTGGGGTGTGTTGGGGTTAGGGTTGTGATTAGGGTTATGGCTACAGTTCGGATTAGGGTTAGGGGTGTGTTGGGGTTAGTGTTGGAGTTAGAATTGAGGGGTTTCCACTGTTTAGGCACATCAGGGGTCTTCAAACGCAACATGGCGCCACCATTGATTCCAGCCAATCTTGCATTCAAAAAGTCGAATGGTGCTCCCTCCATTCCAAGCCCTGACGTGTGCCCAAACAGTGGTTTACCCCCACATATGGGGTACCAGCATACACAGGACAAACTGGGCAACAATTATTGGGGTCCAATTTCTCCTGTTACCCTTGTGAAAATAAAAAATTGCTTGCTAAAACCGGGCCCGGATGGGATACACCCCCGAGTACTGCAGGAATTAAGTACAGTCATTGAAAGACCATTATTTTTAATATTTAACCCCTTCACCCCAAAGCCTGTTTTCACCTAAGTGACAGGGCCAATTTTTACAATTCTGACCACTGTCACTTTATGAGGTCATAACTCTGAAACGCTTCAACGGATCCTGGTGATTCTGACATTGTTTTCTCGTGACATATTGTACTTCATGATAGTGGTAAAACTTCTTCGATATGACTTGCATTTATTTGTGAAAAAAACAAAAATTTGTCGGAAATTATGAAAATTTAGCAATTTTCAAACTCTTAGTTTTTATGCCCTTAAATTAGAGAGTTATATCACATAATATAGTTAATAAACAGCATTTCCCACATGTCTGCTTTACATCAGCACAATTTTGGAAACATAATTTTTTTTTGTTAGGGAGTTATAAGGGTTAAAAGTTGACCAGCGATTTCTCATTTTTGCAACAAAATTTGCAAAACCATTTTTTTAGGGACCACCTCACACTTGAAGTGACTTTGAGGGGTCTATATGACAGAAAATGCCCAAAAGTGACACCATTCTAAAAACTGCACCCCTCAAGGTACTCAAAACCACATTCAAGAAGTTTATTAACCCTTCAGGTGCTTCACAGGAATTTTTTGAATGTTTAAAAAAATTGAACATTTAACTTTTTTTTCACAAAATTTTTACTTCAGGTCCAATTTTTTCATTTTACCAAGGGTAACAGGAGAAATTGGACCACAAAAGTTGTTGTACAATTTGTCCTGAGTACACCGATACCCCATATGTGGGGGTAAACCACTGTTTGGGCACATGGCAGAGCTCGGAAGGGAAGGAGCGCCATTTGACTTTTCAATGCAAGATTTGCTGGAATTGAGATCGGAGCCCATGTCACGATTGGAGAGCCCCTGATGTGCCTAAACAGTGGAAACCCCCACAAGTGACACCATTTTGGAAATTAGACCCCCTAAGGAACTTATCTAGATGTGTGGTGAGCACTTTTAACCCCCAATTGTTTCACTAAAGTTTAGAATGTAGCATTGTGAAAATTAAAAAATCATTTTTTCTTTCCACAAAATGATGTTTTAGCCTGCAATTTTTTTTCCCCAAGGGTAACAGGAGAAATAGGACCACAAATGTTATTGTCCAATTTGTCCTGAGTACGCTGATACCCCACATGTAGGGGGGAACCACCGTTTGAGTGCATGGCAGAGCTCGGAAGGAAAGGAGCACCGTTTGAAATGCAGACTTAGATGGAATGGACTGCAGGTGTCATGTTGCATTTGCAGAGCCCCTGATGTACCTAAACAGTAGAAACCCACCACAAGTGACCCCATATTGGAAACTAGACCCCCCAAGGAACTTATCTAGATGTGTTGTGAGAGCTTTGAACCAACAAGTGTTTCACTACAGTTTATAACGCAGAGCCGTGAAAATAAAAAATATTTTTTTTCCACGAAAATGATATTTTAGCCCCCACGTTTTTATTTTCCCAAGGGTAACAGGACAAATTAGACCCCAAAAGTTGTTGTCCAACTTGTCCTGAGTACGCAGATACCCCATATGTTGGGGGGAACCACTGTTTGGGTGCACGGCAGAGCTCGGAAGGGAAGGAGCGCCATTTGAAATGCAGTCTTAGATGGATTTGTCTGCAGGCGTCATGTTGCATTTGCAGAGCCCCTGATGTACCTAAACAGTAGAAACCCCCCACAAGTGACCCCATATTGGAAACTAGACCCCCCAAGGAACTTATCTAGATGTGTTGTGAGAGCTTTGAACCAACAAGTGTTTCACTACAGTTTATAACGCAGAGCCGTGAAAATAAAAAATTTTTTTTTTCCACGAAAATGATATTTTAGCCCCCACGTTTTTATTTTCCCAAGGGTAACAGGACAAATTAGACCCCAAAAGTTGTTGTCCAACTTGTCCTGAGAACGCTGATACCCCATATGTTGGGGGGAACCACTGTTTGGGTGCACAGCAGAGCTCGGAAGGGAAGGAGCACCGTTTGAAATGCAGACTTAGATGGATTGGTCTGCAGGCGTCATGTTGCATTTGCAGAGCCCCTAATGTACCTAAACAGTAGAAACCCCCCACAAGTGACCCCATATTGGAAACTAGACCCCCCAAGGAACATATCTAGATGTGTTGTGAGAGCTTTGAACCAACAAGTGTTTCACTACAGTTTATAACGCAGAGCCGTGAAAATAAAAAATATTTTTTTTCCACGAAAATGATATTTTATCCCCTATGTTTTTATTTTCCCAAGGGTAACAGGACAAATTGGACCCCAAAAGTTGTTGTCCAACTTGTCCTGAGAACGCTAATACCCCATATGTTGGGGGGAACCACTGTTTGGGCACACAGGAGAACTCGGAAGGGAAGGAGCCCTGTTTTACTTTTTCAAAGCAGAATTGGCTGGAATTGAGATCGGACGCCATGTCGCGTTTGGAGAGCCCCTGATGTGCCTAAACAGTGGAAACCCTCAATTATAACTGAAACCCTAACCCCAACCCTAACCCTAGCCCTAATGGGAAAATGGAAATAAATACATTTTTTTACATTTTATTATTTTTCCCTAACTAAGGGGGTGATGAAGGGGGGTTTGATTTACTTTTATAGCGTTTTTTTGGCGGATTTTTATGATTGGCAGCTGTCACACACTAAAAGACGCTTTTTATTGCAAAAAATAGTTTTTGCATCACCACATTTTGAGAGCTATAATTTATCCATATTTTGACCCACAGAGTCATATGAGGTCTTGTTTTTTGCGGGACGAGTTGACGTTTTTATTGGTAACATTTTCGGGCAGATGACATTTTTTGATCGCTTTTTATTCCGATTTTTGGGAGGGGGAATGAACAAAAACCAGCAATTCCTGAATTTCTTTTAGGGGGGGCGTTTATACCGTTCCACGTGTGGTAAAATCGATAAAGCAGTTTTATTCTTCAGGTCAGTACGATTACAGCGATACCTCATTTATGTAATTTTTTTATGTTTTGGCGCTTTTACACAATAAAAACTATTTTATATAAAAAAATTGTTTTTGCATTGCATTATTCTGAGAGCTATAACTTTTTTATTTTTCTGCTGATGATGC